>NC_136415.1:236305178-236655178 GCF_051521515.1 Lactuca serriola | reverse complement strand
ATAGTGATCTCATTTGAACTTAACCCTATATATATATATATATATATATATATATATATATATATATATATATATATGCATTATTTTTCACTCAAGTATAACAAATTATATCGAAAATATGGAAGAAAATGACCATACCACTGCATTGTTTGGGATTTGCTTTAACCCCTCGATTTTATGACACATGTTATCCTGAAACATTAGCACTAAGTGGAATGCATAGAAAAACATCCAACCTTGATAAAGAAGTTGTACAATGTGTCATGGAAGCTTTTAATCGCATTGCTGAAAATAAAGACGAACAAGAATGTAACGATAACAGTTTGCTACATTTCACATGAATAAGGGTCTCTTTTCATTACCAATAGCACACATGGATGCGGTTACAATGGAAGCAATTGATTGGTGGTCTACTTATGGCGCTGAAACACCGGAGTTAGCTGAAGTGGCAAAAAAAATATTGTCACAACCTATAAGCAGCTCTTCAGCCGAAAGAAATTGGAGCACCTATTTCTATATTCATAACATGAAGAGAATCGGCTAAACTGTAAAAGGGCCGGCAAACTTGTTTTTTTTCATTCAAATATTCGTTTGATTTCATGGTTTTCTAACGCTTATAAAGAAAGACTACACGAGAAGTGGGATATGAATCCCGAATCTACAAACTTGGAAGGATCAACATCAAGGCTAGAAGATATGCAATGGAAAGATCCTGCAAAGGTTGAAGATGGCCAAGGAAAAAAAAGGGTATACTAAGTTACTTGTTTTAAGTTTTAAGTTTAAGTAATATGTTTTGAACTTTTGATGTAATATGTTTTTAATTTTTTGATGTTTGTTTGATTTCATGCTTTAACTTTTAAGTTTATCTAATATGTTTCGAAATTGAACTTTGATGTTAGTCGGTACATGGTACAACAGTATTTGATATATCGTAATGGAGTGCACCGAAATAAGCCTCCCCCTGATACTAAATTTCAGGGACCTAGCGAATTTCAGGGACCTAGCGAATTGTATACTGCGAATTCATAGGAGCGCACCATGAATTATTTGACTATGGTTTATATGGTGAAGAGTGAAGATTGTATCTAGCTTTTTGAAGCCCTAATGTTTCAGTTCCTTAAAGCTCATTTTAAAACCATGTGAGATATAATCAAAGGTATATATTCAATTACTTTCCTAGCATTTTTATGTTTTTTTATGGGAAAATGACATTCACCTAGTGATGTCTTTTCTATTTGCCCATTTAGTATTTTAACTTATTTCTATGATTTATGAGAGAATATACTTTGAAGTGACCTGTCTATTTAGTCTTTATAACCTACCACCAGTTTCTGTACTAGTGGTTTTTAATTAATTAAAAAAGTTAACTTAAATCCACCTCTCTCTCTCTCTCTACTTAGATTTTATAGGAAGTATTGATGCCTCTTGAATGGATCTCTGACGCTTACCACGTTCGTCTATGGCTGAGGCTCCGTCAAAACTCTCATCATTGTCGGGAGCAAATATAAAATTAAAGCCTTCTACTCACTTAATCAACCCTTTTTTCTTCTTACAACAGTTTTCCATTCAAAAACCAATCCATCCATGGTTGTCGATGTTTGCTTTGCTTCCAAAGTTCCTATAAGCCCATGAATCTCCATCTCCCATGATATCAATAATTATCTCGATTCAATCTGATCCCAACTGATCATACCAATTTCTTCTATCTCCTACTTTCGATTTTGATTCCTGCACCATCTCCAATCTCACACTTTTGGACGAGCTTTTGTCCAATGGAAAAATCTTATCCACCCCGATCAAAAAACCCAAAATCATTCACCTCCCACTTCCCAAATCGGAAACTTCACTACCAAATACGGATACCAAAAAGAAACACCTCAAGGAGTTCAATAACAAAGAACAACAGAAATTGACATCCATATCGAGATCCTTTTGGCAGTTCAGGCGAAGCACTAGTTGATAGTGAAGAGGTGAGGTGGAAAGCAAAATCAAATGATAATTTCTTCATTTCCAATATATAGAAGGTTAGAACAGAAGATGATTCAGACGAAGGGTGTGATGATTGTGTTTTTGATTCACGAAGGAACCAATCTTGATTACGAGTGTGAAGATCATAGGTAATATGTTTGTGTGTGTGTAGAGAGAGGGTGGTGTAGGGAAAGGAGAAAGAGATATGATACAGAAAGGGTGTCTGAGAATTTGGATGTTTGCGGGTTGGGTGGGGTCTATGTGGCAAAGAGATAACCTGGTTATCGCTTCATTTTGTCCAAAATGACCGATTAGACCCGACAAAATAAGTTTATTCCCTTATAAAGCACGCAAATAAGTTAAAGGAATGAATGAACAAATATAAAATACATTGTTGGACTAATGTGTCATTTTTTTATTAGAACTTTAACTTAAATTCATTTATAAATGAACCTTTTATATTCACGGTAACAAGTGTTTATTTGCTAAAGTTTTATAACATTGTTTCTATTAAATTAAAGGAGTGAACTTTTAAGTTTTTTTGGGAAAATGGTGTTGTTTGTTTGCTGAAAAAACTGAATACCTTGGCTGTTTGTTAAAGAAACGATCTTTGGCCCTAATTTTGTCTTGCCTTTGCCATGATATCTTGCGAATAGAATAGGTATTGCCACTTTGATGCAAAATAAAATAAACAAACTTATACATATATGTTAAAAAACGAATTTGTTAATATTATTACTATATCCATATAATGACATACACTTACGTAGGTTTGTCGAATATTCTATAAATAGTCAATTTGGAACAAAGTGATACGAAACTCAAATCTTATAGAATATATAACAAACTTTGAATAGTTAGAACATGGACGAACCTAGGATTTCGTATTAGGTGTTGCCGGTGACATATTTTTCCTTTTACGTAGTGGCACAAATATAGAAAAAACGAAAAATTCGAAATTTTTTATACTGTATCCGAAAAAATAAGGGGTTGCTGGTGCCACTATGGGCACGATAGTGGAACCGTCCCCGAGTTAGAATGATAACTTTAAAACACATTTCTCAACGAAATGTTAACATAAACCTAAGAAACCATTTGAGTCACAATATGAAGATGAAATTTAACTACAATTTATCTAATTGAAATCTAACGAGTACAATTAGTGTTTTTCTAATATGCATGCTAATATGTATATCTAACATTACTAACTGAATACGGATGAAACACAAAAATGAATTTTACAAGACTCAAACAACATCAACATTTACCCACCATTTCAATTTATGGGCTAATTGATAATCTGTAAATGGAATCATTTAGATGTTATATATGAATCGGTCAAAATTCAATATGTTTGATATAGTCTCTCAACGACCTCTGAACAGTTGAGGAATTCTACATTCTCTTAAACATTAAGAGGTTGGAATCATAAACACTATATCATTTAGTTTCATCAAACAACCTCTTAGTTTCTTTCTTTTTTAATGCCTCTATCTTCATTGCATTGACTATTACTCCTTGATCTTTCATTCACATTCGCTATTTCTCCTCTGAGTTCCTTTCTTTTCTAACGCTTCTACCTTCCATGCATTCACTATTACTTCTTGATCTTTGTATTTTTCCTTACAACAACTACCAATTTACTTCATTGATTTATTATAAAGTAAGGATATACCTTTTCCTTTCATTATTTTAACACCCTCTCTCAATCTTAAATTTGGAACAAATAAGAAGGTTTGAAAGACACCCTATGAGATGTAGAGTGGGGTTTATCCCTCACTAACACGTATTAAAGTCTAGGAACAAAGTGTTTGTTGCTTAAATGTATGTCTTCCGAGAGAGAGAGAGAGAGAGAGAGAGAGAGAGAGAGAGAGAGAGAGAGAGAGAGAGAGAGAGAGAGAGAGAGAGAGAGAGAGAGAGAGAGAGAGAGAGAGAGAGAGAGCTGATATTTCAAGGAACTAATGGGAGCCAAATTGATCTTGATGAGATTCAACATTTGGCCAATGAAGAACCTAAAGTTGGCCCTAGCACTCAACTAAAGGTTGATATACCTATTAAGAAATCTAACCTTCCTACACCTCCTCCTCTTCTATATGATAGAGACCACTATGCTCTTAATTTTTACGGTTTCCATTTCACCAAGGGTGATGACACACTACTTAGCGAAGATGAGCCAACTAAAGAAGCCATGGCAGTCCCAGAGGTTGATAAATGGAAAGAGGTGATGGCGAGCGAGATTCAGTCCATGTACGGTAACTAACTTTAAAACTTGGTTGATCCCACATATGGCATTAAAAGAGTTGGGTGTAAATATGTTTTCAAGAAAAATACTGACATAGATGGGAATGTATACTCATTCAAATCTCGACAAGCTACAAAGGGTTATACTTAAACACAAAGACTTGACAATGAGGAAACGATCTCGCTAGTGGAGATGATCAATTCTATTAGGATATTACTTTCCAAAAAAACAATTCATGATTACGAAATATTGTACATGGATGTAAAAAATAATTTCCTTAATGAAAAACTGAAACATGATGTGTATATGGAACAACTTGAAAGTTTTGTACTGTCCAAGTGTCCAAGTATCTGAATCGAGTTTTTAAGCTTGAAAAGGTCTATTTATGGACTCAAACAAGCATCTCACAACTATAATTTTTGTTTTGATAAGAAATTCATAGAGCTTGGATTTTCAAGAAGAGAAGATGAGACATGCGTGTATGTTAGAGATTTTAGGATCGTTGTTATCTTCCATGTATTATATGTTGATGCCATATTAATAATAGAAAGCTATGTCTATTGCAAAGTGGAAAATCCTATTTAGGGAAATGTTTCAATATGAGCGATGTAGGATACCCAACATACATAATCGTTATAAAGATCTATAGAGATAGATCTAAGAAACTAATTGGATTAAGCCAAAGTACACACTTAGATAAGATCTTGAAGAAACTCAAGATGCAAAATTCTAAGAAAGTTCTCGTACCTAGGCAACATGTCATGACATTTACTAAGACTCAATGTATCAGTTGTAGTGAAAATTGGAAAGGATAAGTCGAATCTCATATGCTTCTATTGTAGGATCAATCATGTATGCTGTAACGCTCAAAATTTTCAAATAAAAATTTTCATTTTTAAAAACACATAAAAAAAATCTCATATTTCTCAAAAAAACAAAAAATGTTTAAGTTGTTCAAATCTCAAGACAACAAAATGTTTGATAACATCCCAGAATCCTGAAAAATAATCCATAGTTGGTGTGTACAATCAAGCCGATGCCTTCCTGCGATCCTGAGAGGTACCCGAAACAAATTTCACACAACACTGTAAGCAAGAAGCTTAGTGAGTTCCCCAAAATACCACATACACAAATAATAAGCCTTTTATGGCTATAGCTCGACATGGACCCTCTGTCCATACGTCTCGGTGAGAACCCTCCGGTCTCACGGCTTGGTATGGACCCTCTGGGCATGTGTCTTAGTGAAGGCCCTCTGGTCTCACAGCTTGGGTTGGACCCTTCAGTCAAGTATCTCAGTGAAGAACCTCCGGTCTCACAACTCGGTTTGGACCCTCCAGTCATAACTCAGTAAGGCACAGAATAATATATAGCATAAATCACAAAGACAAAATGCATAATATCACATAACTCAGTATAAGCACATAAGACCCTCCGGTCACACAATATTACCACTCAGGCAAGTATAGTGAGAAGACTCACCTCGTAAGTAAGCAAGTATGTCTCGTACTCAACGATCGGTCTAGACTCCACCTACACATCATAATTATCTCTAATTAATACTTTATAACAACAATTATAAAGATTTTAGACTAACCCCTTTTCTAATTGTTGGAAAGGGGTGAAAGACCGTTTTACCCCTCCATGGTCTACGTCATCCATGTCTTGAAAATCCCTAAAAGTCAACACTCAAGTCAAAAGTCCATGTTGACCCAACTCGTCGAGTGCATCTATGCGAATCGTCGAGTTCCTTTGTTTCTTCTAAAAAGTCGGTAAACATCCATCTCAACTCGTCGAGTTGTCTCACCAACTCGCCAAGTCTGTAATGCGTCTAGACCACCGGGAAAAACCCTAACCAACTCATCGAGTTAGCTCGCCAACTCGCTGAGTCCCTTCAGTCCATTATCTCATTCATACATTTTTAAGCAGAACTAAGGCCCCATACTCTAGATCTAGCCTTCTAAGGCTAAAATATCATGTAAAGCTACAAAATTTACGTCCATGCATGGCATTTATGCAACATCCCAAGTTTTTTCATTTAAAGTCTCCGAGCATAAAAGGGTAAAGCCATGAAGAGCCTAAGGGCTAATTTGTAATTTTGGGACCAGGGGGAGTACACCGCGCGTACATAAGGGTACGCAGGGCGTACTAGGGCGTGCCCTAGTATACTAGGCGTACTTATAAATGAAGGAAACCCTAATATCTCGGGTGAGGGGCTATATAAACGTCCTTATGGTTCATTTTCTCTCATAATTCTCAGCCTCCATCTTCCAGAAACGTCCCAAACCCTAGTTCTTGTGTGAGAGTGTGAGTTGGTGGGTATTTTGATCTCTTGGAGGTAAAGTTGTTGCACCAAGAAGTTGGAAAAGAAGATTAGCTTAAAGATCTAGAGTTGGTGTGGGTTCTAGAAGCTCCAGGAGGTAAAAAGCTTGGAACTTTATTCTTGTATGAGTTAGATCTAGTCATTTTAGCTTCATCGAAGCATTCTTGTCCCAAAAATTCCCAAAATGGTGCATGTCATGATTTGGATGAGATGAGCTGTCCTTTCAAGCTCTTGAAGGGGTTATGAGTGTTAAAAATGAGGTCCCAATGACTTAGGTGTCCCATGAATGCATTAGGAAGGTCTTAATGGATTAAGACATTAGATTAAGAGCTTTCTGGACGTCCAAAGTGATAAAGTTCGAGACTTTATGAGTCCTAGGCATATTTGGTCGATGGATATGAAGTTTGGGCTTAAGTGCTTAAGGCATTAAGCACTTATGAGAGTTTTTGTTCAGTTCGCGTACGCCCCACGTAGGTAGCAGTACACCCCGCGTACCGGGTCAATGGCCAGTTTTCCAGTCAACAAGAGTCGAAGTACGCCCCGCATACCAGAGGGATACGCCCAGCGTATGTCCTCTGTTAGGAGTTTTTGATATTGGGCTTCGAGTTTGGGTTGTCTATGGACTAGTTGGACTTGGACCTTTGCTGGACTTTATGGATATGGTATTTTGGGCCAAGTCTTGGGAATGGATCTTGGTTTTAGGCCAAATTAGGTGGTTGGGCCCAATTTGGAAAGTTGGGCCAATGATGGGCCTTTGTCATATGAACTTGAGGAAAATGGATTCGGTGTTGGGCCTTGGCCCAAATTAGAGTAAAGCAAATTGGCTATTATTGTATGAGTTATTCTTGGTCAAGATTTATACTCCCGTGTGTTGACTCATTATTTGCTATTCTAGATAGTTCGGCATTTTCAGTAAGACGGTGGTTCGGGAATCTACTTCTTTGGTTCAGATCAGCATTTCAAGGTGAGTTATCCTCACTATATCAACAGGGTCTAAGGCACCAAGGCCGGCCCTTTCTCGGATTGTATACTTGTATTGATTTGATATGCGTGTTGATCTGTTAGGTCGGCGTCCTGGTAATTAGGATGGTACTATGTTAGTGACCTGGTTTAGGTCAGTATCCTGGTATATAGGATGGTAGTATGTTAGTGACCTGTTAGGTCGGTATCCTATATAGGATGTTGCTATGATATATGATATGTTAGATCAGTTTGTTATATATGGACTGTTATGTGATTATCTATTTATGTGCACACGATTGTTTGGTATGGGGGGTTGGGTTGAGGCGGGTCCTGCTTCGTGCTATAGGCCAACATACCCAGGGCGGACCAGATAGACTGCAGACCCAAAAGGGTACATTGTCAGGTCGAAGGCCCAACAAGTGGTCCGGATAGGTTGAAGGCCCGAGAGAGCGGTCCAGATGTGCCGAGGCTCGGAGAGTGGACCAGACAGACTGAATGCTCGGTGCGGGGGGTCCAGTAATACTGTAGACTTAGAGAGTGGACCAGGTGGACTGAAGGCCCGGTACGGGCGGACCAGCCACACTCTAGACTCGAGATGCATCATTGTTTTGTACTTGTTGATACAATATGATTATGGATATATGAGGTTGGTATTTTGGGGGTAACTTACTAAGCCTTCGAGCTTACATTTATTGATTATTGTTTCAAGTTTGGCGGATGACCGCGGGAAGGCGAAGGCGTGACCGTACACTTTCCTCGATTTATGATTATGATTTTTGGGAACTCTGATATGAAACTGTTTTGGAAACCTTTTTGTAATAACTATTTGCATTTTAAATGTTTTTAAAAGTTTAAATTTTAGCATGATTTTATGGGTGTTACAATCTAGCGCTCATTATGCCAAAACAAAGCTCTTTAAGGGTTTAATGCATGAAAGTTGGCCAATAGCTTGATAAATCTTAGATCTTTAGGCCGAAGGGACCTCATACTGTCCAGATCTGAAGTCTCAACTTCATTGCATGCTCAAAGAACTTAAGGACTCAAAGAGAAGATGGAAATGGCCATTTACTCCATAGTGAAGAGATCTTACCAAACAAATGATCAAGGTGATAGCTTTTTACCTCTAAGTAGCAGCTAGCACTGAAAGAAAACTAGATCCAAAGGCTCCTACTTATTCCAAGCCTTTTGTTCCTCAATCTCCTTCCAAAAATACACTAAAACATACAATCTTAGCCTCTCTCTCTCTCTCATAGATGGTAATAGATCGATTAGGGTTTCTCTCAGTATGTTAAGGTGATAAGGGAGGCGGAAATGAAGGCTTAAGGTCCTTTAAATAGGGTATAAACCTTGAAAATTAGGGTTTTCACAAACAGCTCCTACTCGTCGAATTGGGGTCCTCTAACTCGTAGAGTTTCCCTAACAAAATGAATATAAATTAATTAAATATTATACCTGGGAGTCGGGATGTTACAATTCTCCCCCAGTAGAATCAAACTTTGCCCTCGAAGTCATCATCTGGAAATATATTGGGTACTACTCACGCGTCTCAGACTCTGGCTCCCAAGTCCACTCGGATCCCTTCTGATGCTACCACTGAACCTGATCCTAGGGCACCTATTTATTCCTCAAGACCTTCACCCTTTTATCAAAAATTGCCACCGGCTTCCCAATGTAGTTCAGGCGATCATCAACCTGAATGTCCTCTAAAGGGACCACTGCCATCTCATCGGCTACACACTTCCTCAGCTAGGACACATGGAAGGTGTTATGAATCTGGCTCAACTCTGTAGACAACTCTAGTTGATTAGCTACCTTACCTACTCTAGCGATCACTCTGAAAGGACGGATGTATCTAGGGACCAGCTTGCCCCGCTTCCTGAATCAAATCACCCCTTTCCATGGGATACCTTCAGGAGAACAAATCTCTGACCTGGAACTCTAGCTCTGAACGTCACCAGTCTGCGTAACTCTTTTGATGACTCTAGGCCGTCAGTAACCTCTGTCTGACCTGCTGGATCTACTCTGTCATCTTGAGCACTATCTCAGTGCTCCCCATCACTCTCTGCCTTACCTCTCCCTAACAGATGGGAGTCTGAAACCTCCTCCCATATAAAAGCTCAAAGGGAAGCATATCGATACTGGAGTGATGGTTGCTATTGTATGAAAACTCAGCCAAGGGCAAGTAAGTGTCCCAACTTCCACCGAAGTCCATAACACATACATGTAGCACGTCCTCGAGCGTCTGAATCATCCGTTCCCTTTGCCCGTCTGTCTGTGGGTGGTAAGCAATGTTGAAGTGCAACCGGGTACCCAACCCCTCATGAAATTTCTTCCAGAACATGGAAGTGAAACGCACATTCCGATCTGACACTATCAATGTTGGCACCCCATGTTGTGCCACCACCTCTCAAACATAGATCTCGGCCAATTTCTCAGCAGAAGAGCTCTCACTTATAGCCAAGAAGTGAGCACTCTTCGTCAACCGATCTACAATCACCCATATCGCATCGAAACCTCGTGCGGTCCTCGGTAATTTGGTAATAAAATCCATGGAGATATGTTCCCACATCCACAGGGGAATCTCCAAAGGCTGCAACTGGCCATTAGGACATTGGTGCTTCGCCTTGACCTGGCGATAGGTCAAGCATCTCTCAACTACCCAATCTATATCTCTCTTCATACATGGCCACCAATAATCCATTTTAAGTCCAACTACATCTTGGTGGTCCCCGAATGGATCGAGAATCTCGACCTATGGGCCTCCTCCATCAAAATACATCAAGCTCCACTCGTATATGGCACCCATATCCTCCCACGAAGGGTCATAAGCCCCGACTATCAGTCTCAAACTTAGTAATCTGCCCTATCACCTGCTCTCTGTTATGATTCTCTGGTCTCATGGCCATCACCTGGGCCTCTCGGATGATATCTAAGACTGGAGTCATCACCATCATCCTCATGCACACGTCTCGAATCGGAGCACTTGCTGCTCTACCAATCAGGGCATTGGATACCACATTAGCCTTGCCAGGGTGATACAAAATCTCATATTCATAGTCTTTCACTACATCCAACCACCTCCTATGTCTCATATTCAGGTTGGAGTGATCCATAAGGTACTTTAGCCTCTTATGGTCCATGTATATGGTACATCGGACACCATAAAGATAATGGCGCCAAATCTTGAGGGCGAACACCACCGCCTCTAACTCCAAATCGTGGGTGGGATACCTCCTCTCATGAGGCTTTAGCTACCTCGATGCATATGCTATAACGTATCCCCTCTGTATCAACACGACACCCATCCCCGATATAGATGCATCACAGTAGACTGCGAAGTCCTCCACTCACTTAGGGAGGGATAACATTGAAGAATCGTACAATCTCTAGCGAAGAGTCTCGAATGAAGCCTGTTTCTTGGGCCCCCAAACAAAAGTAACACCCTTCCTGGTCAATCTGGTGAGATGAACGGCAATTTTGGAGAAATCTCTAAGAAACCTCCGATAGTAGCCTGCCAGGCTCATAAAATTCCTAATCTCGGATGGAGATCTCAGCACCTCCCATCGCATAACTGCCTCAATCTTGGCCGGGTCGACCAAAATCCCATTCTGGTTAACGAGGTGTCCTAAAAACTGGATCTCTCGTAACCAGAAATCAAACTTGGAGAACTTGGCATAAAGCCTCTCCATCCTCAATACTCCAAGAATCTCCTGAAGATGCTCTACGTGCCGTTCCCTCGACGTCGAGTACACCAAAATGCCATCGATGAATATGATCACCGACTGATCCAACATGGGCCTGCACACCCAATTCATGAGGTCCATGAACGCTGCCGGTGCATTGGTGAGCTCGAAAGGCATCACCACAAACTCTTAATGCCCATAACGAGTCCAAAAGGCCATCTTCTGGATATTCTCCTCGCAAACTCTCATCTGATGATACCCATATCTCAAATCAATCTTGGAAAACCAAGACACCCCTTGTAACTGATCAAACAAATCATCGATCCATGTTAGTGGATAACGGTTCTTGACCATAAAATTGTTCAACTCCCAATAATTGATACACATCCAGTGTGAACCATCCTTTTTCTTGACAAAAAGGATCGACGCTCCCCATGGTGAACTACTCGGTCTAATGAAACCCTACCCCCAACAGCTCTTGAAGCTACAAGGATAACTCCTGCATCTCAGGCGACGCATGAAGATAAAGTGCTTTGGAAATAGGCGCCGCCCCTAGAATCAGATTGATCCGAAACTCCACTTGCCTCTCAAGAGGCACACCGGAAAACTCCTCAGAGAAAACATTTGGGAACTCACATACTACTAGTACATCAGAAACATAACTCGACTTCTTGGTGGAAACCCGCATATCCATCACATACGCTAAAAACCCCATGCATCCCTGCTGTAGACTGTGCCTCGCCCTGGCGGCAGAGCAGAAAGCTGATCCTGATCTAGTTCCCTCATCATAAACGGTAAGTACTCCCCTACTAGGATCTCGTATGGTCACCATCTGATGCTCACAGACAATCACGTCCCCAAACCAACTCAACCAATCCATGTCTACTATGACACAGACATCACTCGTCGCTATTGGCACTAGATCTATCGGAAACTCAATACCAAAGATCTGTAATACAAATCCCCGGAATACATCAGTGGCAAAAACTGCATGCTCATCGGCTATAGAAACCCTCAACGATCGACTCAACGCCTCACGTCTAACACTAATGTGACAACTAAAGGATAAGGACACGAAAGATTAACTCGCACCCGAGACAAATAACACCAAGATAGGCACATAACTCATAAAAAGTACCTATATACAACACAAAATAAGCATAAACAAATCTCAAAATAACATAAATAAGTAGATACGTACCAGCAACAACATCAAGTGTTGCGCAGACCTCCTCCGTAGTCAGCAGGAATGCTCTCCCATGAGCTCTCGGAGCCTCGGCCTTCCCCGGCCGACGATCAATAACACGTAAAGCAACATGAGCAAAAACCTGGGCTGATCCCTGGGTGCGCTGTGGACACTCGGCCTTCCGATGGCCAGTCTGGTTGCAATGAAAGCAAACCAAAAATCCCTTGGGGGAGTCCATCGCCATATGCCCGTCCTTGCCAAATTTGTAGCAAATTCCTGCTCAACAAGATCCCTCATGATTCTTACCGCTCTTGCCACAAGTGCAGACCTTCTGGCCTCCTGCTCTTGAATCAGCGGGCTTAGCTCGCTTCGTCACCAACTACAACTACACTGGTCTCTTATCCCTCCCCTGCTGCTCTCCTTCCTCTCTGGTCTGAATCTCCAACTCAATCTCTCTCCTCCTGATATTGGTCTGCAACCCAGCTAATGTCCGATATGACGAGTTCGCCACGAACTCCCAAATATCTCTCCTCAATATGCTCAAATACTGGCTCACACGTTCCTACTCTATAGACACGTGCTTAGGGCAGAACAACGCCCTCTCATGAAACATCCTCATAATCTCTGTCACTATTTATGTCTTCTGCTTGAGAGACAAAAACTCTTATGCCAACCGTTCCATCTCCACCTGGGGAACATACTCATCTCTGTACGACTGGGTAAACCACTTCCAAGTCACTGCAATATGATCTGCAAGAGTGAAGTCAGTCGTCACGAACTTCCTATAGTCCTTCGCTCCCAAGCGAAGCTGGTTCAGTGCAAACCGAACTCTGAAGTGCTCCAGGCATGAACATGTATAGAAACAGCCCTCAATGTCAGAGATCCATCTCATGGCAGTAATTGGGTCCTAGGTCCCATCAAACTTTGGTGGCTTTGTATTGCTGAACTCTCGGAATAACAATGAGTCACCCCCTGTAGCCTCGCAGCAGCTACGACTGCAGTGGCTATGACAGCAATAGCCTCTGTGACAACAGTGTATCGCTCATCAAACGTCTCAATCAACATGGTCTTAATTGACCCGAACATTTATGGTATGACCTCTAAGATAGCTGTGGCCACCTCCTCCACAATGATCTTGCCGATCTCCTCATCACTGCTACCACTTCCCCCGGGTTTGTTGCGGGTAATCACCATAGTGTCTCTGAAACGAAAACAAAAAAATCATCAGAGACTAACTCAAGCACACACGCCATTACCCCCCCTACATGCTCCACAACATCCTAAGGTTCTTCCTTGGGTCGCATACAGACCCGATGCTTTCAGTTGTACGGGCCCAATACTACCCTCCACACTAGCCCATAGTCGCCCCAAGTCCTCCTCAAAGGATCCTAATTCACAAATACTCTATCCCTGATGGATATCAAACTACTCTCTCAGTAAATTTCTCAATGCACATCTAGGTATCTCTCCAAGATTACTCCTCGACTCAAAGCTCTCTCTAAATGATTCTCGCTAGGTACTCCTACTCAACACACACAGAGCAAATAGCGGATAATATCAATCAATAGCATACCCTAGGCTGAGGCATCATGAATTAGAAAACATTAGCTCTAAATCCCTGAAATACCTAGCCTATCTTCTAGCATGAAACTCTAATATTTCATAAGTATCTCATAATATAAACAAGTAATGGTATTTTGGGAAATCACCTTTCGAGCTCTTGCTGATTGTACATACTGCTCCATCTCATTTTCTCTTAAAAACTCTTACTTGTTTTAGTAAAATCATTTCGTTTTATAATTTTTTTCTCAAATCCTTAGTTTGAGTTTAGACATACCCGATGATACATCCAAATCCCTTAAACCAAAGTTTTGATGCCAACTTGTAATGCTATAAATTTTCAAATAAAAATTTTCATTTTTAAAACCACATATAACACAATCTCACATTTCTCAAAAAAAAACACAAAATGTTTAAGTTGTTTAAATCTGAAGACAACAAAAGCTTGTTTTTGGGGTATGCTTTTGATCTGTATTGATGATAACATCCCGAGTTTTGTAATGTAATGAAAATACATTTCTTCAGAAATGCTTTGATAAATTCTTATCTATATATTTGTGAACGGTTTCACAACACTTTCTTTAAAAAGTTACTATGACTTTATTATAAAGCATAAACAAAATTGGTCTTTTCTGGCCATGAAAATGGGGATGTCACAGTTGGTATCAGAGCATTAGTTTATGCGCACTAGGAATTTGTAGGATTTCTAGACATTAACTTAGAATGCTAAGTGATGATCATGAGATGAGTGTCTACCATATTTTAGACACGAGCACTAGTTTATTTTAGAAAGATGCCTAAAATGCTTCTATGTGCTAAGTGCTATATGTTTGCCGTATATGCTATTATTTGTTCGGATCTATGGTCCGACTGGATCTGGAAACCTTATGTGTTTAGGATTCTAAGCGATTGACTACGATATTAGAACTAGCATGTAACGTTTCAGAGTGATAAGGAGGATTTAAACATCTATCATAACTAAAGATCTAAATTCACCTACTTTGGTGTATAGATCAACATGGTGGGAAACCGAAGTGGAGCTGGAAACGCGAATGAAAACAGGAATCCGCGGCCATGGGAAATGTGACGGGGAGGTCACTTGTTTTAAGTGTGGAAATCCTGGGCACTATGCCAATGAGTGCTCCTTCAACAAGAAAGTTTGTTAAGGGTGTAATGAGGAAAGGCACATCTGGAGGGACTACCCGAAGAAGAAGGAGGCAGCAAGGCCCAATGTCCCACCGAAGCCAAAAACCAGAGCTTTCTAGATGACTCCTTTATATCTCATACCTTTCTTGTAAATGGATTGTCTACCAATATATTGTTTAATTCTGGAGCAAATTACTCCTTTATATCACATAAATTTAGTGGAAGACTAGCATTGCCTATAGAAAAACTTGAGAATGCTCTAGTTGTTGAAGTTGCTAGTGACAAATTCATACCTGTTAGAGATTCCATTAAGAATGTCATCTTTGACTTGAACGGAGATGAATTCCACGAGGAGTTGTTACCCATTGAGTTGAATAGTTCGACATCGTATTGGGAATGGATTGGCTTAACGCTAAATGTTGCTGAGATATTGTGCAAGAAAAAGATAGTGAGGGTAAACCCGCCTGGAAAAGAGTCATTTATGGTGTATGGGGACAAGCACAGAGTAAATACTGGAATCATTTCCCTGATGAAGGCCAGAAAATGTTTGTCTAAAGGATGTCCATCATACTTGGTGTTCGTAATCGATGATAAGAAGGAGAAGAAAGAGATGAAAAGTATACCAGTGGTGTGTGACTATATGGAAGTCTTTCCTGAATATCTTCCCGGATTACCCCCTGATAAACAAGTAGACTTTCACATAGACTTGTTACTAGGAATGACACTAATAACAAAAGCACCATACCGACTAGCACCAACGGATATGAAGGAGCTTATGACACAACTTCAGGAGTTGTTGGACAACGGATTCATTAGACATAGTTCATCACCGTGGGGAGCTCCAGAGTTATGATGGGTTTTGTACAAACAATCGTATGTGTGCATGCAACCCTAGATTTGGATCTATGTTTTCTCTATTAGATACACAACCTTATGAACACAATAAGAACCCTAGCAAGCAGGTATATATTTTGAAATTTATATAGAAGAGTAGATCACATACCTCTTGTTGTTATATTGCAATAACAACACTAATCTTCAATCTCTTAGTCTTGAAAGTAAGTACCACAAGTGTAGTACCTCTAATGGCTCACAAACACCACAAGTAAATGGAGAGGCAAGAGAGAGAGAGAGAGAGAGAGGAGAGAGGGTAGAAATCGGCTCTAGGAACCCTAGGGAATAAGTGGCTGATTTCCTTAGGCTTAGGGGTCTTTATATATGGTATAGATTAGGGTTTCAGTCCTTATCCTTATCTAGTTGCTTGCCCACCAAGTAACCATAAGATAAGCCTTGAAAGCCTTATCCTTGGATGATTTCAAGGGCCTTATCCCCTTGAATTCGTCCACCTCTCCCATAGGGCATCCATTGCCCTAATTTGCAACTATCACATAATTAAAATTCAGCCCCTACAGTTTAATTAATTACATTTGATCACAAAATTAATTCTTAATTAAGTATTGACCAATATTAATTAAACAAATATGATTTCTCCTATTAATATATTATTCCTATAAAATATTAATAAATCATAATAACCTCTTTCTCTATTATTTCTCCAATCAAGTTGCTTTGGTGAAGGCAACCTAAAAGGACCATGCACAACCGGGTCAAGTACTTACCAAATATGGTTACGGGCTTAGACACTAATCCAACAGTCTCCCACTTGGATAAGTCTAGTAATCACAAATGTAAGTATAACTTGATTAGCAATCGTAGCTCTCAAAGACGCTGTCGAACTCTGAACTTATCAGTAACCTGTCCTTTAGATAAGGGATCGTACAGTCCTTTGTTTTAGATATCGTGCGGACAATATCATGGAACATAGTCATACTCATTGTCCAGCAACTAGTTTCTCGATCTCAGATTCATTTGACATAGAACTTAATTGAACACATCAATTCAGTCCTGATTGGGCCCGACACATAAGTCAAATCAAAATCATCGAGGGGCCCTGATATCGCTTTTAGCCTCTAAGGATAAAAGAAATAGATGAAATTCGACTTATATGCATTTACTACTCATTAATCAATTATACACAACAATGCGTTTTATGACATCACTTTACTGATGCGGTTTCACATTATCAATGTACAATCAATTAGCAACCAATAAACCATATATCTTGGTTTTAAGACCATATGATATTATCGTCTTGCGATCACTCGTGATAGATTCCATGAAGTGATTCCAGCAAGAGCGGGTTTATTCCAATGCTCAAAAATTGCTTATAAGCACTCATGAATGTTGTAACAAACCTTTGTTATGTCTAATACCTTTTAGACAATCTACACACCAATTCATGACAGTCTTCATTCATACCTACTTCCAACATATGAACAACTATGGATCGTTTGAATAATTCAATTATTCTTAATTAACTCAATTATTCAGGAAGTCAAAACATGCAAAGCAAAATAATAGTCAACCAATTAACATAAGACAATAGCTATACTAATAAATAACACTCCTTTATTTAATCATCAAATGTCAATTACAATTATCTATTACTCATTTCTAAACTATCTAATCCAAACTAACATTATCCTTCAGCCCAATGCTCCTAGCGTGCTGCAAATGCTTAACCTTACTCAGTCCCTTCGTAAGCGGATCTGTTGGGTTATCCTCTGACGATATCCTCTTAACTACGAGGATCCCTTCTTCTACCCGATGTCTAATAAAGTGATATTTCCTGTCGATATGTCGAGATCTACCATGATCCCTCAGTTCCTTGGTCAAGGCAATCGCTCCTTCATTATCACAGAAAATTTCCATAGGCTCCGTTATGGCAGGTACAACTCCAAAGTCTCCAATGAAGTTCTTCAACCATATTGCCTCCTTTGATGCTTCACTCACTGCAATGTACTCTGATTCGCACGTTGAATCAGCTACGGTTTCTTGCTTGGAACTTTTCCAAGTCACTGCTCCTCCATTAAGGGTAAAGACCCAGCCCGACTGCGAACGGTAGTTGTCCCTGTCGGTCTGAAAACTGGCATCACTATACCCTCGCACCTTTAAGTCATCACTCCCTCTGAGAACCAGAAACCATTCCTTAGTCCTCCGAAGGTACTTAAGGATATTCTTAACTGCGGTCCAATGTGCTCTGTCGGGGTTCCCTTGATATCTACTAACCATGCTCAAAGCGAAGGACACATCAGGGCGAGTACAAGTCATAGTATACATGATTGAGCGTACTACGGAAGTGTAAGGTACTCGGCTCATCTCAACTATCTCGGCTTTGGTACTCGGACTTTGAGTCTTACTCAACTTGGCATTACTTTGGATCGGTAATTCTCCCTTCTTCGAGTTCTCCATACTAAAACGTTTTAGTACCTTGTCCAAGTAAGTATTCTGACTAAGTCCTATTAGTTTCTTACTTCGGTCTCTCATTATCTTTATTCCCAAAATATAGGAAGCCTCTCCGAGGTCTTTCATAGCGAAACACTTCCTGAGCCAGGGCTTAACTTCCTGTAGTGTCAGGATGTCGTTTCCTATGAGTAATATGTCATCAACATATAACACGAGAAAGCTAACTATACTCCTACTGGCTTTGACATATACACATGATTCATCTTCGCTTCGTACAAATCCAAACTCTTTGACTTTCTCATCAAAGCAAAGATTCCATCTGCGAGATGCTTGTTTAAGTCCATAAATGGACTTCTCAAGCTTGGACACTCTATTGGGATGCTTCGCATTGACAAAACCCTCTGGCTGAGCCATGTAAACATCCTCAGCCAACTTCCCATTAAGGAAAGCGGTTTTGACATCCATTTGCCATATTTCATAATCATGAAATGCAACAATGGCTAGCATCACCCCAATAGACTTAATTTTATCAACTGGTGAGAAGGTCTCGTCATAGTCAACTCTGGGAGTTTGAGTAAAGCCCTTTGCAACCAATCGCACCTTATATGTGTGCACATTCCCATCCATGTCCGTCTTCTTCTTGAAGATCTACTTGCACCCAACCGTCTTACGTCCGGGCACATTGTCAACCAAATTCCAAACTTGGTTGTCATACATGGACTGAATCTCGCTGTCCATCGCCTCTTTCCATTTCGCAGACTTCGGGCCTGCCATGGCTTCCTTATAGCTGTTAGGTTCATCTAGATTTACTAGTGTACTATCACTAATATACGTGTCCCCTTCGGTAGTAATATGAAAACCATAAAACTGGGGTTGAACTCTAACTCTTTTGGAATGTCTAAGAGGTAAGGATTCTTCAATCGGTTCAACCGGAGTTTCCTCCTCAGGTTGAGCGCCAGCGTTAGAGGTTCCTTCATCGATCGACTCTTGAATCTCTTCAAGATCGATTTGCCTCCCACTATCTCCTTGGTTTATGAGTTCTTGCTCTCGGAAAACCCCTCTCCTCGCAACGAAGACAACATTGTCACTCTGTCTATAGAAGAGATACCCAAAGGATTTCTACGGGTAGCCGATGAAAATACATCGCTCACTACGAGGTTTGAGCTTGTCGTGAGTCTCTAGTTTTACGAAAGCCTCACAACCTCAAACCTTGATATGTTCCAACGAGGGAGCTTTTCCTGTCCACATCTTGTGAGGTGTTTTGGTAACCTTCTTTGTAGGGACTAAGTTAAGGATATGGGCGGCATTCTCTAAGGCATACCCCCAGAATGAGATAGGTAGTGAAGCACGACTCATCATGCAATGAACCATGTCCAACAAGGTTCGATTACGCCTCTCTGCCGCACCATTCATCTGCGGTGTCCTAGGCGGTGTCAATTGCGAAACTATTCTGCATTCCTTGAGATAGTCGTGGAATTCAAGACTTAGGTACTCTCCTCCTCGATCGGATCGAAGCATCTTGATTTTCCTGCCCAATTGATTCTCCACTTCTTGTTTAAACTCTTTGAACTTTTCAAAGGTTTCTGACTTGTGCTTGATTAAGTAAATATACCCATATCTACTATAATCATCGGTGAAAGTCACATAGAAGCGGTTCGCGTCCCTTGTGGTGGATCTAAAGGGTCCACATCCATCGGTATGTATAAGATCCAATAAACCCTCACCCTTTTCACAATTTCCAGTGAAGGGTGACTTGGTCATCTTTCCAAGTAAAGAAGACTCGCACACGTCATCGTCCCTAAGGTCAAATGTCTCCAACACTCCATCCTTTTGGAGTTGGGCTATGCGTTTCTTGTTGACATGTCCAAGACGACAATGCCACACAACACATCATTTCCTAATTTATCTACAACCATAACAGTTTCATAAATTCCATTACAAGGCAATGCTTCAAAATATAAGACACTATTTAGATAAGCATAAATTGAACCTTTCTCCTTATCAAACGAATATCTAAATCCTTGTCTAAACAAACCATGAAATGAAATGATGTTTCTTGCCATATCTGGCGAATAGCAACAATTATCTAAATCTAAACCTAATCCATTACTAAGCGCTAAAGAATACACTCCAATCTTGGTGACAGGCGACGATCTTCTGTTTCCCATGATTAGATTTATTCTTCCACGCTCCATATCTTTATTTCTTCTTAGTCCCTGCAAATCAGAACATATGTGAAAACCACATCCTGTATCAAGAACCCAAGAAATAGTACGTGATGAATCATTAGATTTAATTGTGTAAATACCTGTGAAAGATGGCTTGATCTTCCCATCCTTGATGGCTTGCAGATATACCAGGCAGCCTCTCTTCCAGTTTCCTATTTTGTGACAGTGGTGACATTCTGCCTCTTTAGGGTTTGAGTTTGGCTTAGCGGGACCGACTTTCGTTCCACTAGTAGAGGAACCATCTTGGGGATTTCCCTTGTGGTGGCTCTTTGAAGGAGCCTTCCTCTTTTTGCCCTTCCCTTGCCCAATGGACAAAACAGGAGCAGCGGGTGGAGTGGGAGTTGGTGCAATAGATTTGTCCTTGAGGTTGCTCTCAGCAGTCCTTATGAGTCCTTGGAGTTTGCTTAGGGTGACTTCTTCTTTGTTCATGTGGTAGGTCATCCTAAATCAGTTGTAGCACGAGGGCAAGGAGTGGAGAATGATGTCGATAGCCAATTCTTCCCCAAAGTTAACATTTAACTTGCAAAGACGATCAACATACCTTTGCATCTTTTGCAAATGCGAGGTTAGGGATTCTCCACTTCCCATCTTAGCGGTGATCATGTTGGTGATGATCTCGTAGCGCTCTTGCCTTGCGCTTTGGTGGTACCTCTCCAGCAAATCATGGTGCATTTCATAGGGATACATGTCCTCATAGGACTTTTGGAGTTCAAGATTCATAGTGGCCAGCATAATGCAATGGACTTTCGTTGCATCACGCTCATGGGTCTCAAAGACGACCATTTCTTCGGGAGTAGTGATTTCCGGATTGATCTTTTCAAGCTTCTCGTTGAGGACATATTCGTTGTCCTCGTAGCGGGCAATCATGCGAATGTATCTTATCTATTTGTTGAAATTCAATCCGTCGAATGTCACCTTTTGACATAGGCTCATTAGCGAGAATGAACCTGCAGCAGTGTTGTTTGCGTTTGCGTTAGACATCTGCAAATAGAAAAGAAAAAGTTTGATTAGAATTGAATCCCTAATTAAACACCCAAAATGTGAAATTAGGGCTAGGATCCAACAACATTATTTTCACATTAGAAAAGGGATGTCGTAATCCAACATGCAAATAATTTGGAGGTAAGTGAATGACGATTCACTAATTCTTTACCATGAAAAACATAAGTCTTAGGTTTTAAATGTATTGAGAATTCC
This sequence comes from Lactuca serriola, assembly GCF_051521515.1. Taxonomy (NCBI): domain Eukaryota; kingdom Viridiplantae; phylum Streptophyta; class Magnoliopsida; order Asterales; family Asteraceae; genus Lactuca; species Lactuca serriola. The sequence continues at coordinate 236,633,379 of NC_136415.1, read as the reverse complement.
TAGATTTCTTGAGATTCATTGAACTTTTCAATGTCATGTTTAAATCTCGATATGCCCCTCTTGTTTGTGACTGGGATGCCGAGAATCACAAAGTGGGTGTGAATAACCATGTAAATATACATGGTGCCCTCATTGTTACAGTCACTTATTCGATGTGCCGGTTAACCACACACGCTCCATCGAACTATGACAAACAATGAGTCACCCTTTTCCACCTTTGCTTAGAACCAATTAGTGTGCCGGTTAACCACACACACTCCACTAACTTCTTAGCAAGGGTGCAAAGTGTAATTTCATGGGATTGCATCAATTCACTTTTGCCTAAAGTAACTAGGATTGGGAATTTTGTAAAAATGTTTAGTTACTTTATATATTTTCATTATACTTATTAATGAAGAAAGGATTGCCCTATCCTACCCGTTCGGCTAACGACCCTCCACCAATCAAGGAAGCGGTGGGAAAGAGTGGATACCTATTAAACGGCCATTTTATAGGCCATAACCTTATACCCCCCTTATAGATCGGCTTCGTGAATGAGGCCTACTAACGGTAAGACTAGCATTTTATTTATACACACACACACACACATATATATATATATATATATATATATATTAATCTTGTAATAATATAATAGTATAGGGTGTATTTTAAACATTTTAAAAATACTAGGGTTTTAATCTCAATTTAAAATTTTCAAAGTTTATAACTTTTAAATTAAAATTTTAAATATTAAAACTCTTGATTTAATAATTATCTAAATTAAACAATTAATTTTAATTACTAAATCATAAAGGATTATTATAAATTAAACAATTAATTTTATCCTAATCCCTTATATCCCTCTAAATTTCGAAAATTAGGGAGGGGATAATTCAAAATCTTTAATTACCATATTTAACAATTAAAAGATAATTACAAGATATGGGATTATCCAAATCCCTAGATTTTAGGGACTTATCTTGGGGAGGAGGCAAATCTCGAAAATCTAGGGTTTGCAAACCCTAGATCTCGAAATCTTGGGCAACAAGGAAAAGGGTTTGAAAACCCTTCAAAATTTTGAACACAAGGGTTCAAGAGCCCTAAAATCAAAATCCTATCCTCCTAGGGTTTATTGGCCATAAACCCTAAAGTGTCAAATTCATACAATTGTATAATACTAATTGAAAACAATTCAAACAAAGGCTCTGATACCACTGATGGGTTTTGTACAAACAATCCTATGTGTGCATGCAACCCTAGATTTGGATCTATGTTTTCTCTATTAGATACATAACTTTATGAACACAATAAGAACCCTAGCCAGCAGGTATATATTTCGAAATTTATATAGAAGAGTATATCACCTACCTTTTGTTGTTATATTGCAATAACAACACTAATCTTCCATCTCTTAGTCTTGAAAGCAAGTACCACAAGTGTAGTACCTCTAATGGCTCACAAACACCACAAGCAAATGGAGAGGCAATAGAGAGAGAGAGAGAGAGGAGAGAGGGTAGAAATCAGCTCTAGGAACCCTAGGGAACAAGTGGCCAATTTGCTTAGGCTTAGGGGTCTTTATATAGGGTATAAATTAGGGTTTCAGTCCTTATCCTTATCTAGTTGCTTGCCCACCAAGTAACCATAAGATAAGCCTTGAAAGCCTTATCCTTGGACGATTTCAAGGGCCTTATCCCCTTGAATTTGTCCACCTCTCCTATAGGGCATCCATTGCCCTAATTTGCAACTACCACATAATTACAATTCAGCCTCTGCAGTTTAATTAAATACATTTGATCACAAAATTAATTCTTAATTAATTATTGACCAATATTAATTAAAAAAATATGATTTCTCCTATTAATATATTATTCCTATAATATATTAATAAATCATAATAACCTCTTTCTCTATTATTTCTCCAATCAAGTTGCTTTGGTGAAGGCAACCCAAAAGGACCATGCACATCCGGGTCAAGTACTTACCAAATATGGTTACGGGCTTAGACACTAATCCAACATGTTATTCGTAAAGAAGAAAGATGGGAGCAGGAGGATGTGCATAGACTACAGAGAGCTGAACAAGGCAATAGTGAAGAACAAGTACCAATTTCCAAGGATTGATGATCTGTTTGATCAACTGCAAGGTTCGAGCTGTTTCTCAAAGATCGATCTCAGGTCAGGATATCATCAGCTGAAGGTGAGAGAGCAGGATATTGAGAAAACTGCATTTAGAACAAGATACAAACACTATGAGTTCTTGGTTATGTGATTTAGACTAACCAATGCTCAAGCAACATTCATGAATTTGAAGAACAGGGTTTGTAAACCATTCCGTGATAAATCTATAATAGTGTTTATAGACGACATTTTGGTTTACTCAAAGAGTCAGCAAGAGCATGGCAAGCACCTACGAGAAGTGTTAGAAGTTTTGAAGAAGGAAAAGCTGTATGCAAAGTTCTCCAAATGTGATTTTTGGATTCAAGAAGTCCAGTTATTGGGTCATGTGGTTAACCAGGAAGGGATAATGATTGGCCTAACATAGATTGAAGCTGTGACGAAGTGGGAACGACCGAAAAGTCCCACGGAGATCCGAAGCTTTCTAGGATTAGCTGGATACTACCGAAGGTTTATTCAAGGCTTTTCTTCAATAACCTCTCCATTGACAGCTTTGACCCATAAAGGAGCTAGATACGTATACATTGAGTGATATACACAAAGAAGCATTCGAGAAGCTAAAGAAGAAGTTGTTTGAAACACTGATTCTTTCTTTACCTGACGGAGTTGAAGACTTTGCAGTTTATAGTGATGCATCTAGAGTTGGGTTAGGTTGTGTTCTGACACCAAAGGGATAAGGTGATAACATATGCATCGAGACAACTGAAAGAGCACGAGAAGAACTACCCCACTCATGATTTGGAGTTGGCAGCGGTAGTATTTGCCTTAAAGATATGGAGGCATTATCTTTACGACACAAAGTGCAAAACTTTCACTGATCATAAGAGTCTACAGTATCTCTTTAATCAGAAGGAATTAAACATGAGGCAACGACGCTGGCTGGAGTTACTCAACGATTACGAATGTGAAATACTTTACCACCCTGGTAAAGCAAATGTTGTTGTCGATGCTCTAAGTAGAAAGGTAAACCTAGAAAGGAAAAGGGCAAGAGCGTTGAGAATTGAAGTTGTCTCAATAATTGTGGAAAGCATTGAGAAAGCTCAAGAAGAAGCTTCAAAGAAAAATGACCGAACGGAAGAACGTTTGGGCAAAACGTTAGTGTTCGGTACAAATGGTTAAGGATTGAAGGTATTCCCATATAGAACAAAAATGTACAGAGACCTATAACCCTACTACTGGTGGCTGGCGATGAAGCTCGATGTTGCAAAGTATGTGGCTGAGTGTGTAACCTGTTCAAGAGTTAAGGCACAACATCCCCATATGGGAATTTAGAACCTTTACCTGTACCCATGGGTAAATGGGAAGACATCATCATGGATTTTGTCACTAAGCTACGTAGAACGAAGAACGGTCATGACATGATTTGGGTGGTAGTGGATCGGCTCACTAAGAGAGCACTCTTCATAGAAACCAATGAAAGATGGTCTATCGATAAGCTTACAAATACTTATGTGAAGGAGGTAGTAAGAATTCATGGTTTTCCTTTAACGATTGTATCAGATCGTGATAGTCTTTTCACATCAAGGTTTTGGAGCAGTCTACAAGAGGAATTGGGTACGAAGTTGTGTTTAAGCATAGATTACAATCCGCAGACCGATGGTCAGAGCGAAAGAATGATTCAAGCACTTGAAGATATGCTAAGAGTGTGTACCTTGGAATTCCAAGGTAATTGGGATGAGAACTTAGCTCCGGTAGAGTTTTCCTACAATAATAGTTTCCACTCGAGCATTAAGATGACACCTAATCAAGCTTTGTACGGACAGAAGTGTCGTACGACGTCATGTTGGCTTGAAGCTGGAGAAAAGCAGTTTATGGGCCCCAAGATAGTCCATCAAACTGCTGAAAAGCTGAAAGTGATTAGGGAAAGGATGTTAGCAGCTCAGGATCGTCAAAAGAGCTATGCTGACAAGAAAAGATGACCGTTGACATTAGAAGTTGGAGATTCAGTTTTGCTTAATTTCTCACCGTGGAAGGGGTTATAAGATTCACAAAAAGAGGAAAGTTGAGTCCAAGATTCATTGGACCGTTCAAAGTTCTTCAAATGATTGGGAACCAAGCTTACAAGCTAGAACTACCAGAAGAACTAGATGGTATTTATAACACTTTCCACGTGTGTTATTTGAGGAAGTTCACAGGAGAAGTTCCCGAGATAATTCTATATTCTGAGCCAAGGATGGATGAAAATAAGAGGCTAATTGAAGAACCAGTGGCAATTTTTGACCGTAAGATGAAGAAGTTACAATGCAAAATTGTCAGCTTAGTACTTGTGCAATGGAAACATACAAATGGGCCAAACCTCACCTCGGAAAAGGAGAGTGACATGATGAGTCGCTATCTGCATTTGTTTTGTATGATTTCGAGGACGGAATCATACTAAGGGGGAGAGAATTGTAATGTCTATGTTTCGAGGCTAAACATTAGTAAGATGATGTAATAGTTAGGGTCAGCAATTGTAATCAATTCTGAAGTAATAAAAATGAATTATTTGAGTATTATGTGAATTATGTGATTTTGTGTGCTTATATTCATTTTTATAAAGATATAATAAATTAAGAATGAAAATAAGCATCAAAAATAAAATTTTAGATAAACCCGATATCTAGGAAGAAAGTTATAGTGGCCGTGACAAGGATTCCAGAGATATAAAGAACGCCGAAACCCGAGTTTTAACGAATAAGTTATGACATGTTGAAGTTTCGCGACAAAACCAACACGATGCTGTATCACATAAAAAGTGAGTTTACGATAAAGTGGTTTTTAGCCTTAGCGATCTGAACTAAATTCCTAGTGTACGTTAAACTGAGAGCGTGCATAAAAAGAACATCCAAATCAGACTTCGTATGAGGAAGTTATGAATTTTCTCAGATTTGGCATAGTAGTGTGCAACCCGAAGTTCAAATTTTAGACCGAGCGTTTTTTAGCCGACACAACCTAAATCAGAATTGAATATCTCATTAATAGGAGTTCAATGATAAAAAGACAGATGAAAACGGAGTCCGTATGTAGAAGTTAAGAATTTTACACGGTCGTTTAACAATGTAATTTCTTATAGTGTTAAATTTGAAATCAGCCAAGAATTAGCCAACCGAATCTAAAATTTTTTTTTAGGGTATGTTCCCACCTATGTGTGGATATAAATAACGTCAAAAACGGAGCTCATATACGAAAGTTATGGGGTTATAAGTCGGCAGGGTGCGGTTGCTAAGTGGGTGACGTGGCGCGATCTAAGCCATTGCTTTCTCCTCACAAGATGACGAAACGTGGCACCAACTCAACGAGTGGGACCATCAACTCGATGAGTTGGGGCCGAAAACTCGACGATTTGGGCCAGAAACTCGACGAGTTCAACACTTTTTTGGCCTATAAATACCACCTGAGAGTTCCTTCATTTTCACACTTTTTACCCTTTCTTTCCCTCTCTACTCACTCTCTAAACCTCCCAAAATATTCCCAAAAGCCTAGGAAACTTCCTTAGCACTTAAACAAATCCCTAGAGTATCCAGAGGCTCCAAGAAAAAGAGTTTTTTGGTTTGAAACTCTACCCACGCAGAACCCAGTTTTCAACCAAACCTCCCAGTTTCGTCGAAGCAAATCGTTGTCCAAGTTGGAATCAACACCTTATCAAGTGAGTGTATTGTCACTTTCATCTTACACATAGATATGATGTATTTTATATAAATTATGTGCTATGTGTATATATATTATTTGTTTACTTGAGATCTATGCTGAATGAAAGATCTAAACTTCTTTCTTTCAGATCTGAACTTTTTCCTTCAGATCTAAACTCTCTCTCTCTCTCTCTCTCTCTATATATATATATATATATATATATATATATATATATATATATATATATATATATATATATTATACTTTGAGATCTATGTTGGGTGAAAATTTTAAACTTTATATTTCAGATCTGAACTGTATGTGTATTTTATATCTACGAATATGTTGCGTAAAACATGGGTAGATTAAATAGTTGGTGTGTGATAAAATAAAATAATGAGAGGCCTCAGTGTTGACGATGATCCAGTCATCTAGCAGAGTATGGATGACGGCCACATACTTTTCTAGGAAGTACGGTGGAACGCTAGCAGACTCACAACCTGTAGGTGTTTGTGAACAATGTGTTCAATGGTGTACTCCATCCCCCTCATGGTTGCCTTACGGACCTATATGGATGAGGAATCCCCTTAGCAGTAGTGTCCTCCCCGATGAAATTCCTTAGGATAGGTCCCTTATAATAGATGCCTTAGCGACATAAAGTGAGGATAACGTGAACAGGTAATCGGGTTGATTGATTGTTGAAATTTATAAACTTATTTATTGTGAGTTGAATACCTTATATGCTCACCAGGCTCCCCAGCCTGACCCACTCAGTTTTTTTGTTTCACAGGTAGTGGCACAAGAGCATAGTTGGATGATTTGATGAGAGATTATGTATTCTAGGCTAGTAGAGATAAATAGAAATATTGTAAGGCCTATATTGTTTTTGGTTTATGATTTTGATCTGTATTGACGATGACATCCCGAGTTTTGTAATGTAATGAAAATAAATTTATTTGGAAATGATTTGATAAATTCTTATCTATATTTTTAGGAACAAATTCTGCAATACTTTCTTTAAAAAGTTACTCTGATTTTATGATAAACTATAAAAAAATCGATCTTTTCTGGCCGTGAAATTAGGGATGTCACAGTCGAGTCCCTTCAGTCCATTCTCTCATTCAGACGTTTTTAAGTAGAACTAAGGCTCCATACTCTAGATCTAACCTTCTAAGGCTGAAATCTCACGTAAAGCTGCAAGCTTTACGTCCATGCATGACATCTAGGGCTCATTATGCCAAAACAAAGCTATTTAAGGGTTTAATTCATGAAAGATGGCCAATAGCTTGATGAAGCTTGGATCTTTAGGCCCAAAGGACCTCATACTGTCCAGATCTGAAGTCTCAACTTCATGGCATGCTCAAAGAACTTAGGGATTCAAAGAGAAGATGGAAATGGCCATTTACTCCATAGTGAAGAGATCTAACCAAACACATGATCAAGGTGATAGCTTTTTACCTCTAAGTAGCAGCTAGTACTGAAAGAACACTAGATCCAAGGGCTCCTACTCAGCCTTTTGCTCCTCAATCTCCTTCCAAAAATGCACTAAAATGTACAATCTTAGTCTCTCTCTCTCTCCTTCACAGATGGTAATTGGTCGATTAAGGTTTCTATCAGTGTGTTAAGGTGATAAGGGAGGCGAAAATGAAGGCTTAAGGTCCTTTAAATAGGGTACAAACCCTGAAAATTAGGGTTTTCACACTCAGATCCTACTCATTGAGTTGGGATCCTCCAACTCGTCGAGTAGGCTCTAAAAATCACGCGGCTATTTTGAATCTCTACTCGGCAAGTTGGGGCCTCCAACTCGTCGAGTTGCCCTGACAAAATGAATATAAATTAATTAAATATTATACTTGGGAGTTAGGATGTTACATATGTCATTATATGTACTCGCCCTAATGTTTAGTGTGCTTGAGAATGACAAGTTGTTATCAGGCCAATCCAAGCGAAAATCATTGGATCACAATCAAGAACATTCTCAAGTATCTTTGGAGGATGAAAGATATGTTCCTGGTCTATGCTGGTAAGGAAGCGCTAAATGTAAAGGCTTACATTGATGCAAGTCTCAAAATTGATAAAGATGAATCTCATTTAAACTTGGGTTTTGTGCTCTTGATAAATGGAGGATCAATGACTTGGAGGAGTTCAAAGCAAGAGACAGTAGTGAACCTGACGACAACGTCAAAGTATATAGCAGCTAATTGATGAAGCTATATGGTTGAAAATTTTTATTAGCGATTTAGGTGTTGTTCCCATCATATGTGATCATGTTGAGATCTTCTACGGAAACGAGGTTGCTGCCTAGGCATTTATATTGAGTTGATAGTCTAGGTTAACCTTTGTAACTCATTTTGAAGAAATGAAAAGGAATTATGTGAATATTATGTGAATTATGTGTTTTATGCTTAATTATTAGGGCTTAATTACTTAAGAATAAAAATAAGCATCAAAATTAAAGTGTGAGATAAGCCCTATATCTTTACATAAAGTTGTAGTGGTTGAAACATGGATTTCGGGGATATAAAGAATACCAAAATCCGAGTTATAACGAAGAAGTTATGACCTGTCGAAGTTTCGCGACAAAACCGACACGGTGCTGAATGTCGTAAAAAGTGAGTTTTCGATAAACTACTTTTTAGCCTTAGTAATCTAAACGAAAGTCGTAGTATTTGTTAAACCGAGAAGTTCGATAAAAAGAACGCCCAAATCTGACTTCGTATGAGGAAGTCATGATTTTTCGAAGTTTCAGCGTAGCAGTAGACAGCTAAAAAACTCGAATTTTAGATCGAGCAATTTTTAGCCGACACAACCTAAACGAGAATTGAAGGTCTCGTCATTAGGAGCACAACGGTAAAAAGTCTGACGAAAACGGACGTCGGATGAAGAAGTTATGAATTTTTAACGGATTTCCTGTCCCGGTCTGTTAAAAATAATAATATAAAATTTAAAGTCAAAATTAGCCGACGAAGTCTAAACGGAAGTTGTAGATCGTAATTTTAGCTACGCGTGCATATAAAGAACGTCAAAAACGGAGCTCGTATGCGAAAGTTATGGATTTTAGAAGTTTTGGCGCGAAAACCGAGAAATTTCGCATAGTCACACTTTGCCACGTCACCCTCGCTTAGATTGTGACACGTGTCCTGCTGAGTCACCAGGCTGCTGAGTCATGCGAAGCCACATGTCATCTTCTGATTCGACCGAGGAGGAGGCCCAATCCGAAGCTGCCAGCCTTCTGTCCGAGCCTCGCACCTAGCTCCGAGCCACACATAGCCTAACTCCTAACCTCGCAGGTGCGCCAGTAAGCCGCGGTCCACTTTGAAGCCGCCAGCGAGCCCTCGCATGTGCGACCCATGCGAGCCATGTGCGAGCTACCCCCCCTGTGAAGCCTCTTAGCCGTCGGATCAGGAGACTTCTCAGCCCTTGGATCAGAACTTCGGACCCTATAAATAGAAGGGTACCTGCGAGGGTTCCCGGTTACTTTTGGAATTTTGCCATTTTTAGTCCCTCTCTTCATATTTTCTTCATCTTAGAATCCCCCAAAGCCCCGGTATCGATTGTAAAGCCCGTAATACCCCACGAAGTGCCCGAGAAGCCCGGAAAATTTATCTTTTTGGTTTCGAAGCGCGACCTTTTGCAGAGCCCGGTTTCTCAATAAAACTCCCGGTTTTATTAGAAACGATCGTTCTAGGAAATGAAATGCTGCCCGATTTTCACCAAAATAAGTGAGTGTGTAGTTACTTTCAATCTACACACAGATATGAAGTATTTACCTTGAAATACGTGTTATGTGTAAATATGCTAATTGTTTATTCGAGGTGACTGTTGAATTGATGTTTTATACAAGTTTTAAACTGTATATGCTCTTTGTCTACAAAATATGTTGGGTAGAACATGGGTAGATGAAATAGTTGATGTGTGTTAAAATGGTGAGAGGCCTCGATGTTGATGTTGTTGTTTTTGTTGTTGTTGTAGTCATTTAGCGAAGTATAGATGACGACCACGGACTTTCTAGATAGTCCAGTGGAACACTAGCAAGTTCGCAACTTGTAGGTGTTGATGAATTAAATGTTCATTGGCATACTTCATCCCCCTCATGGTTGCCTTAAGGACATGTATGGCTGAGGAAACCCCTTAGCAGTAGTGTCCATACCGATGATATTCCTTAGGCTAGGTCCCTTGTGATAGGTGCTTAGGGACGTAAAGTGAGGACAACGGGAATGGGTAATCAGGGTTATTGTTGATTGGTGAACTTAATAAGTATATTATTATTGTGGGTTGAAAACCCTATATGCTCACCAGGCTTCCAAGTCTGACCCACTGAGTTTTATGATTACAGGTAGTGGACCCCGAGCATAATTGGAGGACGATGAGAGATTTTTGGATTATAGGCCAGTAGTTGTAAATAACTGTTGAAAGGCTTATAATGTCTTGTTTATGCTTTTGATCTGTATCAGAACATGACATCGCGAGGTTTTGATATGAAATGAAACAGTTGGTATCAGAGCATTCGTTTAAGCGAACTAAGAAATTGTAGAATTTCTAGACTTGAACTTAGAATGCTAAGTGATGATTGTGAGATGAGTGTCTACCATATTTTAGACACGAGCACTAGTTTATTTTAGGGAAGATGCCTAAAATGCCCTTATGTGCTAAATGCTATGTGTTTGCCATGTGTGCCATTATTTGTTCGGATCTATGGTCTGTTGCCGACCGGATCTGGAAACCTTATGTGTGTAGGATTATAAGCGTATGAATACGAGATTAGAACTAACATGTAAACGTTTCAGAGAGATAAGGGAATTGACATGTCTAACAAGAATAAAGACCTAAATTCACCTTATTCGGTATATAGATTGTAATGGCAAGAACTCGGAGTGGAGCTGGAAATGTAAACACAAACCAACAACCTCAACCTCAAGTGGTGGAACAGGTGCCTATAGTAGGAGTTGCACCCGAACCCATCACCATGGCTGGAGTACGAACTATGATTTAGGCCATGTTGGCTGAACAGAGGGAGGAATTGAGGCAAATGTTGCTGAACGACAGGGATGAACCTTCAGGTCCTATTGAACAACGTGAACTAAATGACGATCGATCTGAAGAAGGGAACAACAGTAGATCGGTTGGTCATAGTGAACCGCTTGTGGTTGGGAGGAATAACCACGAGGGTAGAGTGGAGAGAAATGGGTGCTAGTATAAGGACTTTATGACTTGCAAGCCATCGACCTTCAATGGAAAAGAAGATCCTGTCGGAGTAATGGACTGGATCTCGGAAATGGAGTTGGCTTTCATGACTTGTGATTGCCAAGGCAAGTTACAAACTACGTTTGCAGTACGTCAGTTCAGGGGTAGTGCTGCTCGTTGGTGGAGCACTTTGGGGAAAACCCTAAGCCCTAATGCGCAACTGCAATTAACTTGGGCAGAGTTCTTAGTGCACTTCAAGCGCAAGTACTGCTCGGCCCAAAACGTACTTGAGTTAGAAAACCAATTTCTAACGTTGCAGAAGGGGAGTATGACCGTTGACGAATATACACATAACTTCACAGACAAAATGGAGTTTGCTTTGCGTATTGTCCCATATGAGTTGGTAAAAATAGACAGGTACGCAAAGGGACTTCCATGGGAGTACGCGGTGCCAGTACATCAGGCACTTACTTTGGAGGCAGCTATCTGGGCTGCCAAGTCTGTTGAAGATATGATAAAAGGGAGAGCAGCTAGCAAGGTTGAAGTTGGCGAAAAGAGAAAGTTTGAAGGAACTTCAGGTTCCAATAAAAAGAACAAGTTCTCAAAGACTGGTTCGAGAAAGTTTGGAGGAGGAAGCGAAGCCAAGTGGTGTGACAAGTCTAAGAAGAAACATGCTGGGAAGTGTAGCGTGGAGGTCACTTGTTACAAATGTGGAAAGCCAGGGCATTATGCCAATGAATGCACCTTCAATAAGAACGTATGTTTTGGGTGCAATGAAGAATGGCATATTTTGAGGGACTGCCCGAAGAAGAAGGACGCAACAAATCCCAATCTACCACCAAAGCCGAAGGCGAGAGCCTTTTAGATGACACTCGAAGCTGCGAAAGAAGAAGCCGATGTTGCTTCAGGTACCTTTCTCGTAAACGAATTGCCTGCCCAAATTTTGTTTGATTCTGGAGCTAATTACTCCTTTATATCACATGAATTTGGTAGAAAGCTAGCTTTGCCTGTAGATATGCTAGTTAATGCTATAATAGTCGAGATTGCTAGTGGCAAGTTTGTACCTGTTAGTCATCGTATGAAAAACATCCTCATTGACTTGGATGGGAATAAGTTCCAAGAGGAATTATTTCCTATCGAGTTAAATGGATTCGACATAGTTTTAGGAATGGATTGGCTTAGCGCCAACGATGGAGAAATACTACGTAGAAAGAAGATAGTAAAAGTAAACCCGCCAGGGAAAGAGTCGTTTATGGTGTACGGAGACAAACGCAGAGTAAACTCTGAATCATTTCCCTAATGAAAGCCAGAAAGTGTTTGGCCAAGGGATGTACATCATATCTAGCATTCGTGATCGATGCCAAGATGGAAAAGAAGGAGGTGCAGAATATTCTGGTGGTGTGTGATTATCCGGAAGTCTTTCCCGAAGATCTTCCCGGATTGCCCCCTGATCGACAAGTAGAATTTCGTATCGACTTGTTACCAGGAACGACGCCGATAGCGAAAGCACCTTATGGATTAGCACCAACCGAAATGAAAGAACTTATGACACAACTTCAGGAGTTATTGGACAAAGGTTTCATTCGACCTAGTTCATCACCCTGGGGAGCCCCTGTGTTATTTGTAAAGAAGAAAGACAGAAGCATGAGAATGTGCATCGATTACAGAGAGCTGAACAAAGTGACGATAAAGAACAAGTACCCGTTGCCATGGATCGATGACTTGTTTGACCAGTTGCAGGGTTCGAGCTATTTCTCGAAGATCGATCTTAGGTCGGGATACCACCAACTAAAGGTGAGAGAGCAGGATATCGAAAAGACTGCTTTTTGAACGAGATATGGACACTATGAATTTTTGGTTATGTCGTTCGGACTAACCAATGCCCCAGCAGCTTTCATGGGTTTGATGAATAGGGTTTGTAAACCATTCCTAGATAAATCCGTGATAGTGTTCATAGACGATATCTTGATTTATTCGAAAAGCAAGCAGGAGCATGAAAAGCATCTGCGTGAAGTGCTAGAAGTCCTGAAAAAGGAGAAGCTGTATGCAAAGTGCTCCAAGTGTGAATTTTGGATTCAAGAAGTCCAATTTTTAGGTCATGTGGTTAACCAAGAAGGAATAATGGTCAACCCAGCAAAGATTGAAGTTGTAATGAAGTGGGAACAACCAAAAAGTCCTATGGAGATTCGAAGCTTTTTAGGATTAGCTGGATATTACCGAAGGTTTATCCATGGCTTTTCTTCGATTGCTACTCCATTAACAGCTTTGACCCACAAAGGAGCTACTTATGCTTGGAATGAGAAGCATAAGGAAGCCTTTGAGAAGTTGAAGAAGAGATTGTGTGAAGCACCAATTCTTTCGTTGCCTGAAGGAGTTAATGACTTCGCAGTTTATAGCGATGCATCTGGAGTTGGGTTAGGTTGTGTTCTGACCCAAAGGGATAAAGTGATCGCGTATGCATCGAGGCAATTGAAGGAACATGAAAAGAACTACCCCACTCATGATCTGGAGTTGGCAGTGGTAGTATTTGCCTTAAAGATATGGAGGCATTATCATTATGGCACAAAGTGTAAACTTTTCACTGATCATAAGAGTCTCCAATATCTCTTTAATCAGAAGGAATTAAACATGAGGCAACGACGCTGGCTAGAGTTACTCAAGGACTACGACTGTGAAATACTTTACCACCCTGGTAAAGCAAATGTGGTTGCTGATGCTCTCAGTCGGAAGGTAAACCTTGAAAATAAAAGGCCAAGAGCGTTGAGAATTAAAGTTGTCTCGACAATTGTGGAAAGTATAAAGAAAGCTCAACAGGAAGCTTTAGAGAAAAATGACCGAAAGGAAGAATGTTTGGGCAAAACGTTAGTGTTTGGTACAAACAACCAAGGGTTGAAGGTATTTCAAGATAGAATTTGGGTACCTATGACAAGCGGAATAAGAGATCTTCTGATGGAGGAAGCTCACAAGACCATGTACTCGATTCATCCCGGCAGTACGAAAATGTATAGGGACCTAAAACCCTATTATTGGTGGCCGACGATGAAGCTCGATATTGCTAAGTATGTGGCCGAGTGTGTAACTTGTGCTAGGGTTAAGGCACAACATCAGAAACTGTATGGGAGTTTAGAACCTTTACCCGTACCCATGGGTAAATGGGAAGACATCACCATGGATTTTGTGACTAAACTACCCAAAACAAGGAACGGTCACGACATGATTTGGGTGGTCGTTGATCGCTTCACTAAGAGTGCACATTTCATAGCGGCCAAAGAGAAATGGTCTATGGATAAACTTGCGAATTCTTACGTGAAGGAAATTATGAGGCTTCACGGTGTTCTGCTAACGACTGTATCCGATCGTGACAGCCGTTTTACCTCAAGGTTTTGGAGGAGTCTACAAGAGGAATTGGGTACTAAGTTGTGTTTGAGTATAGCTTACCATCCGCAAACCGATGGTCAGAGCGAGCGAACGATTCAAACATTGGAGGATATGCTGAGAGCATGTACCCTAGAATTCCAAGGTAACTGGGATGAACACTTACCTCTAGTAGAATTCTCCTATAATAATAGTTTCCACTCAAGTATTAAGATGGCACCTTATCACGCTTTGTATGGGGAAAAGTGTCGAACGCCATCCTGTTGGCTGGAAGTTGGGGAAAAGCAGTTTATGGGACCTGAAATAGTCCATCAGACTGCCGAAAAGTTGAAAGTGATAAGGGAAAGGATGTTAGCTGCTCAAGATCGACAAAAGAGTTATGCTAACAAGAAAAGACAACCGATATCCTTCGATGTTGGAGATTCGGTTTTACTTAAAGTCTCGCCGTGGAAGGGACTTATAAGATTTGGGAAACGAGGAAAGTTGAGTCCAAGGTTTATTGGACCGTTCAAAGTTCTTCAGAAGATCGGGAATCAAGCCTACAAGCTAGAGTTATCGGAAGAACTGGATGGTATTCATAACACCTTTCATGTGTGTTACTTGAGAAAGTTCACGGGAGATGTGTCCGACATAATTCCGATTTCTAAGTTAAGGTTGGATGAAAACAAGAGGTTGATCGAAGAACCTGAGGCAATCGTTAACCGTAAGACTATGAAGTTGCGACGCAAGATGGTCGATTTAGTGCTTGTGCGTTGGAAACATACGAATGGACCAAATCTCACTTGGGAAACGGAGAGTGACATGATGAGTCGCTACCCGTAGTTGTTTGGTGATATGTGATTCCGGGGACGAAATCATCTTAAGGGGGAGAAAATTGTAACACTCGTGTTTCTAGCCTAGGCATTTATATTGAGTTGATAGTCTAGGTTAACCTTTGTAACTCATTTTGAATAAATGAAAAGGAATTATGTGAATATTATGTGAATTATGTGTTTTATGCTTAATTATTAGGGCTTAATTAATTAAGAATAAAAATAAGCGTCAAAATTAAAGTGTGAGATAAGCCCGATATCTTTACATAAAGTTGTAGTGGTCGAAACAAGGATTTTGGGGATATAAAGAATACCAAAATCCGAGTTATAACGAAGAAGTTATGACCTGTCGAAGTTTCGCGACAAAGCCGACACGGTGCTGAATGTCGTAAAAACTGAGTTTTCGATAAACTACTTTTTAGCCTTAGTAATCTAAACGAAAGTCGTAGTATTTGTTAAACCGAGAAGTTCGATAAAAAGAACGCCCAAATCTGACTTCGTATGAGGAAGTCATGATTTTTCGAAGTTTCAGCGTAGCAGTAGACAGCTAAAAAACTCGAATTTTAGATCGAGCGATTTTTAGCCGACACAACCTAAACGAGAATTGAAGGTCTCGTCATTAGGAGCACAACGGTAAAAAGTCTGACGAAAATGGACGTCGGATGAAGAAGTTATGAATTTTTAACGGATTTCCTGTCCCGGTCTATTAAAAATAATAATATAAAATTTAAAGTCAAAATTAGCCGACGAAGTCTAAACGGAAGTTGTAGATCGTAATGTTAGCTACGCGTGCATATAAAGAACGTCAAAAACGGAGCTCGTATGCAAAAGTTATGGATTTTAGAAGTTTTGGCGCGAAAACCGAGAAATTTCGCATAGTCACACTTTGCCACGTCACCCTCGCTTAGATTGTGACACGTGTCCTGCTGAGTCACCAGGCTACTGAGTCATTAGGCTGCTGAGTCACCGAGGCTGCTGAGTCATGCAAAGCCACGTGTCATCTTCTGATTCGACCGAGGAGAAGGCCCAATCCGAAGCTGCCAGCCTTCTGTCCGAGCCTCGCACCTAGCTCCGAGCCTCGCATAGCCTAACTCCTAACCTCGCAGGTGTGCCAGTAAGCCGCGGTTCACTTAGAAGCCGCCAGCGAGCCCTCGCATGTGCGAGCCACCCCCTCTGCTAAGCCTCTTAGCCGTCGGATCAGGAGACGTCTCAGCCCTTGGATCAGAACTTCGGACCCTATAAATAGAAGGGTACCTGCAAGGGTTCCCGGTTACTTTTGGAATTTTGCCATTTTTAGTCCCTCTCTTCATATTTTCTTCATCTTAGAATCCCCCAAAGCCCTGGTATCGATTGTAAAGCCCGTAATACCCCACGAAGTGCCCGAGAAGCCCGGAAAATTTATCTTTTCGGTTTCGAAGCCCGACCTTTTGCAGAGCCTGGTTTCTCAATAAAACTCCCGGTTTTATTAGAAACGATCGTTCTAGGAAACGAAATGCTGCCCGATTTTCACCAAAATAAGTGAGTGTGTAGTTACTTTCAATTTACACATAGATATGAAGTATTTACCTTGAAATACGTGTTATGTGTAAATATGCTAATTGTTTATTCGAGGTGACTGTTGAATTGATGTTTTATACAAGTTTTAAACTGTATATGCTTTTTATCTACAAAATATGTTGGGTAGAACATGGGTAGATGAAATAGTTGATGTGTGTTAAAATGGTAAGAGGCCTCGATGTTGATGTTGTTGTTTTTGTTGTTGTTGTAGTCATCTAGCGAAGTATAGATGACGACCACGGATTTTCTAGATAGTCCAGTGGAACACTAGCAAGTTTGCAACTTGTAGGTATTGATGAATTAAATGTTCATTGGCGTACTTCATCCCCCTCATGGTTGCCTTAAGGAGATGTATGGCTGAGGAAACCCCTTAGCAGTAGTGTCCATCCCGATGATATTCCTTAGGCTAGGTCCCTTGTGATAAGTGTTTAGGGACGTAAAGTGAGGACAACGGGAATGGGTAATCAGGGTTATTGTTGATTGGTGAACTTAATAAGTATATTATTATTGTGGGTTGAAAACCCTATATGCTCACCAGGCTCCCAAGCCTGACCCACTCAGTTTTATGATTACAGGTAGTGGACCCCGAGCATAATTGGAGGACGATGAGAGATTTTTGGATTATAGGCCAGTAGTTGTAAATAACTGTTGAAAGGCTTATAATGTCTTGTTTATGCTTTTGATCTGTATCGGAACATGACATCCCGAGGTTTTGATATGAAATGAAACTATACATTTCTTAAAGAAGGTTTTGATAAGCTTTTATCATATTTTGTTTGGGGACCAATTCCGCAACATCTTTTAAAAAGATTTCTCTGATTTTATTTTAAAAAGCATAAATTAAATCGGTCTTTTCTGGCCGAGAAATTAGGGGATGTCACATAAACCTCCACAGTCGGTCCTACTTTTGGAAGTAAGTAGTGATTGAAAATTGTAATCGAGTATTAGTAGCTTATTCATGGTGATAAACATAGTATATAGATGCGACTAATACTAATGAGTACTTAAAATTAAGATGTTTAGTATTGGAGGGTGACATCCCCATTTTCACTGCCAATTTAAAACTTTTTGTTTATGATTTATATATTTTAGAGTATAAAAATTAATATGGAATTTGGTCCCAAAACATAATATATTTCTTGAAGAAACATTTTCATTTATATATAAAACCTTAGGATATCATCTTCAATAATGATACATAAGTATAAACATTGTCTTATAGTACCTATACCATTTATTTATACTAAAGGCCTACAAACTCCTCGAATAACTCATCATCCATGTGCCTTCGTACCACTACGAATGATACAAAGAAACTGAATGGGTCAGGCTTGGGGGACTGGTCAACACATAGGGTTTTCAACCCATAGTAATCAAGCTCTTTAATTATATATTTCATATAAAATAATTTACCAAATTACCCATTACCGTTATTCTCACATATTGATCCAATAATACTGATCTCAAGGGACCTATCCTAAGGATCATCATCATCATCGACGGGTAGACAATACTGCTTAGTGGATTCCCTTACCAATACATGTAAATAAGGCAACCATGAGGGGATACAATATATTAAATGAACAAATAGTTCATTACCTACAAGTTATGAGCCTATCAGCATTCCAGTAGACTGTCCAGAATAGTATGTGGTCATCATCTATACTCTACTAGATGACTGGTTTATCAATAGTCAAGTCCTCTCATCATCATCTCATCATGTTCATCACCCATCACTACCCAATATATGTTAGATAAATGTATGAAAATACATATGTGATTAAATCAAGTAAAAATTATATAATTCTTTTAACACGGACATCAAGTAATACAAATAATAGGCATACATAACATTTAATCATATAGATACTTCATATCTATGTGTAAGCTGAATGTAACTATGAACTTACTTGTTAACATGGATGACTGGAAAGTTAGGTAGTGCTTCTCTTCAACACTTAGCCTTTCCTTTGACATGACCTAGGTTTAATTATCAATAAGTCGTAGTAAAATATTTCTTATGACTAATTTAATAGTCTAGATTCCACAACAATGCCAATGTCTATATCAAGATCTATCAAGTAAGGAACAACTAGGTAGGATCATATCAGAGATAGGGTCTGTTTGGTATACAAAGTATACCGTTTAGAAATCTCACTTTGAACACCTCATTAAATCCAGCTTAGACATCATCCTGATAAGTAGATAAATCAATATAATGACATGGAATTACCAATAAATCATATTCATAGCTTCATAATAACGACTATGAATATATATATATATATATATATATATATATATATATATATATATATATATATATATATATATATAAGTTATACTGTAACGCCTGATTCCTGGTATGCATTTGCATTATAAAATATTCATTTTAATAGAGAGATTCGATGAGTTGGAAGCCCTAAATTTGTCGAGTAGAGACTGTCAGAACCACATGATTTAAGTGACCTACTCAATGAGTTGAGATCCCTCAACTCGACGAGTAAATCGAATGAAACCCTAATTTCCAGGGTTTTGCACCACATTTAAGGGACTTAATCCTTTCCTTCAGCCTCTCATCAACTTCCCTAAAACCCTAAATCATATTGAGAGATCTTTGGTGAGAAACTTGAAGTTTTTAGTGGATTTGTGTGTGTTTTTGTGTTTGGTAAAGGAGTTGGAAGAACTAGAAGTCACCAAGCTTGAGGAGAAGCATTGGATCTAGGATTTCATCCACCATTGGCAGCTTTTTGAGGTAAAAAGTCATTAACTTGGTGACTCATAATTTATATCTCTTTTAGTTTTGCTTTATGGGTCTTTTTGACCTCATTGTGGGAAACATGATACCCCTCATAGATGATATGCTAAGGATTTCCATTTTCTAGTGATATATTGCCCTTATAATTATAAAAATGGTCTTAACCCGTTCTTGTCCAAGAAAGGACCACGTTCATGGAAGTAGGTTGTTATATCTCGAGTTTGATTCCATTTGAGGCATGCAAAGCCATCAAGTCGTCAACTTTACAAAAATAGGTTATGGAAACAATATGGATTTGCATTCTGGAACCTTAGATTTAAGGAAAGGGCTGAATATAGAAACTCGTTCTTGTCCAAGAAAGGACCTGACGAGTTCATAGAGAAACTCGACGAGTTTGGTTGAACACTCCTGATTCTATTCAAGGAACTCGGCGAGTCCACAAGGGTACTCGACGAGTTGTACTAGGAAGTCCCGTTTCTGTTGAGTAAGAGGAACTCGACGAGTTGGAAGAAAACTCGATGAGTTAGATCGTCAGTTCATGATTCTGTGATTCATGAGAACTCGACAAGTTGAAGGGTAAACTCGATAGTTGAGTCGACTCAGAGCGTTAACTTTCACTTGACCAGAGTTGGCCCTTAAGGGTTATTCGTATAGAATAGTATCTAAGGGGTTGTTTTGATTCAAGTAGTGAGTAGATCCGATTCCAAATAGAGACATTTCAGCTAGCATTTGATAGTGAGGTGAGTTTTCTCCTGTAGGAACAGGTCGAAGGCACCAATGCTGGCCCGTTTATGAATGTCGTTAGTATATTCTGGGCTAAGGTCCGATGCCGGGCAGCTCGATGAGCAGATGAGAGAGTTCATTTCATCTGAGGTCACATGCAGTGTTTTAGATGAGACTCCTTTGGTCTTCGGTATGGTCAAGGAGGGCATATTAGAGATACTTGATAAGAGGTTGGGTGCATTCAGCACCGAGATGGCGGCCATGCTAGGGGCACACACGATGACATTCAGGGAATTCCGAGCTTGTGGAGCTCCAGACCATCATGGGGTTCGGGACCTCGTTGCTAGAAGCAAGTGTTTGGCTGATGTCACCAACGCCTTCTGTACGAGCTGATGTCCCAAGGGGTACAAAGTCTGACTTGCTTCCTGATTTCTAAAGGACATAGCACATGACTGGTGGGAGAAGGTCGGGCATCCTGTTGGAGATGATGTAGCATTATATGTGATGAACTGGAGTGACTTCTCGGCCAGGTTCAGGGCCACGTTTGCACCTGTTATTGAGGTGCAACAGCTTGCTAGAGAGTTCCAGGATCTCCAGCAGACGAATGAGACGGTGACTGAGATCACCACCATGTTTAGGGAGAGGGCCCTTCTTGTTCTGCAGAACGTGGTGGACAAGGACATGAAAAAGCCCTGATACCATGAGATGTTATGGAGTGATATCTGCCAGTTTATGAGCTGGTCCAGCTAAAAACACTAGAAGATATGATTGCAAGGGAGAGAGAGTGTCTAAGGTCCTGAAACGGATCTTACCAGTGATCAAGCAAACAAAACAATCAATAACAATGAGAATGAAGTAGAAACAGAAATCAGAACAAGCTTGCACACGCTTCTATTAATGAAAAACTTCTAGCACAACTCGTCTTACAACAACCGTGAACTCTGATGGCATAAAAAAACAATAAAAGACTTACAAGACCTCTATATATAGTGACCTGGGCTGACTTGGGTTTACGGCCGTAAACAGCTTAAGGCCGTAAACTCATGCTCCGGCCGTAAACTCCTATACAAGCTACCAAAAATGCATTTATACCAAAAAGAACGTATTACAACGAAAGCCTAGACCAAACCATTAATTACACCCTTCAATCTCCCCCTTGGTTTGGTGCTAGCTTGAAGTTAATCTTTGTCAATTATCATCACATCTGCCTGCCCCATTGCTCCATTCCACATGCGTTTATTTATGATTTCAGCAACCATGGATGTGTATTCCTTCGTGGATGACTCAAATATCTCCTCAGCAACTTTAATTTGATGAAGGCTTAGATGATGAATGTCCTATTTCCTGAACTGGAACAAATCCCTTCGATCATACAGACGGATGCATCCATATTTTAGTTTGATAATAGTAGACGTTGTAGTTTCATCGAATACCCAATAAAGCATGGAGCTTAGGGATCCATCCGGGTAACTTTGAATCCCGAGGATTTGTTTGACCTAATTTGTTGCAGGCCACGTCACCACCTGAAGTGGATGACTAGTTTTGGGACATATGACATCAGGATAATGCTTTATGACAGACTCAACGGTCTTCATGGAGGGAAAGCCCTTTTTCACCTGATCTTCAAGAAAATGTTTGAATTGAGTTGCCTGTTGATTATCTGAAGGGTTTGCAAAAGGAGATTAGGACAGCTCTGAAAGATCCACCCTAGTCCACGAATTAAAATCATGACAATCTTTATAGAGCTCCATGTTTCCACTCTTTCTCCGCACGATCCACATATTTAGGGTGTCATGAAATCCCCAATAAATGATCCTTGACCGATCACCATACGTGTCTCTAAACCGTACGGCCTCAAGATCCGTAACAGTGATTGCAGATTGATTCCCTGGTGCGTTTTTGTCGGAACTCCTCTTGAACAAGAGTTTTCCCTTTTGAGCAACTTTAGCTTGTCTGTCACGAATAATTTCTGCAACATGGCACAACGATAGGATGAGCTCGAGAATGAAGATTGATTATGTACTCATCTATAGATGTTTTATATTTGGAACCAAGATCTTCTTCAAGCTTCTTCTTTAAATCAAAATAACTAGAGGTTAGAAGATTAAAATGAGCTTGAAGCTAAGAGATTTGCTTGGGCTTTGTTGCCCTATCTTCCTGAAGATCAGAAACTTGAATCTTCAGATTTGTATTCTCGCTCAAAAGATCTTTGACTCGAATGTTGAGCTCTATATTCTTCTGGTCAAGCACATTCACTCTCCTTTGAAGCTCATCAACCACAAAGTCATCTTCTCCTGAATGACCTTCTCTAAAAGCAATTCCTTTAGATTTAGAAGAAGGTGCAGCAGTTTGTTCCTGGGTAAGATGCAAAGCCAATCGCATAGAGGCCTCATCACGATCTGTCCTTGGAGTAGAAAATCATGGTGGAGCGGAGGAGCGACCGACTTCAAAAATGGTGCTAGGACCTCCACATAAAGGTTCTGTTGATACAATAGCAGGGGTAGTTGTTGGCATAATCGGCAAGCCATGTGTCAAGTTATAATCCAGAGGCCCAAACCTAGGATCACGTCTTCTTCTTTTGGATGGAGGCTGTAAGGTGTGGTCTGTTTGTGCGATCACCCTAAAGTGGTTCAAATATAGGTGAGGCAGCATCAAGGGGAGGAATCCCTGACATTGTAACCATTGGAGTTGTAGAGCCAACCACTTGCTTTGTAGAAATGGGTGTTGAATCAAGAACATCTTCAAAATCCCTTATCTCCGTTGCTGGGAGAGCAAGATCACTGATATTATCAAGCAAAGTGTTGAGGTTGACATTCGACAAGAAGTCATCATTGCTTCCAAAATTTGTAGGAATTTCATCTCTATCAAAACCTGTAAGGTTAAAGTCTTCATACCGATCAGTCTCAGTCGCATTCATGGAAGACCCTTCATTGTAGTCACTTTCGATTCGAACTAATCACAGGTGATGCTCCTCAACTACAACCACATTAGGAGCAGCCGTCTCCTCCCCTTCCTGATCTGATACAGTGACCACATCTCCTAAAGAGATCACCATTTCTGATGATGTGTGTTCTGAAGATATCTTATTAGAAGATCCGTGGGACTCGGACGCCTCATTCGGCTCAGCAAATCGTCAGAATTTAACCAATGGATATAGTCCTTGAAATGTAACCTTTCCTTTGCAATTTTGTTTAATTAGCCCAATAGTGCGAGGGCCCAAGGACTTCATATCAAGTGTATCTCCCTCCTTTACCATGTCAAGAAATTTTTTGTTGATGAAAAGCTGAATGAATCTAGGATACATCAAAAAGGTATCCCATGTGATGGCATTGATGTTGACCACAAATTCATCCAGGATAAACCTTGAAAAGTTGAAACCAATTCCTGCAGCAAGAGAAACTATAGCTCCAGTGTTTCTTAGGGATATTTCATCTGCACCAGACCTCCTGCCGGAGATGCAGCTCACGAACACATGGGCTAGAAATCTCTAGTAGGATGGCAGAAGCTTTTTCATTGTAGGAGGAGAATCGCCTTCATACCCATCTTCCTCAAAATCTTCTGAGCATCTTCAATACCAATTTCGGTGTTAAAACTCGGTATGTCATTGATAAACAATGTTTCCCTGATGAACTTCTCATTGATCACAACTTTGCATCCTTGAACGATTGCGTCTACAGTCACAGCTCCATCATCGTCTCTTGTCATTTTAGCAGTCTGCCAGAACTCTCTTATGATTTTCTGATAAACAACAGTGTTCATGGTGATGACCGAGGCCAAACAACATTCTCTTAGTCCATGAATCATTGACTTGAAATCTGCATGAGCCACTAGAGGATCAGCCATTACCATTGCCAGATTGTGCATGTCTGCGAACTTTAAGGCTGCCATTTAATCTGCACTAAAATATACTAAGTAAGACAAGAAAGATATATGTGCAAATAATATTTTAAATGATTTAATTTCGAGCCCAAAAGTGAATTATTATGTTTTAAAAATAAATTTCAAGTCAATCGGGAGTTTACGGTCAACGGGGGTTTACGTCCGTAAACTCGTGACCGTAAGCCTATGGCCGCAAACGGAGTTTACGGTCGTAAGCTCTTCACGGCCGTAAGCTTGGGCCGTAAACTCTGATGATTCCTTTTTCGTCGATTTTAGGCTTAAAACTCGTCAAATCCCAGAAGTAAACACATATCTATGGTTGCAAACATGATACCTTCGAAGTGATCAGAGCAATTTCACAAAAAAAAACAAGAAAATTTTTCGAGGGGAGAGAGAGAGAGAGAGTTTGCGGCCGGAATCTGAAGAATGAATGGGTTTCCAGCTGTAAACTCTATTTATACCGTTGACCATTTTACATGGTGACCACATAGGCACAGTCCAATATTTTCAAAAAATTTCAAAAACAAAACTTTTTGGGATTAAAATTAAAATTAAAACTAAAAACTAAAATAAAATAAAATTAATTTTCAAAATTTAAAGAGTAACAATTAAATTTTAACAATTAAATAGATAAATAAAAATAAAATTAAAATTAAAATTAAAATTAAAATTAAAATTAAAATTAAAATTAAATAAGACAAATAAAATAAAATAAAATAAACAACCTAAAAATTTTAATTACTGAAAATAATTTTTGTGACACTGGGATCAAAGTTGTTGGATAACACTATTCCACTTGTCAGTACCCTTATTTTCATGTCTTCGTCTGATCGATCGCCAATATTGTGGTCCACTTAAGCATGAAACATTTGTGACAGAATTTGGACAATTTAAGAATGACACGACATGTAACAACCATAAAATTTATGCCAAATTTAAACTTTTTCAATCATAAATAAACACCACATAGCATTGTTTACAAAATGTTTTCAAATCATTTTCCATTAGAGTGTCCCAAAAATCATAACATAAGGATGAGGAGCGATACGGTCACGTCTTCGCCTTTCCACGATCTCTTGAAGTACCTGAAACAATAAACTGAAAAATGTAACCCCGAGGGCTTAGTGAGCTACCCCCAAAATACCAATACCGCACTGGCAATATCATAACAGTAATAATCAATCAATCAACACGCATATTGGGCCATCGGCCTGACTGGAACGCACTACCGGGCCTACAGTCTATCTGAATCTATCCCGAGCCTTCGTCATGACTGGTCCGCCACGTGGGCCTATAGTCTCCCCGGACTGCTCATAGGGTATATTGGCCTTCAGCACAAAGCAGGACAGCCTCAACCCAACCACAAGCAATTAACCATGTGCACATACTATCATATACTGGCATATACAAACATCAAACATATCTATCTCACTAATCATCAAACATAGAAATCTCCTGTAACTAGAGTACCGACCTAGTAGGTTACTAACATACCAATCCCTATGGATCATAAGAGCATAACATACTGTCTAACTCGATTCCGAACTAATAGATCATAACCACATGCAACATACCATAACAATAACAACTAAAAAGGGCCGACCTTGGTGCCGTAGACCCTATCGATATAGTGAGGATAACTCACCTTGCAAATGTCGAATCGGAAGATACACTCCAACCCTCGGATCACTCGACACCGGTTCCACCACCTAAGATTATAGTACAATATACTCATAAGTCATTAACCTTATAAGGTGCTCCATAACCCACTAGTCAACCCCTGATCAAAGTCAAAGTCCTCAGTCAAGGTCAACAGTCCATGTTGACCTTAACTCGTCGAGTTCTCTGTAGTACATTCCAACTCGCCGAGTTATCTGAGAGACTCGTCGATTTCCTTTGACTCTCGATCAAACTTAAGGTCACCCGTCGAGTTCCTTCCTTGCAACTCGACGGATACACACTCATACATATCCAAGAGAAAACTCATCCGACTCGCCGAGTTGTTCTTCAACTCGTCGAGCCTTATGACGATCTTCATCGGACTCGCCGAGTTGTTCATCCAACTCGTCGAGTTCTCGACCATCTTCATGTGACTCGCCGAGTAAACCTTCTGACTCGCCGAGTCCAATCAGTCCTCTTTCCATACAGACTTGTTTTGAGCCATACAGCGGCTCCAAATCACAGATCCAAGCTTCTAGGGCATGCTTATCACGTAAAGTTGCAAACTTTATGTTCATGCATGGCCTTAAAGACTCCAAATGTCTATTCTAAGGTCGTAATGAAACTTCATGCCCAAGAGGGACCTCAATCACAACCAAAACTGTGACTTTATGCTTCTAGAATCCAAGGAGGGTCTAGATTTGAAGGTACAACTTCAGATCTAGCCCATAACTCATCATACCAACTTGGAAAATCCATAAAAGCATTAGAACTCAACAAAAGTGAAAAAGCGGAGTAGAAATGGCACTTTGATACCTCCAAGGATGCTAGCTGAGGTAAATCCTGCTTCCCACTCCTTCCTTGCTTCAATTTCCTTTGCACTCTAGCTTTCTTCCTCCAAGATCCTTTCTTTCCAAGCTTCAACACCACACCAAGGCACACACACACAAATTAGGGTTTAAGGGGGCTCTCAAAGACTGTAAAGAGGCCAAAGGAGGCTAAGGCTCCTTTAAATAGAGATACAAAACCCTGGGATTTAGGGTTTCCACTGCCAGCTCCTACTCGCCGAGTCCCAACATGGACTCATCGAGTAAGTCACTTAAACCGTGATCCCACCCCGTTGTTACTCGACGAATAGGTCAACCAACTCGTCGAGTAGAGCTGAACCCAAAAACTTATTTAAGCCATACTTGAGAATCGGGGCGTTACAACTCTCTCCCACTTAAACTAGACTTCGCCCTCGAAGTTGGCTGGAATAAACAATGTCGGGTAATGCTCGCGCATCTCCGCATACGGCTCTCATGTCCACTTGGATCCATTATGATGTTCCCACTGTACCTTTACTAAAGGTATTTTACTTATTCCACAAAATCTTCTTCTTCCTTTCCAAAATAGCCACAGGCCTCTCCACATAGTTCAGGCGCTTGTCGACATGAATGTCATCCAACGATACCACTGCCTCCTGGTCCATAATGCATTTTTGCAATTGCGAAACGTGAAATGTGCTATGGATCCGACTAAGCTCCTCCGGAAGCTCTAGCCTATAAGCCACCTTTCCAACCCTAGCAATAATCCTGAACGACCTAATGTAATGGGGAACCAATTTTACCCTCTTCCAGAAGTGGATCACACCCTTCCAGGGTGAGACCTTCAGAAGAACCATGTCACCCACCTGAAATTCCAACTCAGATCGGCATCGGTCGGCATAACGTTTCTGTCGGCTCTGATCGGTCTGCAGTCACTGTCTAATCTGCTGTATCATCTCGGTAGTTTGTAGAACTACCTCTGTCCGACCCATCACTCTGTGCCTAACCTCGCCCCAGTAGACTGGGGGTCCTACACTTCTGCCCATACAATAGCTCGAAAGGCGGGGCGCTAATACTGGAATGATAGTTGTTGTTGTAGGCAAACTCTGCAAGTGGTAGGTGGGAATCCCAACTCCCACCGAAATCAATAACGCACACCCTCAACATATCCTCGAGGGTCTGAATGGTCCGCTCACTCTGCCTATCAGTCTGTGGATGGAATGCCATACTAAAATGCAGTCGTGTACCCAGTTCCTCATGGAACTTCTGCCAAAAACGGGAAGTGAACCTGACATCTCGATCGCAAACGATAGAAACTGGAACCCCATGGCGAGAGACAATCTCTCTGACGTACAGTTCGGCCAACTTCTCTGCCGACGAACTCTCCCGTATGGCTAGGAAATGGGCACTCTTGGTCAATCGATCCACGATGACCCATATAGCATCGAACCCCCTTGCTGTCTTCGGCAACTTCGTGATGAAATCCATTGCGATCCTTTCCCATTTCCACATGGGAATCTCCAGAGGCTGTAACTTACCATGCGGCCTCTGATGCTCGGCCTTGACCATCCTACAAGTCAAACACCTCTCAACAAACCAAGTGATATCTCACTTTATACCAGGCCACCAATAACTCAAACTCAAACCACATCACATCTTGGTGGCTCCCGGGTGAATCAAAAAATGAGACTTATGAGCCTCCTCCATCACTGTCTGCCAGACCCCTCCGGACATCGGAACTTAAACCCGACCGTAATAGGTCAGTAATCTGCGGCTACCCTGAACAAACCGGGCGCTTTGATCCTCTCCAATTTCCAGTTCTCTGGCCTCAAGCTCTCAATCTGAGCATCCCTAGGATCGAGGACCCAGCTGATATGTGGATCAGAGCATCCACAACCACATTCACTTTACCAGGATAGTAAAGGATCTCACAATCATAGTCCTTGACCACATCCAGCCACCTGCGCTGCCTCATGTTCAGGTTCAGTTGATCCATGATGTGTCTCAAACTCTTGTGATCTGTGTATATAGTACAACGAACCCCCGTAACGATAGTGCCTCCAAAATTTGAGAGCGAAGACCACCACTCCCAACTCAAGATCGTGCGTAGGGTATCTTGTCTCATGCGGCTTTCAGCTGCCGTGATGCGTAGGCTATCACTCGTCCCCTCTGCATGAGGACTGCCCCCAAGCCTGTGATGGATGCATCACAAAATACCACAAAATCCTCCACTCCCTCAGGGAGTGTCAACACCGACGCCTCGCATAAACACTGCCGGAGGGTCTCAAACGCCCTTTGCTGCTCAGGGCCCCACCGGAAATCCACCCCCTTCCTCGTTAGACGAGTGAGGGGTACGACAATCTTGGAGAAATCACGAATGAATCTCCGATAATACCCTGCTAAACCCAAGAAAATCCCGATGTTTGAGGGAGATTTCGGAGTCTCCCACTACATTACTGCCTCCACCTTGGCCGGATCGACCAAAATCCCCTCCTGGTTAACGAGATGTCTGAGGAACTAGACCTCTCGTAACCAAAACTTGCATTTCGAGAACTTGGCATACAGCCGTTGTCGCCTCAGAATTCCTAGCAGCTCCCTAATATGCTCCTCATGCTGCTCTCGAGTCTTGGAATACACCAAAATATCATCTATGAACACGATGACCGAGCGATCGAGCATCGGTCTGCAGACTCGGTTCATCAGATCCATGAACACCGCTGGCGCGTTGGTGAGACCAAACGGCATCACCACGAACTCGTAATGACCATAATGAGTCTGAAACGCAGTCTTCTCCATGTCCTCCTCCCTCACCCTGACCTGGTGATATCCTGATCTCAAATCAATCTTGGAAAACCAAGACGCACCCTACAGCTAATCAAAAAGATCATCTATCCTCAGGAATGGATAACAGTTCTTCACCGTTAACTTGTTCAGCTCCCTATAGTCAATGCACACCCTGTGCGAACCGTCCTTCTTCCTGACGAAACGGATCGGTGCTCCCCATGGTGAACTACTCGGACGAATAAATTGCTTGGCCAACAGCTCCTGCAACTGAGATGATAGCTCCTGCATCTCAGGCGGTGCCAGTCGGTACGACACCTTGGCAATAGGGGCCACACCTGGCACTAAGTTGATCCTGAACTCAACCTGCCTCTCCGGAGGCACTCCGGGTAACTCCTCCGGAAACACATCAGCAAATTCCCTCACCACCGGGACCTCCGAAACTGAGAGCTGCTCTCTAACCCGCGTATCTACCACATATGCCAAATAACCGACACACCTGTGCTGAATATACTGTCGAGCCCTGGCTGCCGAACAAAACCCTGATCCCAACCTGGTGCCCTCACCATATACTACAAGTTCTCCCCCACTTGGGGTTCGAATCACCACCCGCTGTTCCTTACAGTCGATCATGGCAGCAAAACAGCTAAGCCAATCCATCCCTACAATCACGCATACATCCCCCATGGGGATAAGAATCAATTCTATAGGGAAGGACACCCCGAAAATCTCTAACTCGCATCCCCGGTAGACCGAAGAAGTAGAAACCCCAATACTCGTTGGTGATCGAAAATCATCAACGAGTAGGACTGAGATACAAACGACCGACTCGCCCCCGAGTCAAATAATACAAAAGCGGGCAAAGAATTTACTAAAAACGTACCTAATCACAAGTACAATCAATAAGCGTAACACAATTACAATAACTGAGACAGAGCATAGAAATGTACCAGCAACCACATCTGGTGCTGACTTGGCCTCCTCGGCCGTGAGCTGGAAGGCGCTACCCTGAGCCTTTAGAGGCTCCACCTTGACTAGTCTCCCATCTCCAATCCTCACAGTAGCTGGCGCGGAACCTTACGCCGGCTTGGCGGCGAGCTGCGGACAGTTGGTCTTTACATGACCAACCTGATGACAATGGTAACAAATCCTCATATCTGTGGGAGGGGTGGACTGACGACAGTCCCTAGCATAGTGCCCCTCCTTGCCACATTTGTGGCACCCACCTCCTGCTCTACAAGTTCCCGAATGAACCCTGCCACACTTTCCACAAGTGCGGCTTTGCTGACCCCTAGACCGTGTATCAGTGGTCTTAGACCGCTTAGGCGCCAGCTGAGACTGTGTCGGTGCCTGACGTTGCTCCTTCAGCTGCAGCTCTATCTCCAATTCACGCCGCCTCGCGGCTTCCTGAAGGTCCACGAGGGTATCACATCGCTGTGTAGATACGAACTGTTGAATATCAGTGTTGAGCATACTCAGATAACGATTCATCTGAGACTGCCCTGAAGCGAAATCCGGGCAAAACATAGCCCTCTCCGTGAACATACGGGTGATCTCTATCACAAACTCCCCATCTTGTCTCAATGTCAAAAACTCTTGAGCAAGCCGCTCCCGTTCCA
Source organism: Lactuca serriola (assembly GCF_051521515.1). NCBI lineage: Eukaryota > Viridiplantae > Streptophyta > Magnoliopsida > Asterales > Asteraceae > Lactuca > Lactuca serriola. The sequence continues at coordinate 236,602,461 of NC_136415.1, read as the reverse complement.
CGCGTGGAACGTAGTGGGTGCGAAACATATCCCAGAACTGCTCCCAAGTAATAGTAGCCCATTGATCATCAAAATATGAACCTGTCGTCAATCTCCACCAGTCCTTTGCCCCGAGCCTAAGCAGGTCCAGAGCACACCTGACCTTCTGGTCAGTAGGACATGAGCACGTGAAGAAATAGCCCTCCACTTCAGACAACCACTGCATAGCCCTGATCGCATCCTGTGTACCATCAAATGTCGGGGGCTTCGTACTATCGAAGTCCCGGTACTTGAAAGCCCTGCCGACTCCTCCTCCAACCCCTGTCGTAGTTACAGCCGAAGTGGCTGTAGCGGCAGCTATCTCTGCTAGAGCTGCATATCGCTCATCAAAGTACTCCACCATCTGGCAGCTGCGCTCGGAATGCAGCAGCAATCTCATCGTGCATGATCTCCCAGATACTGGCATCCAACTCCTCTGTCCCTATCTGAACCACGGGCTCAGGAGCTACCGGCACCTCCAACCCTCCGTCTCCCAACACCGATCCTGATCCTGATCCGGATCCTGAAGAAACACGTCTCGTCACCACCATACTGAAATATATATACAAGTCATCAGATAACTAACATAATGTCGGGAGACCGAAACCCAAAAACCCAAGGGGTTGTGATTTCCTTGCTACGCGTATGGGTCCTGTGCTTTCAGTAGTACGGGCCCATACTACCTTCCACACCTACCCATAGTTGTCTCAAGTATCATCACAACGCCCTAACAATATCATTAACATAGGAAATGCGCTCAACCCTCATTCTAAGGGAATACCAAATACCTCGCATCTAGACTCACCACTTATCACGACTCACACATCCATGAAACTTCCATCATCCTCTGCAATGCTAATTCATCCTAGCTGCACATAACGTTGGACCCAATAGACTTTCGAATATCCGATCCTCCCCGAAGGCCGAATCAACATTCTCAGGCTATAAGGTCTTTATTATGCACAGCCGTGATGCATAAATTAAACATATACAGTTATGATGTCAATTCAACATACAAGAAACCCTAGGCTAATAGGCATCATGCAATCAGGCAAATCTATCATGCGATTCCTGAAGATCCCTAGCCTAGCACTAGCATGCTGTTCTAACATATCAGAATATCAAATAACCGCATGGTATTTTGGGGTTTACTTACAGGCTCCGGCTGATCGTACCCTCTACATCCTCCATCCTTTATTTTGAAAACCATTTTAAAACTTATTTCCGAAAATCTCCTTTATTTGAGACTGGATTCACATGAGTGTTCCTCCAATTCACTCAAACCAAGGCTCTGATACCAACTTGTAGCAACCATAAATTTTATGCCAAATTTAAACTTTTTCAATCATAAATAAAAACCACATAGCATTGTTTACAAAATGTTTTCAAATCATTTTCCATCAGAGTGTCCCAAAAATCATAACATAAGGATGAGGAGCGACACGGTCACGCCTTCGCCTTTCCACAATCTCCTGAAGTACCTGAAACAATAAACTGAAAACTATAAGCCCGAAGGCTTAGCGAGCTACCCCCAAAATACCAATACCGCACTGGCAATATCATAGTAGTAATAATCAATCAATCAACACGCATATTGGGCCATCGGCCTGACTGGACCGCCCTACCGGGCCTACAGTCTATTTGAATCTATCCCGAGCCTTCGGCATGACTGGTCCGCCACATGGGCCTACAGTCTCCCCGGACCGCTCATAGGGTATATTGGCCCTCAGCACAAAGCATGACCTCCTCAACCCAACCACAAGAAATTAACCATGTGTGCATACTATCATATACTGGCATATACCAACATCAAACATATCTGTCCCACTGATCATCAAACATAGAACTCTCCTGTAACTATAGTACCGACCTACCAGGTCACTAACATACCAATCCCTATGTATCATAAGAGCATAACATATTGTCTACCTTGATTCCGAACTAACAGATCGTAACCACATGCAACATACCTTAACAATAACAACTAAAAAGGGCCGGCCTTGGTGCCGTAGACCCTATCGATATAGTGAGGATAACTCACCTTGCAAATGTCGACTCAGAAGATACACTCCAACCCTCAGATCACTCGACACTGGCTCCACCACCTAAGATTATAGTACAATATAATCATAAGTCCTTAACCTTATAAGGTGCTCCATAACCCACTAGTCAACCCCTGGACAAAGTGAAAGTCCTCAGTCAAGGTCAACAGTCCATGTTAACCTCAACTCGTTGAGTACCCTTGGGTACTCGCCGAATTCTCTGTAGTACATTCCAACTCGCCGAGTTATCAGAGAGACTTTTCGAGTTCCTTTGACTCTTGATCAAACTTAAGGTCACCCGTCGAGTTCCTTCCTTGCAACTCGACGGATACATGCACACTCATACATATCTAAGAGAAAACTCATCCGACTCGTCGAGTTGTTCTTCAACTCGTCGAGCCTTATGACGATCTTCATCGGACTCGCCGAGTTTTTCATCCAACTCGTCGAGTTCTCGACCATCTTCATGTGACTCGCCGAGTAAACCTTCCGACTCGCCGAGTCCATTCAGTCCTCTTTCCATACAGACTTGTTTTGAGCCATACAGCGGATCTAAATTACAGATCCAAGCTTCTAGGGCATGCTTATCACGTAAAGTTGCAAACTTTATGTGCATGCATAGCCTTAAAGGCTCCAAATGCCTATTCTAAGGTTGTAATGAAACTTCATGCCCAAGAGGGACCTCAATCACAACCAAAACTGTGACTTTATGCTTCTAGAATCCAAGGAGGGTCTAGATCTGAAGGTACAATTTTAGATCTAGCCCATAACTCATCATACCAACTTGGAAAATCCGTAAAAGCCTTAGAACTCAACAAAAGGGAAAAAGGGAAGTAGAAATGGCACTTTAATACCTCTAAGGATGCTAGCTGAGGTAAATCTTGCTTCCCACTCCTTCCTTGCTTCAATTTCCTTTGCACTCTAGCTTTTTTCCTCCAAGATCCTTTCTTTCCAGGCTTCAACACCACACCAAGGCATATACACACGAATTAGGGTTTAAGGGGGCTCTCAAAGACTGTAAAGAGGCCAAAGGAGGCTAAGGCTCCTTTAAATAGAGATGCAAACCCCGGGATTTAGGGTTTCTACTACCAGCTCCTACTCGCCGAGTCCCAGCATGGACTCGTCGAGTAGGTCACTTAAACCGCGATCCCACCCCACTGCTACTCGACGAGTAGGTCAACCAACTCGTCGAGTAGAGCTGAACCTAAAAACTTATTTAAGCCATACCGGAGAATCGGGGCGTTACACGACATTTTTAGCCCTTATTCTTAGATAAATTTCCTTGGGGCCATTTAGCTGATTACAATAAGGGATATTGTTATCCACCTAAATTGAGCAGCGAGATCTACAGACAATCTGTATGTGTTTAATTTTTAATTGTACTAGAACGTGTTTCCTGCTTCCTGATATGCTCTAGCAATCAAAGACTTCCAGAATACTCCTTACACCGGGTGAGCAGGCAATTATTAAGAGAGAAGATAGATTTAGAATGCATATGCTATACATCCAGGTCGGATCTCTTCCAATCACGTAGAGGATAAAACATATGACTAACTAAAGTTTTAGAGGGATTGAGAAGAGAATGATGCATATACTGTGTACCAGGTCGGATTATGAGTCACGCAGAGGAGACAATATATGGCTAACAGATAGAAAGAATTGCATAGAGAGAAGATGCAGAGAGATAGAATTGCATATGTTACAGTCCAGGTCGTATCTTTCGATCACGCAGAGGAGGCAACATATGACTAACAGACAGAAAGCAAGAAAATAACCTTCTACAGACCTAGTTTATCGGAATTCCCTAGTCATTCCATCAAAACCTGAATTAAGGACAGAATCCACACATCGAGGAAAAGTTAATCCACAGTTCTAGATACGGGTTCTTTTAATGTGACCAGTAGATTCTCATGTATATCTCCCTGCTCAACCTATCCGAGCATCGTATTGTCAGGCTAAATGGATCTAAATAGTTCAATATTTTTCAAGTCCTTGAATTACTTAAGTTCAATTCTTCCTAGTCAAGTCCATTTAAAATCTTTCGTGCCTACCAACGCATCGAGCACAGAGCGTAGACAATTCAATTTTGGTATGTTACGCAGATTCAGATTGCCCGTTATCACTTGATAATATCACTTCCCGTCACAACACCTACAAACTAGACTTAACAGCATTTTTAATTTTCTGGATTTTTATTGTTTTTGGATTTTTGAATTTTTTTTTGATTTTTGGATTTTTTATTTTTTTGGTTTTTTGATTATTTCTCCACCTAAATTTGTGCATGGGTGAGAATGAAAATAAAAATGAAATAAGATGCGCAAATTTAAACTAACCTATCTACAAAAACAAAAAAAAATTAAGAAAAATAAAGAAAAAAAACTTAAAATAAAAACAGAAAATTTAATCCTCAAAACGAATCATTTTCAAAAATCCCACAAGCACATCGAATCGAGCTTTGTTAAAAGGCTTAGTGAATAGATCCGCCACATTATTAGCAGTGGGAACCTGTTCTAGCCGGATGAGTGAACGTTCATAACAATCTCTGATGAAATGAATTTTAATATGGACGTACTTGGTTTTAGAATGTTGGACAGGATTTTTGGCAATTTGAATCGCGGCCTCATTATCACAGTAAATAGGGGTTTCTAAGTAATTCAAACCATAGTCTAACAGTTGATGTTGGATCCAGATAACTTAAGAGCAACAAGCTGATGCAGCAACGTATTCCGCCTCCGTTGTTGAGGTTGAGACAGTGTGTTGTTTCTTGCACTACCATGACACTAGCCTGTCACCAAGATATTGACACCCTCCTGAAGTAGATTTTCTATCAAGCTCACAGCCTCCATAATTACTGTCAGCAAAAGCATATAAATCAAATTCAGAATTCTTCGGATACCAAAGACCCAACTTTGGGCTGCCTTTGATATACCGAAAAATTTGTTTGATAGCAATAAGATGTGAAAGTTTAGGATTAGCTTGAGAACGTGCGCATTGACAAACTGCAAACATGATGTCTGGACGGCTTGCAGTAAGATACATCAACGATCCGATCATCGATCTGTAGAGTGTCTGATCTACGGAATCGCCATCAGTATCTAGAGTCAGAAGAGGTCTTTCAGCCATTGGCGCCGATGTAGGTTTAGCGTCTTGAAACCCGAACTTCTCAAGAATATCCTCCACATACTTGGCTTGATGTAGCAGGAGTCCGGTTGAATTTTGTTTGACCTGAAGCCCCAGAAACATGGTCATTTCCCCTAATGAACTCATCTCGAACCACTTTTTCATAACGCCTTCGAATTCCTTGCAAAGCTGCAGATTGGTCAACCCAAAAATAATGTCGTCAACATAGATTTCAACCAGAATCTGATCATTACCGACATGCTTGATAAACAAAGTTTGATCGATAGTGCCACGAGAGTATCCATGCTCGAGCAAGTACTTTGTAACAGTCGCATACCACGCTCGAGGAGCTTGATGTAAACCATACAATGCCTTTTCCAACTTGTAGACATGATTAGGACACTTCGAGTCAACGAACCCAGGGGGCTAATCAACATAGATTTCTTCCTTCACCTTGCCATACAAGAAGGCTGTCTTGACGTCCATTTGGTAAACAGTGAAGTTCATGTAGGAGGCATATGCAAGGAAGATACGAATAGCCTCCAAGAGAGCTACTGGAGCATAAACCTCAGTGTAATCAAGACCCTCGACTTGTCGAAACCCACGAACCACCAGTCTAGCTTTATTTCGAACTATAATCCCCAAATCATCTTGCTTGTTTCGATAGACCCAGCGTGTGTCAAGAGACTTTTTTTCCCTTTGGTAACTCAACCAACTTCCAAACCCCGAGTTTTTCAAACTGATGTAACTCTTCATGCATAGCATCTACCCAACTGGGCTCATTTAGAGCCATTTCAACATTCTTGGGCTCTATTTGAGAGATAAAGCAAGAGTAAAGACAGATATTGACATCTCCACTCTGTCTTCTGGTTTTAACGCCTTTACCCAGCTGACCAGTGATGTTCTCGATCGGATGATCGCGTTGAATCCTTGAGGGTATCTCCTGGCTGATTTCATTAAGCGAGATAAGAAGATTGTGAATATTGACACCTCCTTCATTTGCTGATTGTGCTGCACTAGATGACTCTGCTACGGACTCATTAGAAATGTTTTCAGGAAAGAGTAGTTCCATAAAGGTTGAACTGACAGCGGAAGCATCTTTAGACATGAACTCTCTTTCTACAGGAGTAAGGGGTGTAGTTTCAGCATCAGGAGTATCATTCTGAACTAGAGATTTTGGACTATCAGGTGGTACAGATGACTCCCCCTTAGGTGAAGCAGAGGACTCCCCCTCAGGCGGTGAAGAGGATACCGTTGGGGGTCTGTAGACAGCTTCTTCGTCTTCGTCTTCAGAAACATTCTTCGAACCAGAGACAGATCTAGATGAGCTATCCGAAGACGCATTTATGGACTTGAAAAGCGATGTGTAATCAAACAACCAATCCGGACCCACTCGAGCATCCGTCTCATTCTCCGCCAACCAGCGTACGTCATAAGATTCCACAACTTGCTTTGTCTTCCTATTTTTGACCCTATATGCGGTGCATGCAGCATACCCTACGAAACAACAATCATCGTCTTTGGCATTAAACTATGGGTTGGTCTCTAGGTGAAAAAGGGTGCAAGGGCAGCCAAATACACGGAAATGACTGAGTGAAGGCTTGTGACCATATAGAATCTCATACAGGGTCTTCATCTGAGCTTTGTTGATCAACACATGATTCTGAACATAGCAAGTAGTATTAATCGCCTCGGCCCAAAAGAAAACTGGTAACTTGAAGTCACACAACATCGTCCTTACAACGTCTTTTAAAGTTCTATTTCTCCTCTCAGCAACACCATTTTGTTGAGGGGTGAGAGCGGAGCTGTATTGATGCATAATACACTTTTCGGTGCAAAAATGATCTAGAATAGAATTCTTGAACTCTGTTCCATTGTCAGTACGAAGCACCTTCACCCGATTGTTAGTTTGGTTCTCAATCAACACAATGAATTTCTTAATTATATCTGCAACCCCAACTTTGTTGGATAGAAAGAAAACCCACGTAAAACGAGAGAAATCATCAATGACAACTAGACAGTATGAATTTATGTTAATACTAAGAACGTTAACTGGTCCAAACAGATCCATATGTAGCAATTGAAGCACCTGACTAATTAAGTTAACATGCTTCGGCAGGTGTGGTTTTCTATGATATTTTCATTGACCACATGACACACACTTTTCAAAAGTTATAAAGTCTTTGATAGGAAAACCACGGACCATCTCATTCTTCGCAAGATGATTCAAGTTTTTGGTGTTAGCATGACCGAGTCTTCGGTGCCACAACATTCCATTTTGTTCTGAGACCTTTGAAAAGAGGCATGTAACTTGTTTTGGAAGATTGCTATTCATATCAATGATGTAAGCATTTCCATCCCTTGTAGATTTGACAAGAATCCATTCTTCTGGGATGACAAAACCTGTCTTGAGAATCATACATTCCTTGTCAGTGAAATGTGTAGAATAGCCTTTCTCACATATTTGAGACACACTCAACAAACTATGCTTTAATTCGGGAGCAAAGTTGACATTCTCGAAACTTAACACCCCATTTGTGATGGTTCCTCTCTGAGTGATCTTGCCACCTTCTCTACCCGCAAAGGAAACATATCCCCCATTAAAAGATTGAATGTTGTTTAGTTGAGAGATATTTCCATCCCCGCAACTGTCCCTGCAAAATGTGCAGGATCATTCAGATTTGGGGACCCAAGTCATCATTTTCCTGGGTGTGCCCATTACTTTTTCAAATTTATCATTATTTACTAATTTTCTATAGGATACTGATGATGAATTGGAGGTTATTTTGGGCAACCATTGGTAATTAGGTTTTCTAATAGTCCCCGACGGTTTTGAAATAGGATTTTTATTAGTTTCCCTTGAGCACTTGGGATTTTTACTTGAATTGGTTAAAGACCCATAGCCGCTTCTACCGACCTTAGCTTAGCCATGTTCGGTTTTGGCAAACTATTTAGGACTTCGTTATGAAAGACCTTTTTATGCTTTTGAAAAATTGTCCGTTTTCTACTACGATCATCCTTCCAATCATCATTTCGAGAATGAGTTCTAGAGGACTTTCTAGTTAAAGACCTTCCTCTGAATTCGTTTTTTCCTCTTGGTGACATATAATGTACAAACATTCTATTAGGACAATTCCTAGCTATATGACCACCAACACCACAATTGAAACAAATATGTTTGTTATTGTTAAAACCTGTACTACTCTTTTCAGATTTGCTTTCCATACCGACACCCTTGCTTTTCTCACATGAACAAGAACAAGAAGTAGGTTGTGAGATAAGTGAGGGTGTACCAGATGGAGAAACTTGTGGAAATGGTGTATTTTCATTAGTATCATTACAAGCATCAGAATTATCAACCATCTCATCATACACTTTAAAAACATTCAAACCAGTATCAGAAGGTGCAGAAAAATCACAAAAACATTGTCACTTTCAACATCAAAAAAATAAAAGTCTTTATTTAAAACTAAAACATCAGGTTCATACTCAGTTTTATTTTCAGAAACAGATCCTTTAACTTCGTACTTTGATTTATTTAAGGATTGATCAGCAGGAGAAGTAGAAATGTTAATACTTTCAACATTAATAAATCCTCTCGAAACAAAACCAGATGGCTTTCCATAAACCATGGATGGTTCATTGACAATCTCCTCCTTGGACAAATGTTGAAACTGATATGAATGGTTGAAAGGAGGAGGCACTTTATCATACCCTAGACCCTTTGACTGATTATGTTTAAATTGCATGCAGTGGTCTATCATGTTAGCAACTATCTCACTTGATACATCAAATTTTCTAAAATCAAAATCGACAGTTTCAAATTTGCCCTTTAATGTTTCAAGTTCAGTAACTAACTCAGCATTCTGTCTCTTTATGTAGTCATAATTTTCACATTTATTATTGTAGTCTTCCTGAAGTCTTCTAAAGTCCTTTATTTTAGTTTCTAACTGGGACTTAAGAGGTTTTTGTCCTTTTCTAAGTTGATAACCCTCATATCTAAGGTCCTATACTTCTCTACATAGTGTTTCAATTTCCTCATGAAGAATTTTAACATAATCAATACAAGCTTGAGAGCAGGAAGGCAGACTTAGCTCATTATTCTTTGGTTCATAAGCAGAAGAGACCATCAGCGCAAACTGCAGCTCCATCATTTGATCTTCAGCCGCAACACTCTCTGCGGAAGCTTCACCATAAACCTGAGCCAAATGAGCACTTTCAGGTCTTGATATATTCAGGGCCTGCATCTGATCCTCCCAGTCAAATGATTGTGCAACCATAGCCTTCTCACTGTTGACTTGAGCACCGCTCTGATTGTTTCCTACTGCAACCATTGTCGGGTCATTGTTTAATCTTCTGTCCGACTTCGGTCACTCATGAGCAAAATGACCTGGCTCGTGACAGTTGAAACAACGCAACTTTCCCTTATTGAACCCTACCTTTTTATCAGCACTCATCCCCCAGTTATTCTTCCCGGTCTTCTTCTCAAACTGATTTGCCCTGAAAACTGCCATGGCAATTTTCCATGTAATATCCATTTCTTCTACATCTTCAGGAAGAATCAGATCAAGATCAGCAAATGACAATTGTTGCGGAAGATCTCCAGCTACAAGAGCATTGTAGCAGTTAACAAGTCCTATAGCAAGAGCAAGATTTTCATCACACTCATTGACGTTTGCGGAAGAGGCCACATTAGAAGGAGAAGCAGTTTGAGTAGCTACGAATGATTGGTTTTGAGAGAAAGGCAAGGCTAATGCAGCGGGAAGTGAGGTAGTTGATGGAGTGGAAAAGGATTGAATCTGAGCTTGCTGAGCAGCAAAGGGCTGACCTTCAGAGGGAAAGGTGAGAGATGAAAGAGCATTGTTTGATGATATCCCAAGGTTTGCAGCTGAGTATGAATTCACATGATTTATCTCCCACTGTTTGTCATCAATGTCACAGGCCTTGATGATTGCCATCATTTCAGCAAGAGTAAGCCGACTTAGATCCTTGGTCTTCTTAATAACAGCCACATTCATGTCCCATGACTTTGGGAGAGCATTTAGTAGCTTTTTATTTATTTCAGACTTTGTGAAAAAGATCCCAGCTACAGTCATCTCAAAGGTAAGAGTTATGAATCGATGCACCTGTGCTTCCAAGGTTTCTCCAGGAATGTAGTTGAACATGTTAAACCTTTGTCGCAGCATATCCTGTCGGCTCTCCTTCATGTCTTCATTCCTTTCATATACCTCAATTAGGGCTTCACAAAGCGTTTGCTAAAGTATACTCCCTAAAGCCTTGAGCAATATCTGGAGACAGGGCCATGGTCAAAGTGGCTAAAGCCCGTTCCTGCTCCTCAACCTTTTCAAAATCTTCATCAGTGTAATTTTCAACCGCTTTGTCAACTACTTGCCCTGCAATAGTGGTGGTTATTCTGATAGGATTTTTAATGATGCTTCTCCAAATCTTGAAGTCCTTCATTTTAATGTACTTCTCTATCGTATACTTCCATTCAGGAAAACCATCAGCAAACAGCAGTCTTGGAATGCGAGTGGTTGTGCCCATTACAGAGTCCAGCTCATGGTGATGTGTTTGACTTTGTGAATCCATTGATTATTAATTTCAAAAACACAGATTTTATTTATTATTATTAATTAATTTTTGTTAAGATATGAGTTTCGGTCAACACACAGGTTTACGGTCAAAGTTGGTTTGCGGCAGTAAACTCGGTTTACGGTCTTGAGTTTACGGTCGATCCAAGTTTACGGTTTTTGAATGCAGGTTTGCGGTTATTGAAGGTCCTTGATGTACGCTCTACGAACATAGTTTATGGTTCAAGAAATATCTTGAGTTTGCGGCCGTAAGCAGTGTTTACGGTCGTAATCTCTTGGTCGTAATCTCCCAGAAATTCAAGAAAATACGATTTTTAGATTAAACCTTGGTTCCTTTTCGCAGTAAACACCAACTCCAATCTCAAACAGTGAAGAATATCGCCAAAAACTCGATTGCAAGATGCCTTGACACTGGTTTTGCTCTGATACCAATTGTAAGGTCCTGAAACAGATCTTACCAGTGATCAAGCAAACAAAACAATCAATAACAACGAGAATGAAGTAGAAACAAAAATCAGAACAATATTGCACACACTTCTATTAATGAAAAACGTCTGTTACACCTCGTATTACAGCAACCGTGAACTCTGATGGCATCAACAAACTATAACAGACTTACAAGACCTCTATACATAGTAACCTGGGCCGACATGGGTTTACGGCCGTAAACAACTTACGGCCGGAAACTCATGCTCTGGCCGTAAACTCATGCTCTGGCCGTAAACTCCTATACCAGCTACCAAAAATGCATTTATACCAAAAATAACCTATTACAACAAAAGCCTAGACCAAACCATGAATTCGACCCTTCAGAGAGAGAAAGAGCTAGATTTGGAGATAGAGAAGAAGAGGAAACCAGATGGGGTTTAGTTAAGGGGTGTAGGAAAAAATCCCAAGGTATCGGATCACAGATCGAGGAACTAGCAGGGCCGCAGCCGTTGTGGCAAGTGCGTCAAGTTGCACAACGGAACATGCAAGGCGAGTAGTTCTGGCTGCTCTAAGTGCGGCGGAACCGGTCATGTTAGCAGGGACTGTACAGCTACCACCACCATCACGAAAGTATTAGATCTAATTTGATTCTAATTCAATTAGAGGGGAGATAAATGTTCCCAGTGTCTGAGTTTAGCAACAGCAGGAGAGGTGGTAGCACCTGCTCCTGCTACACTGAGGATTACTTTAACACTGTAATTTTTCAACAAAAAATTTCATTTAAAATCACAGTACTCTCAATAATATAATAAAAAAATTCCCAAAATATCAAGTTATCAAAACACATGTCCGATATAATAAAATCTAGGATCCTCATAATATAACTCTGCCTTGTGTGTACAATCAAGTCGGTGCCTACCCGCGATCCTGAGAAGTACCTGAAACACATAACACATAACACCGTAAACACGAAGCTTAGTGAGTTACCCAAAATACCACACACATCTCATTAGCCTCTCATGGCTATGCTCGAATAAGACCCTCCATTCAATGTATCTCAGTGGGATCCTCCGGTCCTATAACTCGGGTGGACCCTCCGGTCCTAAGTCAGTAAGCTCAGAATAATACACATAACAAATCACAAAGATATAATGCAGGATATCACAATACTCAATATAAGCACATAAGATCCTCTGGTCACACAAAGATTACCACTCTAGGTAAATATAGTGAGAAGACTCACCTCGTAACCAACCAAGCAAAATAACCACGTACACAAATCGGATCTAGCCTCCGCCTAACACACATGATAATTATCTCAAAGAAATTCTCGATCACAACTCTAAATAAAGGAATGATATTTTCTCTCTCCCCAACTCTTGGGATGGGTAAAAGACCATTCTAACCCTCCATGGTCCCCACAATCCCTATCTTGACCAAACCCTAAAGTCCATAGAAGTCAACATGCGAGTCAACAGTCCATGTTGACCTGACTCGCCGAGTGCATCTATGTGACTCGCCGAGTCCCCTTATTTCCTCAGAAATGTCATGAAAACCCAACTTAACTCGTCGAGTTGCCTCATCAACTCGCCGAGTTACCCATGTCCAGAATCATTCGGAGGGAAAACCCTAGCCGACTCATTGAGTCAGCTCATTGACTCGACGAGTCTAGTCCGTCTATATCCTCTTTCATATATTTTAAGGCAGATCTACAACCTAAATCTCTAGATATGGACTCCCAAGACCGAATGTCACGTAAAGCTGCGAGCTTTGACATTCATGCATGGCATAGTAGGCTCATAATGCCAATACAAACTCCAACAAGGCTTAGATGCACAAAACTAGTCTCTAACTCAATAAAGCTCGGATTTTTGGGCTCTCAAGTGCTCCTATAGTCTAGATATGAGGTTTCAACCTCATGATATGCTCAAATAACTCATTGTCACAACATAGTTGGGAGAAAACCCTAAAATCCTCCCTAAACAATGATCTCATAAAGGTAAGGTAAAGATATAAGATTTTTACCTTTGCACTGGAGCTAATCACTGAAGAACTCTGGATCTACAACCCCTCCGTGGTCAAACACGCCTAGCTCTCCAAATCTCCTTCCAAAGGTGCACAAAACCACTCAATTTAACCTCTCTCTCTCTCTCACTCACTCTCACAAGCTAATTTGATCGATTAGGTTTTCACACAGGAAAGTTGGGAGGCTAATGAGGCGGAAATGAGGGCTTAATGCCCTTTAAATAGAATAGAAACCTAAAGGATTAGGGTTTCCACTCACAGCGCCAACTTGCCAAGTTTATCTCTTCGACTCGTTGAGTTGGTTGAAAAACCCACGTGGTCAATTCGTCCCTACTCGACAAGTTGGGGCACCCACTCGTTGAGTTGTTCACTCAACACATAATTAAATATGCATAAATGTTATACCTGGTAGTCGGGATGTTACAGTTCTCCCCCGCTAGAATCAAATTTCGCCCTCGAAGTCATGTTCTGGAAACAACTCTGGCTCCCAATTCCACTCGGATCCACTATGGTGCTCCTACGTCACCTTAATCAATTGCACCTCCTTGTTCCTCAAGGTCTTAACCTTCCTATCCAAAATCTCTATCGGTCTCTCAATATAATTCAGGCTCACATCAACCTAAATGTCCTCTAATGGTACCACCGCCGTCTCATCAGCTACATACTTCCTCAACCGAGACACGTGTAAGGTGTTATGAATCTGGCTCAGCTCTGCAAGTAGCTCCAGCTGATAAGCCACCATACCAACTCTGGTGGTCACTCTGAAAGGACCAATTTATCTAGGGCGCAGCTTGCCTCGTTTCCTGAATCGGATCACCCCTTTCCATGGGGACACCTTCAGGAGGACAAAATCTCTGATCTGAAACTCTAGCTCGGATCGTCGCCGGTCTATGTAACTCTTCTGGCGTCTATGGGCCGTCAGTAACCTTTTTCTGATAGCGAGGAAGTGAGCACTCTTCGTCAACCAGTCTACAATAACCCATATCGTTTCAACCCCACACACAGTCCTCAGTAACTTGGTGATAAAATCCATAGAAATATGTTCCCACTTCTACTGGGGAATCTCTAGAGGCTGTAACGGGCCATGTGGACGCTAGTGCTCCGCCTTAACCCGATGACAGGTCAAGCACCTCTCAGCTACCCATGCCACATCCCTCTTCGTAGATGCCAACCGTAGTCTCTATTCCGATCCAAATACATCTTAGTGGCCCCCGGATGGATCAAGAATCTCGATCTATGTGCCTCCTCCATTAGTATGCGGCGAGCTCCGCTTATGTAGGGCACCCAAATCCGCCCACATAAAGTCATAATCCCTGACTTTCTGTCCCAAATTCAGAAATCTGCCCTACTATCTGTTCCCTCTTATAGTTATTTGGTCTCACGGCCTCCACCTGGGCCTCTCGGATGGTATCTAAGACTAGAATCATCACCGTCATCCACATACACACATCTCGTATCGGAGCACTCGCTGCTCTACAGCTCAGGGCATCGGCTACCATATTAGCCTTTCCTGGATGATACAAGAACTCATAGTTATAGTCTTTCACTACTTCCAACCACCTCCTCTGTCTCATATTCAGGTTGGGTTGATCCATGAGATACTTCAGGCTCTTATGGTCTGTGTATATGGTACACCGGAATCCATATAGATAGTGACGCCAGATCTTGAGGGCGAACACCACCGCCCCCAACTCCAAATCATGGGTGGGATACCTCGTCTCATGAGGCTTTAGCTACCTCAATGCATATGCTATTACATGCCCCCTCTGTATCGACACCGCACCCATCCTTGTTTATAGAGGCATCACAGTAAACTACAAATTCTTCCACTCCCTCGGGAAGGTCTAACACTGGAGCTTCGCATAATCTCTAGCGAAGAGTCTCAAATGAGGCCTGCTGCTTGCCCCCCCAAGCAAAAGTAACAGCCTTCTGGGTCAATCTGGTGAGAGGAATGGCAATATTGGAGAAATCTCTGATAAACCTCCAACAATAGCCGACCAAACCTAGAAAACTCCTGATCTCGGACCTGGATCTCGGCACCTCCGATCTCATAACTGCCTCAATCTTTTCTGCGTTGACCAATATCCCATTCTGATTTATGAGATGTCCCAGGAACTGGACCTCTTGTAACCAGAAATCACACTTGGAAAACTTGGCATAATGCCTCTCCGTCCTCAATACTCCAAGAATCTACCTAAGATGCTCCTCGTGCTTCTCTCTGGATCTAGAGTATAACAGAATGTCATCGATGAACACGATCACTGATCGATCCAACATGGGCCTGCACACCTGGTTCATGAGATCCGTGAACGTTGCCGGTGTGTTTGTGAGTCTGAAAGGCATCACCACAAACTCGTAGTGCCTATAACGAGTCCTAAAGGCGGTATTCTCGATATCCTCCTCGCAAACTCTCATCTGATGATATCCAGATCTCAAATCAATATTTGAGAACCTAGATGCCCCCTGTAACTGATAGAAAAAATTGTCGATCCTCGATAGTGGATAACGGTTCTCGACCGTCAGCTTGTTCAACTCCGGGTAATCAATATACATCCGGTGAGAACCATCCTTTTTCTTGACAAAAAGGATCGGCGTTCCCCACGGGGAGTTACTCGGTCTGATAAAACACTTCCATATCAGCTCCTGGAGCTGTGAGGATAACTCCTGCATCTCTGGCGGTGCAAGGCGATAAGGTGCCTTGGCAATAGGCGCTGCACCCACAACCTAAATCGATCCGGAACTCCACCTGCCTCTCGGGAGGCACACCCGACGACTCCTCAGGAAAAACATCTAGAAACTTGCACACTATCGGAACCTCGGTGATAGAACTCGACCTCTTAGTAACACCCGGGTTTGGTACCCTCGCCATACACCGTAAGCACTCCCCCACTAGGGTCTCATATGGTCACCATCTGATGCTCACAGTCAATCACGGATCCGAACCAACCCAACCAATCCATGCCCACTATGACACATACATCACCCATCGTGATCGGTACCAGGTCTATTGGGAACTCAACACCAAAAATCTATAGCACACATCCCTGAAACACATCAATAGCAAAAACCGCATGTTCGTCGACTCAACGCCTCACGTCGAATACTGATGTGATAACTAAAAGCTAAAGAAACTAAATATCGAATCGCACCCGATTCAAACACCACCAAAGCAGGTAGATAACTCACAAGAAAAGTACCTACATACGACACAATATAAGCACAAAAAATCTCAAAATAATATAAATAAAGAAATACATATTAGCGATGACATCAGGTGTTGTACGGACCTCCTCCGCTATCAGCTAAAAAGCTCTCCCACGAGCCCTCGATGTCGCGACCTTCGCTGGACGACTGTAAGTCCCTAATCTGCCCGTGTATCAGTCAGATCCGTTTGATGGTGCGGAATCCCAATCAAACGGATGATGTAAGATCAAAAATAGAAGACAAGGAGAAGAAGAATTAATATGAATCTTGTGTGTATTGAGATGAATTATAATCCGGATACAAAAGATTCACACATACGATTTCTCTCTCTGGCCGTAAATTCCTTCTAGTTCATCAATCATCTACTCCTCACCCTAACACCTCTATTTATACTAGGGAACATGGGCCAGAAACAATTGGGCCGTAAACGAGTTTACGGCCGTAAGGTGTTTACGGCCGTAAACTCAGCCGTAAACTAGACCATAAATTAATATAATATTACACAAAAATATAATTTCCCGGAAAAGTAAAGTATAAACCATATTTTGACCCAACAATCTCCCTTTGGTTTATAGCTTTCTTTTCTTAATGACCCAACAAGCTCCCCCTAAAAGGTAGCTGGCTCTTATTGTCAATCTTCATTGGGAACTTGGCTTCAGCTTTAATCTTCAAATTCTTCACAGCATCAGGATGAACATATGAATCTTCAATGAATGACTTCATCTTGAGCACTTGAGGTTTTCTTCAAAATTTGGCATTGAACACACATTAGGTGAGGAGGCTTGACGTACTGATTCTTGGAAGATAGTGCTTTCAGCTTGAGAATCTTCAGAGAGAACATCAGAGAGAACTAAACTTCTAGATCACTTTAGCAGGTTCACAGATAGCAGCAGACTGATTGAGGAGGCTTCAATGCAATCCGCCACATAATCTTCAATTGCAGCTTCACCTTGCTTCTGGGGTTGAAGGACTTGAAAGAATAATCTTCATTTCATGCTCCTTCGAATGAGAATTCTTCGATGCTCACGGACGAAGCTTTTGCTCAGAAATCTTCAACACAAACTCCATGAGCCTTATCTATACCTGAAATCACTTTTCAAGACAAAACAAAACTAAAAGAAAACTTAGCACACAAATTAAAACATACACAAAAATATTTTTGGATTTTTTTGATTTTTCTGAACAAGAAATAAAACAGAAATAACACTATTTTTGGATTTTTTTAATTTTTCTGATTTTTTTATTTATTATTTTTAATTTTTAATTCTCCCTTAATATTTAAATTAGAAGAAACTATAATAAATTTAACAAAAATAAAATGATATCTAACTTTAAGAGAGATTTGGGATCAAAGTTTTTTAGACAGCCTTTATCCACTTGTCGGTACCTTCCATATTCACATCTTTGTCTGGTCGATCGTCGGTATTGTTGTCCACTTAAACACGAAAAATTTGTGACAAATTTAGGACATACTATTTGTTCCAGGCACATGATAGGAGACATCTCTCAACTGTACAACACTCAGAACATTGTTTAGGAGAATGTGTCCTCTGCGGGAAGGGAAGAAAAGAAGTGATCACTCACGGGGTTAGTGCTTAATGACGTAAAGAATTTTCGGATCTGTTCTGAGATTACGCATGCTATTCTCAGACCTTCTGGATGCAAATTCAATCGGTGACTTACGATTTGCGTTTTCTTCTCTATACTCCTAAGTTTTTCTTAACCTGATTCGTTTTAAAGACTAATTTTTGTTTTATGATAGTTTAAATTTGTGCATTTACATTCGTTTCTCTCCTATGCACAAAGTTAGGGGGAGAAATAAAAAAAAAACAAAAATTAGAAAATTAAAAAAAATCCAAAAACATTAGAAAATCAGAAAATAAAAAAAAATAATGTTGGTTATGAAATGTGCTTGAGGGTGATGTTTTGGGAAGTGATATTATCAAGTGATAACAGGCAACCTGAGTCTGCGTAACGTACCCAAAGTTGAAGGGTCTATGCTCTGACTTGATGCGTCGGTAGGCACGAAAATTTTTAAAATGGACATGACTAGGCAGAGTTGAACTTAGGAAATTTATAGACTTGACAAATCTTGACCTAGTTAGATCCATTCAGCCTGACAATACGACGCTCGGATAGGTTGAGCAGGGAGATATATATGGGAATCTACTTGTCACATTAATTGAACCCGTACTTGGAACCATGGTTTAACTTTTCCTCGATGTGCGGATTCTATCCTTAATTCCGGTTGGATGGGGCGACTGGTAAATTCTGATAAATTAGGTCTGTAGAATATCATTTTCTTTCTTTCTGTCTGTTAGTCATATGTTTTCTCCTTTGCGTGACTTCCAATCCGACCTGGTACACAACATATGCAACTCTATTTCTCTGTAGGCTATATATAAATGTGTGAAATACTTCTTATCTGTTAGCCATATGCTGTCTCCTTTGCGCGACTTCTAATCCGACCTGGTACACAGCATATGCAACCTTCTTCTTCTCAACCCCTCTGAAGTAGTTAGCAATAGAATTCTGAATCTCTTCTCTCTCTGAATGGTTGTCTGTTCACCCGGTGTAAGGAGTACTCTGGAAGTTCTTGATGGCTGGGGCATATCAGGAAGCGGCAAACACGTTCCAGTACACTTAAAATTGAACACATACAGATTGTCTATAGATCTCGCTGCTTAATTTAGGTGGACAACAATATCCCTGGTCGTCGTCAGATGAATGGACCTTAAGATATAGTATCTAAGAAATTAGGATCAGATATAAATTTTAGGTTTTTAAGTTCATCATGTCTTGTAACAAATAGTATGTCCTAAATCTGTCACAAATCCTTCGCGCTTAAGTGGACCACAATACTGGCAATCGGTCAGACGAAGATGTGAAGATAAGGGTACCGATAAGTAGAATAAGGCCGTCCAATAACTTTGATCCAAGCATCACAAAAGAAGTAGTAATTAAAGTTTTTTTAATTTTAATTTTATTTTATTTTTATTTTTATTTAATTTTTTTATTTGCAACTTCAAATTTTATTTTAATTTTATTTTACTTTTATTTGTATTGCTTTATTTCAATTTGTTTTATTTTTCTAGCATTTAAAATTATGGTGTACTAGTTTTTATTTTAAAAGTTTTTTTTAAATTAAATTAATCCTCAAAAGTTTTTTTTAAATTAACTGGCGAAAAATTGGAAATACTGGGTAGCTATCAGGTAAGAGGGTAAGAAAGGTAGAAAGGTAAAAAGGTAAAAAAGGGGAGTTCAAGGCCGGAATCTCCCCACTCAACAGTTTCCGGCCACAAACTCGCTCTCAAAAGCTCTCAAGTTGCTGAAAAATTTACCTTCGATTTTCAGAAAAACAAATACATCATCGTGAAGGTAGCATCGTGTAGATCTCGAATATGTATTTTGTTTCACAGTTCACCATCGCATTGTGTGTCAAAATTAAAAAAAAACGAGTCGAGGAGTTTACGGCCGTAAGCATAGGTCGTAAACTCTAAAAGTTGACGATTTCGATTCGATGTTATTTTATTATGATGCTATTCATCTTTGTGTTCACGAATATATGCTTATCGTTTGTTATCTCAAAGAAAATAGTCGAATTTTAGCCACTTTTCGGAGTAAACATTCATAGGCCGTAAACTCCCAGTTTACGGCCCGTGAATTCGAGTGTAACTGTCTTGGATCGTTTGAAAGATTTCAGTGATAACTGCGCATCGATTTTTCAAAGTAATTTCTAGGCCGTAAACTAGAGTTTACGGCCCAAGAACAAATTCTCAATTCATGTTTCTTTTGGTCGTAAACAGATTGGGTAACGATTGCGTAGTGTTTTTTCTTAGACCGTGAACCAAAGATTTTTTTTTGAAGTGTTCTTTAGGCCGTAAACTAGAGTTTACGGCCCAAGAACCAAATTGCTAAAAAGTATCGTTTTTTTATTTTTATTTTTTAAAAGTGGAGGGCAGTAAACATAAATCATTGATAAATAAATTCTATTTTGATCATATTTTTTATTGTCCTATTTTTGGTCAAAATAAGTCTTATTGTTGGTGTCGGTTTCTTACTATTGTGTTTGAGTGCAGGGAAATGGCAAATCTCAAGTTTGTAGACATGCACAATCTGGCAATCGTTCTTGCTGATCCACCTGTCATACATTCCGATATGCTATCAATGGTTCACAGGTTGCGTGAATGTTGTGTTGCATCAGCATTAACAGTCAATCTGGTGATATATCAGAACATTGTTCGTGAATTTTGGGAGACGGCAAGGATGTAGATGGATGATGATGGAAATTCCACGGTTGCGACGAAGGTGCAAGGACGAGACATCGTGATCAATGAAAGCTTTGTTCGAGAGGCGTTGTTGATTGACGATCAACCTAACTATCCGACGGAGATTGGTATCGAAGATGCTCAGAGAATACTACGACGGATGAGTTATGAGGGAACCTACCCGCCAACGTTGAAAAAGCTGCTCCATCCGTATTGGAGATTTCTAGCTCATGTGTTCGTGAGTTGCATATCGGGTAGAAGGACTGGGGCTGATGAAATTTCTCAACGCACAACTGGTGCGATGGTGTCTTTGGCTGCAGGAATTCATTTCAATTTCTCGAAGTTCATCCTAGAGGAATTTGTAATAAACATCCGAGCTTCTATGAGGGATACCTTTCTCCAATATCCCCGCTTCATTCAAGTGTTTGTTGATATGCAGTTTCCTGAAGTTAGAAAAGCAGGAGACACTTTGGATATGAAATCTTTGGGTCCACACACTGTGGGACTCATTAAACAGAAGAGGAAAAGTTGTCTTCCGAGGGCGTTATCCATTGGAGAAATTTGGAAAGTTTACAGAATTAGATGAGACGCCAGTGAC
This sequence comes from Lactuca serriola, assembly GCF_051521515.1. Taxonomy (NCBI): domain Eukaryota; kingdom Viridiplantae; phylum Streptophyta; class Magnoliopsida; order Asterales; family Asteraceae; genus Lactuca; species Lactuca serriola. Next base: position 236,581,166 of record NC_136415.1, on the reverse strand, counting down.
ATACGAATCGTCAGAACCGACTTCTTCTGAGAAAACATCTACTGAGGGTTCGACTCCAGCAAACATAGTAATAGATGTGACTGAAGATGATGAAGATTCGCCAACTACGAAAGACCAAAGTGCTTCTAGTCATGAACACGAATCGACTGAAAGACAAGATGAAAGGGAAATGGTTACCGGTGATGATAGACATGACTCATTTGAAAATCTTGATCTTTCGGGATTTGATAATGATGATATCGCGGCTTCCTTAGTTAGTAGTGCTAATGTTGTGTCCAATGAGATTCTTGACACAATTTTTCAAAATGTCGATGATGGTGTTTTGCCGACAACTGAGATGAGGAAGTCAAGCGAAACTCTTACTCTAACTTCTGAGCAGATGGTGTCAACTTCAATTCCAATGGAGATAGTTGTGGGATGTTCCCCTCCTGTATCTATTTCTCCTACAACTGAACCATTTGTTAGTGTAATACCTCCACAAGCTGACCAACCTCATTCAAAGAGGAGAAGACTTGATGAAAGAGAATCCGAGCTAATTACTAGTTTGGTCAGTGGTCTTCCTACACTGCCAATTACTACTGCTACTACATGACTTTCTGCGACAAAGATGTTCACAACTGGACCTAGTTTAGTTTTTGATGTTGGCGGCCCCTCAGCTCCTCCCGGTTTTCCTGTTCCAAGATTCAATAGGGATGCTGCTTCTGAGAGGCTGGCTTTGCACATGGCAGAAGAACAGCTTCGTTTGCCCAGTCCTCAAGGAAAGAGCATTTCTATAAACGAAGGGGGTGCTCTAGATGATGATTCATCTCTTGCTAGTTTGCAAAAGGAGATCACTGTGCTAAGTCAGAAGAACATAGAGCTTGACATTCAAGTAGCTGAACTTCATGCTCAGAACATTGAGCTTCGTACTCAAGTGTCTAAGCTTCATTCAGATAGAACTTATCTTGGTGGACAGCTGGCAGAAGTTAAAAGGGATAAGAAAGTGAAAAGTAAGTAGATTTCTGATCTTCAAGAACATGTCAATCTGCTAACTTCGAGCTACTTCGAATTGAAAAAGAAATTGGAGGATGATTTTGGTGAGAAGTATAAAACAAACATAGAAGAACAAAGAATAAATCTACATGTGCAAGCATATCCAGTAGATGTGCCAACTGGTCAATCATCTGGTTCTGCTGAACGTATAGTTGTTGTTCCTCCTATGGCTTCTCATATTCAAGAGATCATTCGGAAAAATCAGGAAGATGATACTGAGAAGGGGCAGTTGTTATTCAAGAGAAATGCTACTCAGGGTACTTCTAAAGGAGGACCTTTGATCACTGTGACTGATCTTGAAATTGTTCGGTTCAGAGATACTTTTGGGCATCGATCGGGTGTGGCTGCTTGGGGATTTCACGATCCTCTTCGACTTTGGATTATTATTCGCAAGAGTGGTAACTCAGAGTTGTATAAAGATATTCGTGCTTTTAGTTCATTGACAAGGGTTGATCTTACGGAGTTATCACAATCTCCTTTTATCAATCTATTAAACAATCCTCAAGTTTTGCAGTTTAAATTCTTTCTGGATGAGCAAGTCAAGAAGGGCTTTCCAATAATGCCAACTACCGAGTCAGTCATTCTAGAACATTCAGATGTGTTTGAAGCTTCTTCTGATAAACCTTTGCAAGTGGTTATGTGGCCACCCACGACTCAAGTGAAACAATTTCCCATTGTTCAAGGTTATCAATATGGGTCGCTTGGTTCTATGGAGTGCTGGGTTTATGATGAGAGTACTTGTGGTGCAGTCATTAAGCTTAAGAATGGGTGCATACGGTTGTATGATCGAAGAGACCTACTGCAGTTCAGGAAGTGGGATATTCATTACCTAAGCAATTTTCAGATCAAAGTGGTTGAAGATATCTATGAGGAGGGAGCCAAGGTATATACCAGGATGGTTGCTGAGATCTTGAGCAAGCAGATGTGGAATGGCGCTATGGGCCAAATGGATGTCATGCTGGTAAAGAAAGGAATGGGGCCGAGCTAGTCCAAACCAAGGGGGAGATTGAAAGACCTTGTATAGTGGTTTGGTCTAGGCATAGTAGTTGATAGTAGTAGATGTGTAGTTATGATTGTTTTGTCATGAGTTTACGGTCATAATGTGTTTACGGCCGTAAACTCCTTACGGCCGTAAACACCTTACGGTTGTAAGTCAAGCCTATAAGTAGGGAGTTGTGTCAGTCTTTATTCGTTGTTGATGCTTTCGTATTCTCCCAAGTTGTATCAGACGTTTTATAGCATTGAAGCGTATGCAAGCTTGGTATTTTTGTTCTATATTTTCTTATTAATGCGTGTTTGCATCTGTGATTATCTTTGATAATCTGCCTGTGTATCAGTTAGATCCATTTGATGGTGCGGAATCCCAATCAAACGGATGATGTAAGATCAAAAATAGAAGAGAAGGAGAAGAAGAATTAATATGAATCTTGTGTGTATTGATATGAATTATAATCCGGATACAAAAGATTCACACATACGATTTCTCTCTCTGGCCGTAAATTCCTTCTAGTTCATCAATCATCTACTCCTCAACCTAACACCTCTATTTATACTAGGGAACATGGGCTGGAAACAATTGGGCCGTAAACGAGTTTACGGCCGTAAACTCAGCCGTAAACTAGACCATAAATTAATATAATATTACACAAAAATATAATTGCCCAGAAAAGTAAAGTATAAACCATATTTTGACCCAACAACGACTCTCAGTAGTACGTAAAGCAGCAGGTGCGGAACCCTGAGCTGATCCCTGCATGATCTGAGGGAACTCGGCCTTCCGATGGTCAGTCTGGTTGTAGTTAAAGCAAACTGCAAATCCCTTAGATCAATCCTTCACCATGTGCGCTCCTTAACACATTTATAGCAAATCCTTGCCCAACACGATCCCTCATGACTCTTGTCACACTTGACACAAGTACAACCCTTATGGCCCCCAGCTCTAGTATCAGCGGGCTTAGCCCACTTCATTGTCGGTTGCGACTGCAATCGTCTCCAATCCCTACCCCGGGACTCCTCCTCCTCTCTAGTCTGTAATTCTAGCTCAATCTCCCACCGACTGGCATTGGTCTGAAACTTAGCCAATGTTCGGTATTATGAGTTTGCCAGGAACCCTCCTATATCCCTCCTCAATATGCTCAAATATCAAATCACATGTGCCTGCTCAGTAGAAACGTGCTCAGGGAAAAACAACACCCTCTCGTGGAACATCCTCGTAATCTCAGTCACTGAATCTGTCTTCTGCTTGAGAGACAGAAACTCCTGTGTCAACCGTTCCCTCTCCATCGGGGGAACATACACATATCGGAATAACGATATGAACCTCCCACATCACTGTAGCATCGTCTGCAGGAGTAAAACTAGCAGTCACAAACTTCCACCAGTCCTTCGCTTCTACGCGTACTTGGTTCAGCGCAAACTGAACTCTCAAATGATCAAGTTATGAACAAGTGTAAAAGCATCCCTCAATATCATAGATCCATCTTGTGGTAGCAACCGGATCCTGAGTCTCATCAAACTCTGGTGGTTTCATGTTGCTGAACCCCCGAAATAATAATGAGTCACCTCCCTATGGCCTAGCAGTGGCGACAGCTGTAGTGGCTGTAGCAGCAGCCACCTCAATAACAACAACATATCGGTCATCAATTCCTCAATCATTGTGGTCTTAATAGACCCAAACATCTCCGGTATCGCCTCTCAAATGGCTGAGGCAACCTCCTCATGAATCATCCTGTGGATCTCATCATCACTAGTCCCACTGCTCCCAGGGTTGTAGCGTGTACCCACCATGATGTCTCTAAAACACAACACAAATATTATCAGAGACTCGCTCAAGTAAACTCACACTCGATCACTTTTCTCTTTAGCATCCTAAGAGTTCTTACTTGGGTTGCATACAGATCTGGTGCTTTCAGTAGTACGGGCCCAATACTACCTTCCACACCAACCTGTAGTCACCCCAAGTCCTCCTCCAAGGATCCCAATTTACAAGTACTCTATCTCTCACAAATAACTGACTACTCTCTCTCAATAGACTCCTCATATGCTCATCTAGGTATATCTCCTAGATTATCTCTCGACTCAAAACTCTTTCTAGGTAATTCCTACCAGATACTCCTACTCAGCATATACTTGAAGCACATAACAGATAGCAAGAAATCCTAAGCTAAGGCATCACAAATCAGGTAACTCTAGCCCTAAATATATAATACATAACCTAATCCTCTAGCATGCATCCCTAACTTTTCACAAATATATCATAACACAAATAAGTAAGGGTATTTTGGGAAATCATCGTTCGGGCTCTGGCTGATTGTACACACTTCTCCAACTCGTTTTTAAAATCTTTCTCATTTTAGAAAAATCTATTCTTTTGAAAAATTGTCTCTAATCCTCAGTTTGAGTCCAAACACACCCAAAGGCACATTTGAATCCCTCAAACCAAGGCCCTAATACCAACTTGTAACATCGTAAATTTTCAACAAAAATTTTCATTTAAAATAATAGTAGTCTAATTAATATAATCACAAATTCCAAAAATATCAAGCTATCAAAACACATGTCTGATATAATAAAATCCAGGATCCTCAAAATATGAATCCGCCTCGTATGTACAATCAAGTCGGTGCCTTCCCCTTATCCTGAGAATTACCTGAAACACATAACATATAACACGGTAAGCACAAAGCTTAGTAAGTTCCCCAAAATACAAAACACATCTCATTATCCTCTCATGTCTATGCTCGAATAAGACCCTCCAGTCAATGTGTCTCAGTGGGACCCTTCGGTCCCACAACTCGGTTGAACCCTCTGGTCCTAACTCAGTAAGTTCAGAATAATACACAACACAAATCACAAAGATATAATGCAGGATATCACAATACTCAATATAAGCACATAAGACCCTCTGGTCACACAAAGATTACCACTCTAGGTAAATATAGTGAGAAGACTCACCTAGTAAGCAAGTAGGCAAAATCACCATGTACATGAATCCGATCTAGCCTCGGTCTAACACACATGATAATTATCTCAAATAAATTCTCGATCACAACTCTAAATAACCGAATGCCATTTTCTCTCTCCCCAACTCTTGGGGTGGGTAAAAGACCATTTTACCCCTCTATGGTCCCCACGATCCCTGTCTTGACGAAACTCTAAAGTCAACACGCAAGTCAACAGTCCATGTTGACCAGACTCCCCGAGTGCATCTATGTGACTCACCGAGTCCCCTCGTTTTGTCACACCCCAAAACCGGAACAGCGGAAACGTTTGGGGGTGGAGGACGTCATGTCAAGTATCACGAGATATGTATATGGTAAGCAAGTAATGAACAACCATTTCATTTAGAAAGAAAGTGTTTACAATGTATGTGTTCACAAAACCTAGAAGTCATAAACAAATAACAAAACAAGACTTCAAGCTATAATGCTCCATCTTCTGAAGTCCCAGCACGAGCACCTGTCTAATAGTCTCCTGAGAATACAAGTTAATTGAAAGAGTTGATCAGCAATTAAGCTAGTAAGTTCATAAGATTTTAGTGATGTGAGTAAGTTGTAAAAACATGGTTGATAATGTATATGGAAAGTATTGTAAGTTGTAAGGTGTTGTTTTGTAAAGTTTGCTTGTTCCTCTAGAAAATCATATATTTCCTACTTAAAATGGGAGTTGAGTAAAATGACACTACAAGCCTTTCTATGTGTAATAAGTGGGTACAAGTTATATATACTTGGAGTAAACAAACAATTGATTGTGCGCATCTGCCCTCAACCCACAACCCAACGAGGTACAGTAACTAAGGCGGATAGCACACATTCCATTGGTTGTTAGATCGTTGTCATATATAACCTTGGTGTATTCACTTGTTACTCATGGAGTTATTTGTAATGGTTCCTTTATATCTAATGGAGAGTTCCTTTCAAGAAAACCTATATTTCTTATAGTAAAATATTGACTATGGTGATTACCTTTATAATAGCTTTGTTTATACTACTATATATAATTTGGTATCGGGTAGATAGTAGATTGGGTGACCTCGGTGTAAACCCACATCCAACGGGAACAGGACGTACAACGAAGAACACACATCCTATAAGCTGTCGGATATTAGTTTTATATATAAACATGGTGTATAAACTAAGGTGTTATAGAGTTAACTCACTTAAAGTCTTTAAAACTGTACTGGCTTAATAAAATGGATTAAGCCCTTAACTGGGAAATCACTAGTTTTGTATACCAAAAGTACTGACTTTGAAACGAAAGTTTTGTACTAGAAAAACTGTGCATTGATTCTCGTGTCCTATGACCTAATCCATACCTGGTACCCTTGTGATGACTTAATGTATACTAAGCAAAAATATATATAGATTCGGGTAGATAATAGATTGGGTGACCTCGGTGTAAACCCACATCTAATGGGAACAGGATGTACAGTGAAGAACATACATCCTATTAGCTGTCCGAATCTACTTAGTATATATCTATCCTATAGTGTATACATTACGGAATCATAAGGTTAGCATCAAGGTCCTAACTTTTAAAAAGTAGCATTTTACCAAGACTCGACTGTTTTGAAAGCAGCCTTCTACCAAGACCCTACTGTTTTGAGAGCACTCTTCTATCAAGACCCTATTGTTATGAAAGCAGTCTTCTACCAATAATCTACTGTTATGAAAGCAGTCTTCTACCAAGACTCTACTGTTATGAAAGCAGTCTTCTACCAAGACTCTACTGTTATGAAAGCAGTCTTCTACCAAGACTCTACTGTTCCTTTGTCAACTGTAAAGTACATTCTCCCTAGTTTATAACCTATCTTGAATAGAGAATAGATTAACCTTCAAGTGTTACCGACACTTTATGAAAGTAATGGGAGAAATGAGTACCCTGATGTCGTTTATAATGAGTACCCTGATGTCGTTCATAATGCGAAAGTTGGAACCCCTACTAACCGCTCTCATGTATGGAGATTGAGGGAACCAAACGCGACCCGAGCAAATCCATGCAAGCCGTGTAATTCACATTAAAGTTAGATCCTGTCTGCGTGTTGTCATGCTATAGCAAATTAACTTGTTAGTTATGTTCTATTCTGGTGTTGTTTGATTCTTTTCACTGTTTGTTCTGTTCTGGTATTGTTTCTTTGTGTGCTTCATTGTACTAGAAGTAATGAATAGTATTCTCCTAAACTATACCTATAATAGTTTACTAATGTTCTAACTGTACTGATGATGAAAAGACTCATTTGTCTAACAAGTTATGCTTATACTTTAAAAATGGAGTTCTGTACAACTATAAAGTAACACAACCTTTAAAAGAGTTTTTGAAATGTAAAGACGACTTATAAATGACATAAGTAAAATTTTGAAAGATGTTTGTAACAACATTTACACAATTTTCATTATGTTCAACTTGTATTCCCCCCCTTAAAGCAGTTAAAATAGTTTAAAAGATTCATTACGGGGTATGAACTCACCTGATGTGGGTGATTCAAACGGGTATGCGCGTACGGATGAGAAGTTCCACGAATGAAGTTCCAAGACACAATAAGTCCTAAATGATATTTAAGGACACCTAATGACATGAATATAGTGTTTATAAACAACTATATGAAAGATAACACCTTCCAGGACTAGAAAACACCTTGGCTAGGTGTTGGAATCACATGTGATTCAACATAGGAAGGTATAAGGCACACACATGAGTTTACTACCATGAGTTCACGGCCCAAGGGAGTTCACGGCCATAAACTCATGGCTACACATGTGGGAATGCAAGTTTGAAAGCTAGGGAATGTTTTAGGGACATTAGCTTTAACCTAGGATGAGAAAAAACACCTTCTTTGGAGTTTTTGAGGAGTTCACAGCCCAAATGTGTTTACTACCGTAAACTCATGGCCATTTATGCTTATGAGGGTCCTAAAGGTCATAAGTAAACATTCTAAATTCATGCCTAAGCCTTAGGAAGTGTTTGTGGCATCAAAACACTCTTATCTTGAGTTTTTGGCCCTTGGACCATTTTGTTTGGAGCTTGCAGCCGTAATCACCTATGGGTGATGATATTTTGATTGTTTTGAGCCCTAAACACATCTAGGTAAAGTTCTATGCTTGTCTCTTGGTTTATGGAAGGCATTTAGGGCATTTTGGCACCCTAAAATGGAGTTCACGGCCCAAGAACTTCCTTGGCCGTGAAATCACTTCTAGCCTTGTTTCTTAATGTTTTTGGGGTCTAATACAAGTAATGGTAGTCTCTAGGTTTAGTCCTAAGGCTTGGAGGGACATTGGGCACACTTTGGCCCTTATAAAGGAGTTTACTCTCCAAGATGTTCTTGGGCGGGAAACTCCCAAATCTTGTTGTTTTGATATGATTTTCATGTTATTAAGGCATATAACACACTTATATACACTCTAGGTTGAAGTACTTACAGTTGGGGGTGATCGGGTGAAGGTCCTTGAGAGGGAAAATCGACTTTTCTCTAGCTAGAAATGTAACAAATGAATCCAAAATGGCTAAATTTTCTTTATATAGCCTTGAGGGTTTTTGATCCGAATACCATTTTTGGACTGTAATATTCCAAACTCTTGAAGGTTTGGGCACTTATTGCAACATATTAAATCCTAGTGTATCCTCTCCTGATATCCTCTGGAGCACTAACCTTAAAACACTCAAACTTATCCCAAAATTTTGATAGTTAGTTGATACAGATTTGACTTCAATTGTAGTGGATGGTTTTACCGAATGGAAATTTTTAGGTTGTCACATCATCCCCCCGTTAAAATGAATTTTGTCCCAAAATTCGCTCTCTTAACGTTACTAATGGGGGTTGAGCTCTTCTGCTTTGTAGAATACTCACTCGTAGACCTGGCAACTTTGCCCTGGTGTTGTTGATAGGATTCATACTTGGTCCATCTATCATTAGCTCGCACATACTAGGTCTGCGTAATCACACTCATATACCGCCCTTGCGTATACATTCGAAAATAATAGGCGGGCTGTATTCATCCATAGCCTCTATGCTCGAACATTGGTCAGCTGGACGAGTGGTATTTCGTGCCAGTCTGCGGACGTCTGACGATAAGGCTTTGGAGGACAAAGTACTCTTTGCACGAGTGCTTCGAGGGTTTAGACTGTGAAAGATAAAGTTTAGGTTTAGGTCGGACCTTCGATATGAATGAAGAAAGTTTCGAGAACTTGCCGATCGAGGCGATAGAAACATATGAACTCAGTATGGTGAGGACCATGCCAACTCATGACGAAAGAAAACAACGGACTCTATAATGAACAAAGTTTTGGTCAAATGAAAGAAACATCTGATAAACGACGATGTATCCATGGTATGATTGGTATTGTACTCCTAGTATTTTCAACAATGTACTCCTTGTAACTGTTCTCGAGTTTACTGTTTTCTATTTTGAAATTAGCACTCTTATGTATCGTACCGCTATGTGTGCAAACATACAAATAAAAGTGCTTTACTTACTAAAGGGATACTTTTATACCATGATCCCCCATGGTACCACTACCATCGCCCGTCATATACAAGTTGCGAATACTTAAGATGAGCCAGACAGTCGACTGAGCATCTCTGCCTCAAATCCTCAACCAATTAAGGAAGGAAACCTAAGCGGAGTCACTCACTCTATGTCTGCAACCTCTCAGTTGCGCACAACCCTGATGTATATGGTGAGCCATAATAGCTTCTCTAAGGGATCTTTTAGTTCTCCTGAATATTACGACCTATTTCAACATTTGAGTTGTTATTGTTACTTTTGAAGTGTTATCCCCAAATTTTAATCTTATATGAATATAAATTAATTTTAAAAGTAAATACTATTTTGAAAACGTACCACTACTCGTCGACGACTCCGGGGTAGATTCTCCTGCGGTGATCATCAGAATACGTCCATCCGCTCCTGAGTTCTTCATTATTGGGCAGTCCCTCTGACTGTGCCCAATCTCACCACAGCCATAGCATGCTTGGTTTTCTTAAGCTCTGGTGACTTGGGAGATCGGTTGAGTCGGTGCCCTACAGTAATGGACAGTCTGTCCTTTTCTGTGACAGTTTAGACACTGCATTTCTCGGCACACTCCAGTGTGGTGAAAGTTGCACTTTCCACACTTTGGAAGGTTTCCAGCATAACGACTGGCAGATGCTGAAGCAGTAGGCGTCGTAGCGGCGTACATAGTACTCGCTTGTTGCTCTTGTGGGATGTCTTGTGTTGTTCGCTTCTTCTTTCTCTTGTTCTCCGACTCTTGATTATAGTCCTCTTCCCTTGACGACTCGGGAATAGGGACTTTTACGCTGTGGCGGACTCCATGATCGATGAGTCGTTGAGCCAAGCGTTTAGCACTAGCGAACGTGGCTGGGTTAGAAGACAACACATTTCCTTGGGTCGGAGCAGTCAGACCCCAAATGTACCTTTCTATCTTCTTGCTCTCCGAGGTAATCATCTCGAAACATAGAGCTGCTAGTTCGCTGAACCGGTCCGTGTAGGTCACTATGTATGAGCCGACCATAGTGAGATCCCACAGCTCTTGTTCCATCTTTTGAATCTCGCCTAACGGGCAATATTCTTCCCGCATTAACTCCTTTAGGTTTTCCCAACCTATGGAGTTTGCCATTGATAGGGTCGGTGACTTAACATTGCTATTCCACCATGTTAGGGCCTTGCCATCGAAGGTGCAAGCAGCAAACTTCACTTTGCTTCCTTCGGGGCATAAACAGATTTCGAAGACCGACTCTATTTTCTCGAACCATTGCAGGAGGGCAATGACTCCTTCAGTCCCTTTAAAGGATAGTGGTTGGCATCTGGTGAAGTCCTTGTAGGAGAACTCTCCCTGGCGCACAGGGACCTCACCTTGAGTAGAATCGGTAGGCGCTTCGCCTCCACCTGTATTGGTGGAGTGATATTGTGCCATGGTTGTTGCCACAGCCTCGGCCACTGCAGCGTTCAAAGTTGCTACATCGATTTGTGGAGAAGGTATTGGAGTTATCGTAGTAGCGTGTCTTGGTGATCTGCGAGGAGGCATCTTTGCTAAAAGAAAACAAAGATGAGACGGAATAAGTCTATAGCAATAGACACAAGCCGAAAGCTGAAAAGACAAGGTTATCCTAGTTCTGGATGTATCGGGTCCTGACTTCCACAAGGTTCTAGGAACAATTCATAAATGAGTCTATACCAAATAAACTCTATGAATTTGAAATAACTATCGTCGAATGAATATATGTTTCCTGAATAACTGTTACCAGCTGCATGTAAGAAAATAATTCTAACACATGTAATGTGAGCAGTGTTTCCACTCGCTCGATAAATTATCCTAATTAATATTTATTAGTGTGACGCGGAAGACGTTTTGGTTACTTCGGCTGATCTTTCCTTGAAAACTTCTCATGAATTTGTCCTTGTTCCTCCTGAACTCTTCTGTTGTCTACTATGAGGAAGTGGTTACCTTTATCTGGGCTTGTCGTGCGAAAATGAAAGTGACTAAAGAACCTATGAGCTTTTAAGGTAACTTTATGGGGTGATCCTTACGGAATCCTGCCATAATTGTACATGGTACACCAGTTTGTATTGTATATAATTGAAGATCAAATAGACCTTCGAACAATTGATCCCACCTCAACACTACTTCCTTAAAAGGAATGGATAGCGAAGCATCGGTCACAGATTCTATGTCTATAAGATCTTGATTATATATAAAACTTTATGAATATACCCTGTAAGATTATAGGTCTATCCGCAAGGGTCTTTTAAGTTATCACATAAGTTATTTATCTGGACTAAAATACTCCTATAGTATTCTAACGTAATGTACTTGGTATGTTCTAAACTTGTTATCGCGCTATCGTATCATAGACTACTCCCATAGTACTCTAACTCTAACTGTACTTGTTCTGGCGTTCTCTTGGCTGGTGTTTTGGTAAGTTTTAACTCTTTTGCAACACCACATCATTTCCAAACACATGTCGGTCACATCTCGAATGAATATAGTGATCAGGCTATATTGATCCTAGCTATGATTACATAATTGTTTAGGTTGACGACAGTGTCCAACCTTCTAAATACTTTTAGTTCTGTTCTCCTCATGACCCTAGTTCTATTATGTACATGTATGAGCAAGTAGGTATATTTTTATAACTTGCAGTTATACTTTAAAATATATCATTAGAGCACTTAAGCCCCATTGTATTTATAGACATATATCTTTTATCGGGTGATATACTTAGTTCACTATAAACAATGCTCTAATACCAATTTGTCACACCCCAAAACCGGAACGGCGGAAACGTTCGGGGGTGGAGGACGTCATGTCAAGTATCACGAGATATGTATATGGTAAGCAAGTAATGAACAACCATTTCATTTAGAAAGAAAGTGTTTACAATGTATGTGTTCACAAAACCTAGAAGTCATAAACAAATAACAAAACAAGACTTGAGCTATAATGCTCCATCTTCTGAAGTCCCAGCACGAGCACCTGTCTAATAGTCTCCTGAGAATACAAGTTAATTGAAAGAGTTAATCAGCAATTAAGCTGGTTAGTTCATAAGATTTTAGTGATGTGAGTAAGCTGTAAAAACGTGGCTGAAAATGAATATGTAAAGTATTGTAAGCTGTAAGGTGTTGTTTTGTAAAGTTTGCCTTTTCCTCTAGAAAATCATATAGTTCCTACTTAAAATGGGAGTTGAGTAAAATCACACTACAAGCCTTTCTATGCGTAATAAGTGGGTACAAGTTATATATACTTGGAGTAAACAAATAATCGATTGTGCGCATCTTCCCTCAACCCACAACCCAACGGGGTACAGTAAGTAAGGAGGATAGCACACATTCCATTGGTTGTTAGATCGTTGTCATATATAACCTTGGTGTATTCACTTGTTACACATGGAGTTATTTGTAATGGTTCCTTTATATCTAATGGAGAGTTCCTTTTAAGAAAACCTATATTTCTTATAGTAAAATATTGACTATGGTGATTACTTTTATAATAGCTTTGTTTATACTGCTATATATAATTTGGTATCGGGTAGATAGTAGATTGGGTGACCTCGGTGTAAACCCACATCCAACGGGAACAGGACGTACAGCGAAGAACACACATCCTATTAGCTGTCGGATATTAGTTTTATATATAAACATGGTGTATAAACTAAGGTGTTATAGAGTTAACTCACTTAAAGTCTTTAAAACTGTACTGGCTTAATAAAATGGATTAAGCCCTTAACTGGGAAATCACTAGTTTTGTATACCAAAAGTACTGACTTTGAAATGAAAGTTTTGTACTAGAAAAATTGTGCATTGACTCTAGTGTCCTATGACCTGATCCATACCTGGTACCCTTGTGATGACTTAATGTATACTAAGCTTAAATATGTATATATATATATATATATATATATATATATATATATATATATATATATATATATATAGATTTGGGTAGATAATAGATTGGGTGACCTCGGTGTAAACCCACATCCAACGAGAACATGACGTACAGCCAAGAACATACATCCTATTAGCTTTCGGAATCTACTTAGCATATATGTATCCTATAGTGTATACATTACAGAATCATAAGGTTAGCATCATGGACCTAACTTTTAAAAAGTAGCATTTTACCAAGACTGGACTGTTTTGAAAGCAACCTTCTACCAAGACCCTACTGTTTTGAAAGCAGTCTTCTACCAAGACTCTACTCTTATGAAAGCAGTCTTCTACCAAGACTCTACTGTTAAGAAAGCGGTCTTCTACCAAGACTCTATTGTTATGAAAGCAGTCTTCTACCAAAACTCTACTATTATGAAAGCAGTCTTCTACCAAGACTCTACTGTTATGAAAGCAGTCTTCTACCAAGACTCAAGTGTTCCTTTGTCAACTGTAAAGTACATTCTCCCTAGTTTATAACCTATCTCGAATAGAGAATAGATTAACCTTCAAGTGTTACCGACACTTTATGAAAGTAATGGGAGAAATGAGTACCCTGATGTTGTTTATAATGACATACGGAGGTACTATCAACCTAAAAACATATTTGTTTTATTAAGGTCATAATGTGAAAGATGGAACCCCTACTAACCGCTCTCATGTATGGAGATTGAGAGAACCAAACGCAACCCGAGCAAATCCATGCAAGCCGTGTAATTCACATTAAAGTTAGATCCTGTCTGCATGTTGTCATGCTATAGCAAATTAACTTGTTAGTTATGTTCTGTTCTGGTGTTATTTGATTATTTTCACTGTTTGTTCTGTTCTGGTATTGTTTCTTTGTGTGCTTCATTGTACTAGAAGTAATGAATAGTATTCTCCTAAACTATATCTATAATAGTTTACTAATGTTCTAACTGTACTGATGATGAAAAGACTCATTTGTCTAACAAGTTATGCTTATACTTTAAAAATGGAGTTCTGTACAACTATAAAGTAACACAACCTTTAAAAGAGTTTTGAAATGTAAAGACGACTTATAAATGACATAAGTAACATTTTGAAAGATGTTTGTAACAACATTTACACAATTTTCATTATGTTCAACTTGTATCCCCCCCTTAAAGCAGTTAAAATAGTTTAAAAGATTCATTACGGGGTATGAACTCACCTGATGTGGGTGATTCAAACGGGTATGCGCGTATGGAGGAGAAGTTCCACGAATGAAGTTCCAAGACACAATAAGTCCTAAATGATATTTAAGGACCCATAATGACATGAATATAGTGTTTATAAACAACTATATGAAAGATAACACCTTCCAGGACTAGGAAACACCTTGGCTAGGTGTTGGAATCACATGTGATTCAACATAGGAAGGTATAAGGCACACACATGAGTTTACTACCATGAGTTCACGGCCCAAGGGAGTTTACGGCCGTAAACTCATGGCTACACATGTGGGAATGCAAGTTTGAAAGCTAGGGAATGTTTTAGGGACATTGGCTTTAACCTAGGATGAGAAAAACCACCTTCTTTGGAGTTTTTGAGGAGTTCACGGCCCAAATGAGTTTACTACCGTAAACTCATGTCCATTTATGCTTATAAGGGTGCTAAAGTTCATAAGGAAACATTCTAAATTCATGCCTAAGCCTTAGGAAGTGTTTGTGGCATCAAAACACTCTTATCTTGAGTTTTCGGCCCTTGGACCATTTTGGCTGGAGCTTGCGGCCGTAATCACCTATGGGTGATGATATTTTGATTGTTTTGAGTCCTAAACACATCTAGGTAAGGTTCTATGCTTGTCTCTTGGCTTATGGATGGCATTTAGGGCATTTTGGCACCCTAAAATGGAGTTCACGGCCCAAGAACTTCCTTGGCCGTGAACTCAATTCTATCCTTGTTTCTTAATGTTTTTGTGGTCTAATACAAGTAATGATAGTCTCTAGGTTTAGTCCCAAGGCTTGGAGGGACATTGGGCACACTTTGGCCCTTATAAAGGAGTTTACTCTCCAAGATGTTCTTGGGCGGTAAACTCCCAAATCTTGTTGTGTTGATATGATTTTAATGTTATTAAGGCATATAACACACTTATATACACTCTAGGTTGAAGTACTTACAGTTGGGGTGATCGGGTGAAGATCCTTGAGAGAGAAAATCGACTTTTCTCTAGCTAGAAATGTAACAAATGAATCCAAAATGGCTAAATTTTCTTTATATAGCCTTGAGGGTTTTTGGTCCGAATACCATTTTTGGACTGTAATATTCCAAACTCTTGAAGGTTTGGGCACTTATTGCAACATATTAAACCCTAGTGTATCCTCTCTCCTGATATCCTCTAGAGCACTAACCTTAAAACACTCAAACTTATCCCAAAAGTTTGATAGTTAGTTGATACAGATTTGACTTCAATTGTAGTGGATGGTTTTACCGAATGGAAATTTTTGGGTTGTCACACATTTCCTCACAAATTTCGCAAAAACCCAACTCAATTCGTCAAGTTACCCATGTCCAGACTCATCAAGGGGAAAACCCTAGCCGACTCATCGAGTCATCTCATTGAATCGACGAGTCCATTCAGTCTATATCCTCTTTTAGACGTTTTAAGGTAGATCTACAACCCCAATCTATAGATCTGACCTCCCAAGTCTCGAATGTCACGTAAAGTTGCAAGCTTTTACGTTCATGCATGACATAGTAGGTTCATAATGCTCAAATAAATCTCAGATCTTTGGGCTCTCAAGTCCTCCTACAATCCACATCTATGTTTTCAACCTCATGATATGCTCAAATAACTCATCGTCACAACATACATGGGAGAAAAACCTAAAAACCTCCCTAAACTAAGATCTCATAAAGGTAAGGTAAAGATAGAAGCTTTTTACCTTTGCACTGGAGCTAATCACTACAGAACTCTAGATCTACAGTCCCTCCTTGATCAAACATACCTAGCTCTTCAAATATCCTTCTAAAGATGCACAAAACCACTCAATTTAACCTCTCTCTCTCTCTCTCTCTCTCAAAAGCCAATCTGATCGATTAGGGTTTCACACAGGGAAGTTGGTTGGATGGTGAGGTGGAAATGAGGGCTTAAGGCCCTTTAAATAGGACACAAACCCGAAGGATTAGGGTTTCCACTCACAACCCCAACTCGCCGAGTTGGTCTCTACAACTCGTTGAGTTGGTTGAAAAACCCACGTGGTCAATTTTTCCCTACTCGACGAGTTGGGGAACCCACTCGTCGAGTCTCTCACTTAAAACATAATTAAATATTCATAAATGTTATACCAGGGAGTCGGGATGTTACAATTACCAATGGCCATTAAGGACAATCGGAGGTGCCTGTGGTGAAGAGCAGGGCCTTTCAGCTGACAGCAGAGGAGGCGCGTGCAGCTCCCGATGTGGTGACAGGTATGTATCTTCTCCTTATCTTTTTATTCAAATTGAAAATTACTTATGTTTATGTGTTTCATTATAGGACAATTCCATGTGAACAGTATATCTGCTCTGGTATTATTTGATTTAGGGGCTACCCGATCTTTTGTGTTGCTCGTGCTCAGCAAGCAGTTTGTGGGAGCTCTAGGAGAGCTAGACCGTCCACTAGATGTAGAGATAGCAGATGATAGGACCGTTAGGGTTGTGAGGGTCCATCGGGGATGTACACTATAGTTATTTGATGAGCAGTTTCCTATTGATTTAGTCCCCATTCCCCTATGAGGGAATAAGGTTATAGTGGGTATGGACTGGTCGTGCTCCAATGGGGCAGTGATTGACTGTGAGCAATAGATTATGCGAGTTCAGACCTCAATTGGGGGTGGTTTAGTAATTCATGGAGAGAGGCCGTAGAGTGGACCGACTTTGTGTTCAGCAGCGAGAGTTAAGCGCTCCCTTCAGAAGGGTTGACCAGGTTATGTTGCCTATGTTATGGATACCCTAGATAAGGGTAAGGCGACAATGCATAGGATTTTCCTGTGATACCTCCAGAGAGGCAGGTAGAGTTTAGGATTGACCTAGTTCCTGGTGCGGCTCCGATAGCGAAGGCACCATATCGATTTTTCTCCTCCCGAGATGCAGGAGTTGTCGATACAGCTGCAAGAGCTATTAGACAAGGGATTTATTAGTTTGAATAGTTCACCATGGGGAGCTCCGATCCTATTTGTGAAGGAGAAGGACGGGTCGCATCAGATGTATATACACTATCGGGAGTTGAATAAGGTAATGGTGAAGAACCATTATCCCCTCCCAAGGATTAATGATTTATTTGACCAGCTTCAGGGTGCATCTTGGTCAGTATGAGTTCGTGGTGATGCCGTTTGGGCTCACCAATGCTCTGGACACATTCATGGACCTCATGAACCGTGTGTGCAGACAGATGTAAGACTAGTCTATGATAGTCTTCATCGATGATATCTTGGTTTATTCCAAAACTCAGGAGCAGCATGAAGAGCACCTGAGGGAGGTGCTAGAGACACTGAGGAGGGAGAGACTTTTTGAAAACTTCTGAAAGTGTGAGTTCTGGTTGCACGTGGTGCAGTTTCTGGGGCAGCTTGTAAACTAGAAGGTATTTTGGTCGACCCGGACAAGATAGAGTTCGTGATGCAATGGGAGGTTCCAAGGTCTCCATCTGAGATTCGGAGAAGATTCATTCAAGATTTTTCAAAGATTGTTGTTCCTTTTACCCGACTGACCAAGAAGTTGATGACATTCCACTGGGGGCCTAAGTAGCAGGCAACTTTCGAGACTCTCAGGCAATGATTATGTGAGGCATCGATTCTGACCTTGCTAGAGGGTGTTGATGCTTTTGTGGTTTACTGTGACACTTCAATCATGGGTATGGGCATGATACTAATGCAACGGGGTTACACGATAGCATACGCCTCGAGGCAGTTGAAGCCTTATAAGGCGAACTACCTGACGCACGATTTGGAGTTGGGAGCTGTGGTTTTTGCTCTCAAGATTTAGTGGCATTACCTCTATGGGGATCGTTGTATAATTTACACGAACCACAAGAGCCTGAGGTATCTGATGGACCAACTAAATCTGAACATGAGGCAGCATCGGTGGTTAGATGTGGTGAAGGATTATGACTGTGAGATCCTTTACCATCCAGGCAAGGCCAATGTGATGGCCTATGCTCTTAGCCGCAAGGCAGTGGCAACTCCGATATGAGACATATTTCTGAGGATGACAGTGGTTACTCCGTTGCTGGAGCAGATCCAGGAGGCGCAGGTCGAGGGTATGAAGGAGGAGCGTCGACAGTGGCAGCGGATCATAGGCCTGTTGGGTTTTGAGCACTATAACACTTCCTAAGTATACATGCAACCCTAAATTCTTTGGATCTATGTTTTCTTTAATTATAAATGCATTTTCTTTTTCCAAATCATTCACCCTAGCTAGCATACAATTGAATCTATATATAATCAAAACATAGTTAGGATACATACCTCTTGAGTAGGGTAGAGTTCTTGACCTTTGAAAGGTTGAGCACCTCAAGTGTGATGCCTCTAATGGGTCACAAACACCAATATGCAAGAGGAGGTTCTAAGGAATAATTTACTTGTCTCTATGGTTGGTGCAACCGATTTTGGTGTATGGAGGGCACTGTATATAGTTGTGGCAAGTGCTAGGGTTACACTTTGTAAACCCTAATGATCCATGACTTTCCACATTCCTATGACCCATGGGTTTAACCTCCATGGACTATCCCTGGGTCATGTTATTGGTTTAGCCCACTTACATAATAATGGATCACTTAGCCCGTACTATAAGTCTCAATGATTTACATAATCAATCCCTCCATATTTAATTAGTCTCTTTTGACTACAAAATTAATTCCAAATTAATTTTTGGACAATACTAATTAAATAACTACATAAATATATTATATTTATAATATATTAATAAATCGTAAATAACCTTATTCTCATAAAACCATCCTATCAAATTGCACTGGTGAATGCAACCCAAAAGGACCATGCTACTATCGGGTCAAGTACATACCAGTTATAGTTATAGGATTAGACACCAAATCCAACAAGGCCAGATAGCCTCATTCGATTATGACCGTCGGGGCTTATTGACCCTACATCAGACAGTATGGGTTGCTTACTGGGGTGGGGTGCGTCAGGTTCTGATGGAAGAGGCCCACAAGTCTAGGTTCTCCATCCATCCTGGGGCGACGAAGATGTATCGGGATCTTCGCCCTGACTATTGGTGGCCCTGCATGAAGCGGGACATAGCATGGTATGTGGAGCAGTGCTTGACTTGCAGGAAAGTCAAGGTCGAGCACTAGCGACCTCACGAAAAGATGCAGCCATTGGATATTCCCGTGTGAAAATGGGAATATATCACTATGGACTTCATCACAATGCATCCTAGGACCACTCATGGAACAAATTCGATTACGGTCATCATGGATTGATTGACCAAGAGTGCTCATTTCATCCCAATCCAGGAGAGAGTATATTAGCTGGGAAGCTAACCGAGATCAATGTTCGCGAGGTGGTGGCACGTCATGAAGTGCCGATTTTGGTGGTGCCGATTTTCGTTTCACTTCCAGGTTTTGGAAGCGGTTCCATGACGAGATGGGCACTCGTCTACACTCAGGATAGTCTTTCACCCTCAAACTGATGGGCACAGTGGGAGGACGATCCAAACTTTTGAGGATATGTTGCACGCATGTATATTGGATTTCAACGGTAGTTGGGATACATATCTTCTGTTAGCATAATTTCCGTATAACAACGACTGTCATGCCAGCATATATCGTCCTCCCTTTTGAGATGCTCTACAGGAGGTGTCACACCCCCGAACCTGGACGGCAGAAACATCCGGGGGCGGGTGACTTCATCTTACAATATCATAACAATTGAATATAAATGAAACATAGCAACCATCATCATACATTAAAGATACCAACATGTATTTTTACAACTTTGAATTGTGTTCATGAAAATACATCCAAAAATAACATAATGTATGATAATTCAAAGATATAACAATTATCCAAAGTCCTTGGCTGAAAACGTGCTCACTGTGTTCCTGAGAATACAAGTTGTTTTGAAAAGCGTCAACATAGAATGTTGGTGAGTTCATAAGCATATTTGTAAGAAAAACTTTGTAATAGTTTTTAACCTCCAGAAAATCCAATATTTTCTGTAAAAATAGTTTGAGGGTCTTGTTTCAAATCGTGTGTAATTGCATGTGTATATTTTGTTTATCGTGGTTGAAAATTGTATAGAGAGTGTTCCCAGAAAATCCTATATTTTATGTTATACGAAAAGTTGTGGTCTTAAAACCCTAAAACAAGAGTGGTGAAATTATTTGCAAAATAGATAGCACGTAGATTTGTACTTTATAAACCGAGTAGAGTGTATGTTCTACGTAAATTTCTAAAATGATAACGTTATTATCTATGTGATTCATTACAACCATACTAATGTGACTAGAGCGCTTCTCTTGAAATTCTTCAGGCGACGGTTTCTAAAGATTATTGTCACCCTAGACTGGCCGGCCTAGCTGTAGCGAACATCTCATGTGTGGGGGGTCAACCCCGTATAGATCTATACACATTTTCTCGCTCTCCCTGCAGGAGACTCTGGTTATAACTACAGGAGTTACGATGTACACTATGTCGGTACGAGTGAAGGAGTGTGTCACAAGAGCCTTAACATAATTTACACAAATATTGAATCCTATTATCTAACGTTATAAATAATGTTGATAGTGTATATTTACGACTGCAATTTACGACACGCAATAATTCTTGTCTTAATTTTTACACAGTTCACTAGAAGTAGGGGTGTTCAAAACCAGATATCCGAAAATTTGGATAGTTGATTTTTGATATCCGAATCCGTATCCGAAATTTCGGATACGAATTCGGATATTAAACCGGATATCCGAATTTCATTAATTTTAAATAAATATCCACATCTGAACATCCGATCCGTAAAATCACCTCAACTCTTAAAATTAATAATAGCAACTATGTTAAATCTTGCGACATAGATGGATATCGATAGCAACAAATAAATATATGTAGCATTTACTTAATAGTTTTTTATTATAAGCCAACGAACCAGGATTATAACAAACAAATATATAACGATTGTAAATGGAAAGATTTGCAATAAAAGTTTGGAAAGAATGGTCACGAAAAAGTTGAAAATTGCGGGGAACATTAGTCCATTAAGCATGTCAATGTTTCTAATTTCTCATTTTAAAATATTAAAAAATAAAGAAAAATTGTTTTTTTCGGATATTGGATATCCGAAATATCCGAAACTTTATAAATTCACTATCCATATCCGAATCCGAAAAACCGGATATCCGAAATTCGGATATCCGAAAATTCGGATATTCGAAATTTCGGATAATTTCGGATCGGATTTTCGGATTTTCGGATCGGATATTTCTGATGCGGATATTTTTGAACACCCCTAACTAGAAGTGATTAAAACCTTAACGATAGACAGATTATGACATGTAACTTTCGTGTCATAAATAAGTTTAGTTCACCAATTTGGTAGATTTATTTGTAAAATTCTTTTTATAAATATTTAAAGTTGGAACTAACATAATTAGGACATTTTACAACAATTGTTGAAAATAGTCAATTTTTACCATAAGTGTCTAAAATAGCCTATTTTTACTATAAGTGTCAAAAATAGCCAAATTTTACAATAAGTGTCAAAAATATCCCATTTTTACCATAAGTGTCAAAATAGTCCATTTTTACCGGAAGTGTTAAAAATAGCCCATTTTTACCAAAAGTGTCAAAAATAGCTAATTTTTACCATAAGTGTCAAAAATAGCCATTTTTACCATAAGTGTAAAAAATAGCCCATTTTTACCAAAATGGTCATAAATGACCCATTTTTACCGAAATGGTTATGAATAGCCCATTCTTATCATTGTTCAAACTTTCATGTCCAAATATGTTTCCAAATAACTTGAGACTTGCACAAAAACTCAAGTTCATGATATCACAACATTTAAACACACATAAACATATAAAACATACACATGTAAGAGAATATCCAAGGATTAAGACAAGATTTTGACTTGTATCCCCCCCCCCCCCTAAAAAAAAAAAAGGAAAAACTCAAAAACAAGGGGGTATGAAGCTCACCTTAGGGCTTTTTTGGGTTGTAGAAGGAGAATGGAGAAGGTTTTGGTTCTAGGTTGCTCTCTTGAAGAGATTCTTGAAGTTATGGTGTTCCAAAGGCTTAAACAGGAAAATGGAGTTATATGAGGAAGGATTTTTAGTGTAAACTTGGAACAAAACTATAGAGTTTACCAACACTTACCAAGTTATGAAGCTTAAAGAAGACTTTCTTGGAAAAGTACCACACAAACCCATGAATTTTGAAGAAGAAAATGAGACAGAGTTTATTGAGTGTTGAGAGAAAATAAGATAAGAATGTAAGTTGGAAGTGAAAAGTGGAGAGGGGATGGGGCGTAAGATTTCGACTGATCTAAAGGTAGAGGGTGATAGGGGTTGATTTCTAGCTATGGTGATGTGAAGGTCATGGATGTTTGTTGGGCAATAAGCATTGTTACATGTAGTGAAATTTTGAGGTGGCATCTATTTATGAACTCTTGTGTTTTTCCTTTTCCTTTTCTTTCTTTTTTTTTTTTTTGAAAATGGGCTAACTGAGTTTAGAGAGGTATTTGGCCTAAAGGTTGGCCCAATAGATTAATCCCGATTTTAGGTTTGGCCCAATAAGGATTTTTAGCCTATAAATGGTTTTTCGGGTTAAAGATAGGGCCCAACAGAAAAATTTTATCCATTATGGCCCATATATGGGTTTTTGGCCCAATAAGATTAAGTGGAAGACTTTTCGGCCCAATAGGGCCCAGTAGGAGGTTTTCAGCCTAATATAGTCTAAGAAGAATTTTTACGGCCCAATATGGCCCAATAAGGTCATACAACCCAAAACAATGCTAATTAAATTTTTTTGGCCCATTAGGAAGTCCAATAGTGAATTGCATCCCATTGAAACTAAAAATAAGGCTTTAGGCCCAATAGGGTCAACTTCAGAGGTTATCAACCCATTAGGGCCCAATAAGGGAGTCTTGGCCCAAATAAGGGTCTTGGGTCGAGAAAGCTTGGGCTAAGGCCCAAAGTTGAGTCGACTTAGCTTATTAGGTTAAGTTTTTGGGCTATACCAGGTGGTTTCGACTTGGATGACAATGTTTGAGGTTATAAACTTAATAGCATCGAAGTTTGAATTTCAAAAATTGAAATGATACAAGGTTACATAAAGGCAATTTGTTTGTACATGGATAGCAATCTTAATCCTAACTTGCTGATTGTGACATCATCCCCCCGTTAGAGGGAATTTCGTCCCGAAATTCATTCGAAAGCAATCTTTAAGAACTAGAGAAGATATGGGCGTATTTTTGCATCATCTGATCCTCACGTTCCCATGTGAATTCAGGTCCGCATCGGGCACTCCATCATTTACAATAGGAATGCAACTTTGTTTTGTACGTTTCACTTCTCTATCCATAATTTTGAATGGTTCCTTAATGAACAGGAGATTTTATTCACCTGAATCTCATCAAGTGGAACAACGAAGGTTTCATCCGATAGGCATTTCTTTAGGTTTGATACATGGAAGACAGGGTGTACTTTGCTAAGTTCTGGTGGTAGCTGTAGCTTGTAGGCTACCGGACCGATCCTGGCAAGGATCTCGAATGGTCCGATGTATCACAGATTTAAATTTCCTCGGCTTCCGAATTGTATCATCCCTTTCCAGGGAGAGACTTTTAGCAGAACATGATCTCCTACTTGAAATTCCAGGGGCTTTCGCCGTTGGTCTGCATAGCTATTCTATCGGTCTTGAGATTCCTGGAGTCATGCTTTGATCTGGACGATTTTCTCCGTTGTTTCCTGAATGATTTCAGGTCTTGTGAGAGTGTTGTTTGGTACCTGCCCTCTCGTCAATTGTGTGTCTCCTATCTCCACCCAACAAAGAGGTGATCTGCATTTCCATCCGTATAAGTCCTCGAAGGGAGCGAACTTAATGCTTGTATGGTAACTATTGTTGTACGAGAATTCGATTAGTGACAAGTGGGTATCCTATGCCTTGACGAAATCTATGACAAATGCTTGGAGTATATCGTCTAGTGTTTGAATGGTTCATTCACTTTGGCCGTCATTCTGGGGGTGGTAGGCAGTGCTTAGATCTAGCTGAGTTCCTAATGCTTTCTGGAGCGACTGCCAAAATCTTGAGGTGTACCTACTATCACGGTTAGAGATAATAGATATCGGTACTCCATATAGTCTCACCACCTCTTTTATGTAAATCCGGGTCAGCCTTTCCATTTTGTATGTTTCCTTTATTGGTAGGAAATGGGCAGACTTAGTCAACCGATCGACAATCACCCAAATGACATCCAATCTGTCTGTCGTCATGGGTAATTTGGTGATGAAATCCATTGTTATCCTATCCCATTTTCACTTGGGTACAACGGGTTGTTGCAACAAACTCGAGGGCTTTTGATATTCTACATTCACTTTAGCGCAAGTCAGACACTTGCTCACGTAGGTAGCAATTTCCACTTTCATGTTCAGCCACCAGTAATGTTGTTTGATATCTTGGTACATTTTGTCGGAACCCGGATGGATGGAGTATCTTGACTTGTGGGCTTTATTCATGACTATGTCTCTGAACCCTCCAAATTTTAGGGTCCAGATCCAGTCCATGAGATGGTATGCTCCGTCCTCTTTGATGATGAGGTTTCTGTCTATTCCCCGCAAGGCTTCGTTTGCGATGTTCTCCAGTTTCAAAGCTTCCCATTGAACCTCCTTGATTTGTGAAGAAAAGTGGGAATGGATGGTTATTAATAGTGCTCTTACTCGGCACCCTGAGTATTCCTTCCGGCTTAGAGCATCGGCTACCATGTTAGCTTTTCCCGGATGGTACCTGATCTCACATTCGTATTCGTTTGGCAGCTCGACCCATCTTCACTGCCTCATGTTTAATTCTTTTTTATTTAGAATGTGTTGGTGGCTTTTGTGGTCTGTGTAAATTGTGCACTTTGTCCCATAGAGATAGTACCTCCAAAATTTTAAAGCAAAGACCATTTCTCCTAGCTCGAGGTCATGGATTGTATAATTCACCTCATTGTTTTTTAGTTGTCTGGACACGTAGGCAATCACCTTTCCACGTTGCATTTGTACACAACCTAAACCTTGGTTGGAAGCGTCGTAATATACTATAAAATCCTCTGTTCCCTCTAGAAGTGACAAGACCGAAGCACTGCAGAGGGTTTGCTTTAAGGATTGAAAGGTTGTCTCTTGCTTCTTTTCCCAAGTGAAAGGTACACACTTTTGAGTTAGAGTGGTGAGGGGTTTGGCGATCTTCGAGAAATTTTGAATGAACCTCCTGTAATATCCAACAAGGCCCAAAAATTTCCTGAACTCAGTGGGTTTTTTCGGAGTTGCCCAACCCTCAACTGCCTTAACATTAGATGGGTCCACATGAATTCCCTCTTTACTGACAACACGTCCCAAAAAATTCACTTGACGAATCCAAAACTCACACTTGGAAAGTTTCGCGTACAATTTCTCTGCTCTAAGCGTTTCCAAGACTTGTCTCAAATGTTGGCCATGTTCCTCTCTGCTTCGGGAATAAACCAGTATGTCTTCGATAAAGACTATTATGAAGTTGTCGAGGAAAGGTCGAAAAACTCAGTTCATCAAATCCATGAATGTTGCTGGTGCATTCGTTAATCCAAATGGCATTACGAAGAACTCATATTGACCATAACGAGTTCGGAAAGTAGTCTTGGGGATGTCTTCTTCTCGGACCCGTAGCTGATGATATTCAGATCTCAGATATATGTTGGAGAAATAATTTGCCTTTTACAACTGGTCAAACAGATTTTCAATCCGGGGAAGAGGGTATCGATTTTTGACAGTGTGCTTGTTGAGTTCCCGGTAGTCGATACACATGCGGAAAGAACCATCTTTCTTTTTAACAAATAAAACCGGAGCTCCCCAAGGAGAGAAACTCGGTCTTATGAATCCTTTGTCTAGCAGCTCACTCAATGGACTAGATAACTCTTGCATTTATGCAGGGGCTAATCTATACAGTGACTTGGCAATTGGTGTGGCTCCAGGTACTAGTTCAATCCGAAACTCGACCTGTCGCTCGGGGGGTATTCCCAGGAGGTCTTCAGGAAATACGTCTGGAAAATTACATACCTCCGGAATATCCTTGATTTTCTTCTCCTCTTTATGTTTGTCCACTACGTGGGCTAGAAAGGCATGATTCTTTTTATGCAGGCACTTTTGTGTCTTGATTCATGAGATGAGACGGAGATTTGTACCGGGTTTATCTTCGTAGATAATTAGTGTTTCGTTGGTGGGTAGGTGAAGGCAAACGGCCTTCTCATGGCACATAATATCAACATGGTGGGGGTTTAACCAATCCATACTGATGATCACATCAAAGCTTTTAATATTAACCGACATCAAGTTGATTGGAAACGAGTGATTATTTAATGTTAACGTGCACCCTATGAAAATGTCATTTGTTGTTTCAGTCCTCCCATTAGCCATTTCCACCATCTAGGCTTCCTTTAATTTCTGGGGACTTTGTTTTAGTAAGTGCTTAAACTTGTGGCTCACGAAACATCATTTCTCCCCACTATCAAATATAATGCATGTATAGATGTTGTTGAGGGGAAACATACCAGTGACTACAATCGAATATTGCACCTTCTCCCCTTGTCCTATTGTTAGGACCCTGTATGATCCCCCTGCACCTTGATTGTTGGCTTTAGGACAATTTCGCTTGAAATGACCAGTCTCCCCGCATATATAACATGTGCGATTGGCCCCGACATTATTGGGTTGGTTGTTTTATTGTGGCTGAGATCTGCAATACCGAGAGGTGTGTCCTTTTCGATTACAATTGGTGCACTGTAAGTCTCGACATGCGCTGTTGTGGTGGAAATTACATTTATCACACTTCGGTAGGGTGCCCGCATATGACCTTGCTGGTGTTGGTGTGGTTGATGTTGGTGTAGCTGGTGTTGGTGCAGTTTAAGTTGTAGTAGCGTGGACTGCTATAGTTTCTTGCTTCTTGGATGATTCTTGAGTCTGTCAGCCTTTTCTTTTGTTCCCCTGGTTTTCCTTATTGTTATCCTCTTTCTTTGTTTCAGCGCCAGTAGTCTTTGTGTTCTTTCCATCCCCGTGGTCATACAACTTTTAAGCCAGACGTTTGGCACTATCGAAGGTCGAGAGGTTAGCAGCAATCATGTTCCCCTGAATTGGAGGAGTGAACCCCCAAATAAAGTGTTCAACCTTTTTGGCCTCAGAATTTATTATCCCTGGGCATAAGAGTGTAGCTCACTAAACCGGGCAATGTATCCTCCAATGTTAGAGTTCTGTACGGTAAGATTCCACAGTTATTGCTCGAGTTTGTGCACTTCACAACGGGGACAGTACTCATCCATCATCATTGTTTTGAGGTCTTCCCATGACATAGCATTTGCGACTGGGAGAGTTAGGGCCTTGATGTGGCCATTCCACCATGAAAGGGCCCTGTCAGCAAACGTATAGATTGCAAATCTTACTTTGCTTTCATCCAAACACCCGCAAATCTCAAAAATAGACTCGGTTTTTTCCATCCACCGGGTAAGAGCTATTACCCCACCACTTCCGTTAAATGACTTCGGTTTTGCACTGGTGATGTCCTTGTAGGTGCATGTTCTTTGGTGCCTGTGCTTATCCCCGTGGTTGGAGCTTCCTGTCTCACTCCCTTTACCTCCTTTATTTGTGTGCTCATTGATGTGGGCTAATGTTGCAGTGGCAACAGCTGAGATGACTGCTTGGAAAGCAACATAGTTCATTTCCAGTCGAGGCGGCAACAGCAGTGGTGCTGCTGTAGTGTTTTTGCTAATATATCGTCTAGGCATTTCCTGCAATGAGACGGGAATGATGATGAGTTTATGGAAAACCCTTATTTTAGCGGTTACAGTGGTTCAAGTGTACTTATAATTGAATTGAATTATATCAAATATAAACAAAGAGAGAACATAGTCGATAACAATGTCACAATAAAACACATAATTATTTCATTAAATGATAACGTTTTACTACATAAATGCATGAAAATTGACCTTTGAAAGGTCTACAATACATAGAGGATAGAAAAATCAGACATCATAACGACCCCACGAGTAGTGTAATCACTTAATCGTAGGCTCAGTCCTGCATACATAGAGTATAAGAAGAAAAAAAAAGCCCCATCAACAACAGTGGTGAGTAGGATGGGTCCTACTCACATTGGGAGGTATCTGGTGGTGCCGACGATGAAGTAGAAGCGCCCTGGAGTTTGGCTAGCTGGCGCTCGGTGACTCGTATCCTTCCCTCTAGTGTGGCCTGCCACTCCTGGTATTCCTTCAATATGATCTGGCTCTGCCTCTCTGCACGCTCCACCATGGCCCTCATCTCGTCCATCTGATTGATGGTCGCCTGGGCCTGACTGCCGATATATCGGGTTCGTCTGACCATAACAGGAAGAGCTCGGTCTGCCGGCCCTCCATGTCTAAGGTCGTAGAATCTCTGCTCCATGCCAAATGGTGAATGTTGTCCCTGCTGCCTGCTCCACCTCCAGATATCGTAGGCCCACGGGGGCATAGGGCCATTAGGGCTCATCTGTTGTGCGGGTACCCTAGCTATGTATGGTGGATCGATGACTTCGTACTCTGTGTCCGAGTCATCCTATTCCTCCTCGTCGACTTCCTCCTCTTCCGGGTCTTCCATGGGTTCTTTTTCCGGGTCTTCCTCTATCCACCCACCATTCTCATGTATGTTATATATGGTATGTATTGGATAAGGATATTTATAGATTTTCATGCAAATGTATTGCTAACGCAGTATTGTTATGTCTGAATGTCGGGTTTCAACATTCAAATTGATTTAAGATTCATGGGTGTGACGTGTTATAAGTACATTGTAACATAAAAAAGCACGAACGAAAAAAACACGTACATAACAATGAGCATGGAAACATAAAAAGATTATGTCGAAATGATAGACACAATAAAATGTATATGTTTTTTTAAGTTAACAAATGAAAGTTATTGTGTGTGACATGAATCATACGTAGGAAACATGTATAAAATTAAGTACAAAAACGTAAAAACAACGTATAATCGTAGGCAAACTCGAATATAATACAGTTAATTTTTAAATCATTGAACTAAAGTTATTATATATGATCCGACTCATACGTAGGAAACGCACATAAAATTAAGCATGCAAAATAAAAAAGAACTACATCGAAGCATAGGCAAACTTAAATTTACATTGACGCGTGCAAAAAAAAGCAATTAACTTAAAAAAAATAACGAAATAAATTTCTAAATTCAAATAGAAACGTTGACAACCTTGAATTTATACCGACATGTATATAAAATAAACACATAAAAAATTAGTTTTCTAGGTTAACGAACAAAAGTTTCAAGGAAAATCAAATTATATATAATACGTTACAAGAATTTACAAAATAGAGGGGTGAACGTAATATTTTACAAAGTTAAAAGTGAAACGGTCAAAATAACATATTAAAAAAGTAAGAGTTAAAAGCTACAAACTCATAAACATAACGTAAATGGTCCTTATGATTTATCCATGATCATAAATTAAATCTCTAGAAACACCCAAACACATGAATAGTAATGATGATAGAAAAAAAGGAGCATTCACACAAGTTTTGGAAATTATATGGACCATTCTTGCCAAAAAAAATATTTCAATTTCAATTTATGACATTTGATAAACCACAGGTACTATTTATGTAACTTTGTTTATATTTTTCAAAAAGACCATTGTTGTATAGTAACATTAAACATCTTCATATTTTATCATATATTCTTTACAATGCCATTTAAAATGTTATGAATATGTTTTACGTTAATTTGATTCCGACTTTAATTTTGTAATAACATTAATCATATTTTGAAAAACAGGTAAGAAGTTCTTGTAAAGAAACACGTTGTCAAAATAACTGTGGAATTGCCTAACTATTTATGACGTAGATCACTTGCTTGTTCTAATTCTCTATTTTGACTTTGATTGTAACTTTAGAAGTGTGTCTCATAATATGTTTAAAAGATGTAAGGCAAATATAACGATATTCAATTCGTGTGTTGCACATTCTTGCGTTAGAGACTTTGGTTTGATTATCTTTTTATTCATTCTTCTGAATTAAAAATGTATTCCACATTTGTAAAAGAAAACTCTTGCGTAAAACGGTGAGCTAAAATGATCAAGCGTGTCGATGCAATCTAGTTATCTCATATGGCATTCCTCGACGTGGTTAGGTGTCCAATTTCCTTGGTAGCTCGAGCTACTCCACAATCAATGCAATTTTCAGTTATGATTTCCATATTTAAGTCGTTTAAAGCTAGTAAATTTCAAGTATAACTATGTTTTTGGGGTGTTCGGCAGATATGTTTTTAAAACTTCTATGTTTTAGCTTTATAAGAAAAAGTTTGAAAATAGAAAAAGATTATGCTCAACGGCAGGAGTTTTAGCTTTTAAGCTAAAACAAAAACCTCAAAATCTAAAACATATTTCAAGTAGCATTCAACAAACAACTCTTTTATAAATTTGCAAATTGACTTAATTACCATTTTTTAAAATCATAGACATGTTTCAGATAAGTCGTTTTATGTAATTTTACAAGTTTTAAAATCTTCCAACTATTTTTGTCTAACAATCATACATAAATAAAAGCTACAATTTGCAATTAGTTTTGCCAAAATTGTCCTTCCCATAGAACATGACCATTTATAACAATGTATCGTTTCGACGTTCGGAATAACGGTGAGTCTCATTTGAAGATACACAGACTAAGAGAATATCATATGGCCAAAGTGAATATACCCTTAAAGGTATATAATCTTACGTACCCAAAGTCGCCATACTACGTCGTTTTGTATCATATAATGCATTGTAATCGTCCACACTTCTTCAAATTCAACTCCTAACTTGATTTACTTCCAAAGATTCTTATAAATTTCACCATTATCGTCCACTTACCTAGTTTTCATTTTCAACTATAATATATACATAGTCTGGAAGGTGGTCCGTAGAAAGATGTGATGTAAGACGAAAAAAATAGTGAAATTTCAAAAATCTTGAAAGTAAATCAAGTTAGGGATTAAAGTTTAAAAATATTATAATGAATATATGATACAAAATAACAAATTATGGTCGATTTGGGTATCTAAGCTTACATACCCTTAAGGGTATATTCACTTTTCTCATATAATAAGGGCAAAATGAATATACCCATAAAGGTATATAACCTTAGGTACCCAAAGTCACCATATTATGTCGTTTTGTATCATATAATGCATTGTAATCGTCCACAACTCTTCAAATTCAACTCCTAACTTGATTTACTTCCAAAGATACTTATAAATTTCACCATTATCGTCCACTTACCTAGTTTTCATTTTCAACTATAATATATATAGTCTGGAAGGTGTTCGGTAGAAAGATGTGATGTAAGAGGAAAATAATAGTGATATTTCAAAAATATTGAAAGCAAATCAAGTTGGGGATTAAAGTTTAAGAACATTATAATGAATATATGATACAAAATAACAAATTATGATGGGTTTGGGTATCTAAGCTTACATACCCTTAAAGGTATCTTCACTTTTCCCATAGGGCAAAGTGAATATACCCTTAATGGTATATAACCTTAGGTACCCTGTAACATCCCAAATTTTGAGTCCAAAAATTTCATTTTTATTTAACTGAGTATAAAAACATTCATAAGAAAATTTCGTAAAAATATATCATTTCGTAAATAAATATATCGTGTCTGAAAACCCCAATCATAAAATAGTATCAAGTCAGAGTACAATCCCAAAATATCTCAAGTGTGGAAAACCAATGCGTGTGTGTGTATGATGTGCTGCTATCGTGCCAACTCCTTCCCCTTTGCTGAAGAGGTACCTGAAACCAAAACTATAAACTGTAAGCATGAAGCTTAGTGAGTTCCCCCATTGTACGACATATCATACAATCACATAGCATACATACTGGCAGACAATTCTGGGGTGCCCGACCTACCCGGTACGGCGGGTGCCGAACTACACGTGTCAAGCCTTTCTGGGGTGCTGACCTACCGATGTCAAGCCGTTCTGGGGTGCTGACCTACCATTCGGTCCTAACAACCGAACTTGGGGACTATTTCCCTCCTTTTACCACTATCACATATAACATATCATGCCAGCATATAAACATATCATCACATATTGTCAGACATATCTGGGTTGCCTGACCTACCCTTCAGTCCTAACAACCGAACTCTACTACTATCACATATAACATATCATGTCAGCATATAACATATCAGGTAGTAGCAAACCTAGACGATATCACAAAGACAATCATCTAACATACAACTCCTACTGGTGGGCCGATATTGTGGCCATAGACCCACCGCTACTAGAAGGTAACTCACCTCGCAAGGCTGACTGTTAAGAAGCTGATCTGCAGATGTCTGACTGCTGCTCCGGCGGTCCTCTAGCTATAAATCCATAAAACACTTAATCAGAAACTGATAACTACTCTTAGGGTAAAATGACTATTTTACCCCTGACCAAGTCAAAGTCAAAGTCAACTTCTAGTTGACCGGACTCGCCGAGTTGGGCCGCCAACTCGTCGAGTCCCTATCCTTTCATCTGGCCTTCTTCACGGCTCAACTCGTCGAGTTTGGCAACGACTCGACGAGTTCTCCTTCTAAAATAACTCCGAATGAGCCTTCATCCGACTCGCCGAGTTGTATGAACAACTCGTCGAGTTTATTACCATCCTATGAACAAGTCCTGCCTTTGACTCGCCGAGTTGTAGAAAAACTCGTCGAGTTCATCTTCAAACGTTGGGAGATTGCCTTGGACTCGTCGATTCTGATCATACACTCGTCGAGTCGCATGGTTCTCAGGTACTTTTTTGGGTCCAAACATCCATAGGTCTCCCCTCCCTAACAACTGGTCCATTCGCAGAACGGATTCGGTGGTCATTACGCCTCGACTTGCTGAGTCCGAAGAACAACTCGGCGAGTCCATCCTTGACCAATACTATACAGTCGATTTAAATGGGTCTTAACACCTCAAAACCATAGATCTGGCCTCCTAATGTCCATTTTATACATAAAGTTCCAAACATGGTGCACATGCATGGGGTTTTTGGCTCAAAAATCCATAAAAGGTGCTCTACAATGTGCATGGGGCTCTCATGGCCATAAAGTTGGCAACTTTATGCCATGAGACCCCTACAATGACTCAGATCTGAAAGTAGAACTCCATGAATCCCATCACAAATCCGGAAATGGATTAGAAAGCCCTAAATGCACCCAAAATCTAAGCCCTAAAGATGAACAACCACAAGAAAGACCAAAACAGGGGGCATTTACCTTGACTGAGCTGAGAATGGAATAAGATCTCTGGATCTACAACCCCCAAATCGAATTTCCAAGTTTCCTCATTCCTTCCAAGCTTCACAACCACCCAAAAGCACCAAAAATGGCCTTAGATCACTCAAAGCGGCTAGGGTTTCAATAAGAAGTGTTCTGGGAGCATAAGAGACAATGGAGGCTGCAATAAGACGTTTAAATAGGGTGCAAACCGTCAGATTTAGGGTTTCCCTCAAACATCACCTACTCGCCGAGTCAATCTCCCGACTCGTAGAGTAGGTCACTTAAAATGCCCACGGATCGCGACCCTACTCGACGAGTTGAGCCACCAACTCGTCAAGTCTCAGAGGAAATACAGAAATGCTTAAATTAATTTCGTAATATGAATCAGGTGTTACAAATTGCCCCCACTTATTTTAGACTTCTTCCTCAAAGTCTGCTCTTCGATCCTGAAAAATCTCGGGGTAATGCTCCCTCATCTCGTCCTCTGGCTCCTAAGTCCATTCCGAGCCCTTGCGGTGCTGCCACTGCACCTTTACCAGCTCCACCTTCTTGTTCCTCAGATCCTTCGACTTCCTATCAAGGATTGCCACTGGCCGCTCGGTGTAGTTCAGGCTGTCATCAACCTGAATATCCTCTAAAGGTACCACTGCCGAATCGTCCACCAAACATTTCCGCAACTAGGAGATGTGGAAGGTGCTATGAATCTGACTGAGCTCGGCTGGCAGATCCAGCTTATATGCTACCTTGCCCAACTTGTCCATAACCCTGGAAGGTCCAATGTACTTGGGGCCCAACTTGCCCCGCTTCCAGAATCAGATGACGCCTTTCCAAGGCAGCACCATCAGGAGAAACCATATCCCTGACCTAGAACTCCAGGTCTGAACGGCGCTTGTCGGCATAGCTTTTCAGCTGACTCTATGTAGTCTGGAGCCTGCTCCGGACCTGCTGAATCCTTTCAGTTGTCTTGAGCACCACTTCGATGCTCCCCATAACCCTCTGGTCAACCTCACCCCAACATATTGGGGTCCTGCACTTCCTCCCATATAACATCTCAAAGGGAGGATGATTGATACTCGCGTGATATCTGTTGTTGTAGGAGAATTCAGCCAATGAGAGGTAAGTGTACCAGCTACCACGAAAGTCTAGCACACATGCCTGTAGCATATCCTCCAATGTCTGGATGGTCCGCTCGCTTTGACCATCCGTCTGCGGGTGAAAAGCGGTGTTAAAGTGTAGTCAAGTACCCAGCTCATCATAGAACTTCTTCCAAAACCTGGAAGTAAACTGTACGTCTCTATCTGAAATCACCAAAACTGGCACCCCGTTCCGTGTCACCACCTCCCCGATGTAGATGTTGTCTAAATTTTTGACCGAATTACTTTCCTAAATCATAATGAAATGGGCGCTCTTGGTCAACCGATCAACGATCACCCAAATCGAATTCACCCCTCGTGCAGTCCTGGGAAGCTTCGTAATGAAGTCCATGGTAATATCCTCCCACTTCCACAGTGGGATATCCAACGGTTGGACCTTGCCGTGACGTCTCTGGTGCTCAACCTTGACCTTCCTACAGGTCAGGCACCTATCCACAAACCAAGCTATGTCCCTCTTCATACAGGGCCACCAATAATCGAGACGAAGATCCCTATACATCTTCGTCACCCTGGGGTGGATAGAAAACCTGGATTTGTACGCCTCCGTGATAGGGGACCCACACCCTACAGTGGAGGGTCAACAACCCTCGGCTATCATAGTCGAAAGAGGAAACCTAATCCACAATACGCTCATTCTTTTGATGTTCCTCCTTCATAGCCTCCTGTTGGGCCTCTTAGATCTGCTCTAGTAGCGGAGTCACCACGGTCATCCGCATGCAGATATCCCTAATCGGCGCTGCCTTGTGGCTAAGCGCATCAGCCACTACATTGGCCTTCCCCGAGTGGTAAAGGAGCCCACAATCATAATACTTCACCACATCTAACCATCGACGCTGCCTCATGTTCAGATTTGGCTGGTCCATGAGATACCTCAGGCTCTTGTGGTTCGTGTAAATGGTACAACGAACCCTATAGAGGTAATGATGCCAAATATTGAGGGAAAAAACAATCGCCCCCAACTCTAAATCATGCGTAGGGTAGTTCGCCTCGTGAGGCTTTAACTGCCTTGAAACGTAAGCGATGACATGTCCTCTCTACATCCAAACTGCACCCAAACCCGAGATGGATGCATCGTTGTATACAACAAAATCTTCTACACCCTCTGGCAGGGCTAAGATTGGCGCCTTGCACAATCTCTGACATAGTGTCTCGAACGTTGCCTGCTGCTCAGGCCCCCAACAAAAGACTACGACCTTCTTCGTTAGCCGAGTCAAGGGTACAACTATCTTGGAGAAATCCTAGATGAATCTCCGATAGTATCCGGCTAATCCCAGGAAACCCCGAATCTTATATGGAGACTTCGGAACCTCCCACCTCATCACGGCCTCTACCTTGGTCGGGTCGAACAGAATACCTTCATGGTTGACAAGATGCCCAAGAAACTACACCTTGCGCAACCAGAACTCACACTTGGAGAACTTGGCATACAAGCTCTCCCTCCGCAGGGTCTCCAAAACCTCTTGCAGATGCTCCTCGTGCTCCCCTTGCGTCTTGGAGTAGACCAAGATATCTTCTATAAATACTATCACAGACCGATCCAGCATCGGTCTACATACAAGTTTCATGAGATCCATGAATGTGGCAGGAGCATTGGTGAGCCCGAAAGGCGTCACCACGAACTCATAGTGACCATAACGCGTCCGAAAAGCAGTCATTTGTACATCCTCCTCTTTGACCCTTATCTGATGGTAACCTGAACGCAAATCAATCTTGGAGAACTAAGATGCTCCCTGTAACTGGTCAAAGAGGTCATCAATCCTCGGGAGTGGGTAACGGTTCTTCACTGTTACCTTATTCAGCTCCCGATAATCTATACACATCCGATGCGAACTGTCCTTCTTCTTTACAAACAAAATCGGGGCTCCCCAGGACGAACTGTACAGTTTACTGAATCCCTTGTCTAACAGATCCTAATGGTGTGTAGACAACTCCTGCATCTCGGGAGGAGCCAACCGATACGGTGTCTTGGCTATCGGAGCAGCACTAGGGACAAGGTCGATCCTGAATTCCACCTGCCTCTCTGGAGGTATCCCAGGCAACTCCTCGGGGAATACATATGCAAACTCTAGTACCACAAGCACATTGCCCACCGTCGTTTTACCCGCCTCCTGGGTATCCGTAACATAGGCGACGAATCCTGTGCAACCCTGTTGAAGGTAGCGCCTCGCTCTCGCTGCCGAACATAAGGCTGAACCTCGCTGTGGCCTTTCGCCAAGAATCGCCAGCTCTCCCCCACCTGGGGTCCTGATCCGAACCAACTACTGCGCAAAGTCAATCACTGCCCCATTGGGGCTCAGCCAATCCATACCAATAATAACCTTTTTCCCCCTCAACGGTATGGGAACCAAATCCACTAGATAACGCTTTTCGAAAAACATCAAAACACAATCCCGAAAGACCTTTGATGCTCGCATGGACCGGTCGTCCGCAATCTCAACCTCTACAGGGCAATCCACATGGAACGATCCTTAACATGTATATACAAGCATATATCAATATCAAAACATCATATAAATAAATCAGAGGGAAAGAATCATGCTTGTCACCACATCGGGTGCGGCGCGTTCCTACTTAGTGGTCAACTAGAAGGCTCAACTCCTCACTACTGGAGCCTCTGACTTGCCCTGACGGCCATCAGTAATCCGCAGGGTCGCTGGGGCTGGCGCCTTCACTGGCGCTACTGCTGTCAACTAGGGGCAATTAGCCTTCTTATGGCCCCTCTGGTTTAAGTGGAAACACAACAACTCGGATTTCTGAATAGTGGGTGCAGGGGCGGTACAATCCCTGCTGAAATGCCCTGTCTTGCCGCACTTGTAGCAGCCCGACGATCCCAATCTACACGCCCCCTCGTGTAGCCTGCCGCATTTCCTGCAACGGTCATGTCCTCACTGGCCTTTCGGCCTACCATCTGATCCATTGGGCTTCTTCCCCGAAGCCCCAGTCGTCTGTCCCTCCTCTACCTTCCTCTTTCGGATGTGCTCCAGGGCAATCTCCCTCTCCCTTGCCCTGGTAATCATGGAATCCAGGGTAGGGCAAGCTAAAAATCTAACATGCTCCTGAATGTCGGCTCACAGCATGTCATGGTAGCAGGTCCTCCTCATGTCCTCATCTCCCGTATACTGGGACACCAGCAACGCCCTCTCTCGGAACTTAGCGGTGATCCCCGCCATAGTCTTCGTAGTTTATCTCATATCGAAAAACTCCCTAGTCAACCGTTGAAGCTCCACAGCTGGCGCGAACTCACTTTTGAACCGGGTCACAAAGTCTGGCCATGTCATAGCCTCAATAGCCGAGGCTCCTAGAGAGTCACCGACCGACTCCCACCAATCCCTGGCCCGGTCTCTCAAGCATCCTGCTGCATATTGCACCTTCGACCCCTCAGGGCAAAAGCTATTCAACTGCGTAGACTCAATGTTTGCAATCCATC
The DNA here is from genome assembly GCF_051521515.1 of Lactuca serriola. Taxonomy (NCBI): domain Eukaryota; kingdom Viridiplantae; phylum Streptophyta; class Magnoliopsida; order Asterales; family Asteraceae; genus Lactuca; species Lactuca serriola. The sequence continues at coordinate 236,542,669 of NC_136415.1, read as the reverse complement.
GTATGGCAGCAATCGGTTCCTTTTCCCCATGGAAATCCGGCGTACCACTACCCCTGAAGTCCTTAAAGGACAGTGTGCGTGATCCTGACTGGCTGGTCGCCATATCACTCCTGAACGCCCTGAGGCGATCCTCCATCAGCTCGATAATCCCCTCCTTGATCGACCCAAAGATGACTGAGATCGCATCAAGGATGCCTCTAGTGATCTAGGAAGCAATGAACTCGTGTAGCCTCTCATCCACTGGTTCGGAACCTGAACCTGAACCCGATCCCTCTCCTGAACTGCCAACTGCTGGCCTCGGACGTAGCACCACCATTTTGCAATACATAGTGACAACTGTCAGTAATACTAATACATCTAGAGGGATCACATCCATCATAATTTTCCTAAACCTGTCTCATCCATCCTCGATTCATGTACGGATCCTCTTCTTCCAGTAGTATGAGCCCATACTACCTTCCACATCTATATGTACTTTCCTCAAGAACTGCCTCGACTCCACCAAGTCCCTTCTACTGTTACTGATCTCTGCTAGTCTCATCCTAGGCTTGCCCTAAGGTACCTCTGACTCCACCCTAATCAGTCCTCAGCTGCTGAAGACTTCTTTGTAATGCCAATTAGCCATTACCCGAATACAATCACATGCAATGAGGCCCGGATAATCCTTCGAGTAAGGGACTCATCCCTACAACGGTTAGGACTCAAACAAGATCTGCAAAATAGGGTCAAATCTAACCCTCTAAGATTATTCAACCCTGATCACATGTGACTTTAACATATTCACCTAATGGCTAACTCCCATCACTCATAGTCCCATAAAGCACAAAGCAAGCAACATTCAGACAAAAGGGAACGATCTCAAGCAATTCTATTCTCATAATAGTAAACTGTACTAGCATACAATGCTAAGCTCATACTATCAGGCATAACCTAAACAAGTTATCCTAGTACAGTCTACTCAATACTAGCATGCAATTCTGATAAGCTGAAACACATAAAGCAGGTGCATAAGGCATCATTCCTAGATCCTTAGTCTTATTCTAGCATGAAGTTCTACTAAAACTGATAAACATAACATAAACTTGTATGGGTACTTTAATGAATACTTACTTTAGCTCGACCGGTCGTGCATATCACACACCTTGTTCTTAAAACTTTTTAAATTATCTCTTAGAAAACCATTTTCTTTGTAAAAATCTTTTAGTCCCACAGTTTGAGTTCAGACATCCCCGAGGGTGTGTCCGAATCCCTCAAACCAGGGCTCTGATACCAACTTGTAACATCCCAATTTTCGAGTCCAAAAATTTCATTTTTATTTAACTGAGTATAAAACATTCATAAGAAAATTTCATAAAAATATATCATTTCATAAATCAATATATCATGTCTGAAAACCCCAATCATAAAATAGTAACAAGTCAGAGTACAATCCAAGAATATCTCAAGTGTGGAAAACCAATGCGTGTGTGTGTATGATGTGCTGGTACCCGACTCGCCGAGTTGAGCCGCCAACTTGCCGAGTCCCTATCCTTTCATTTGGCCTTCTTCACGCCTCAACTCGTCGAGTTTAGTAACGACTCGACGAGTTCTCCTTCTAAAATAACTCCGAATGAGCCTTCATCCGACTCGCCGAGTTGTATGAACAACTCGTCGAGTTTATTACCATCCTATGAACAAGTCCTGCCCTTGACTCACCGAGTTGTATGAACAAATCGTCAAGTTCATCTTCAAACGTTGGGATATTGCCTTGGACTCGCCGATTCTAATCATACACTCATCGAGTCCCATGGTTCTTAGGTCCTTTTTCGGGTCCAAACATCCACAGGACTCCCCTCCCTAATAACTGGTCCATTCGCAGAATGGATTCGGTGGTCATTACGCCTCGACTCGCCGAGTCCCATGAACAACTCGGCGAGTCCATCCTTGACCAATACTATACAGTCGATTTAAATGGGTCTTAACTTCTCAAAACCATAGATCTGGCCTCCTAATGTCCATTTTATACGTAAAGTTCCAAACCTAGGGCACATGCATGGCGTTTTGGCTAAAAAAATCCATACAAGGTGCTCTACAATGTGCATGGCGCTCTCATGGCCATAAATTCGGCACCTTTATGCCATGAGACTCCTCCAATGACTCAGATCTAAAAGTAGAACTCCATGAATCACATCACAAATCTAGAAATGGCTTAGAAAGCCCTAAATGCACCCAAAATCTAAGCCCTAAAGATGAAAAACTACAATAAAGACCAAAACAGGGGGCATTTACCTCGATTGAGATGAAAATGGAATAAGATCTATGGATCTACAAGCCCCAAATCGAATTCCGAAGCTTCCTCCTTCCTTTCAAGCTTCATAACCACCCAAAAGCACCAAAAATGGCCATAGATTACTCAAAGCGGCTAGGGTTTCGATAATAAGTGTTCTGGGAGCATATGGGACAATGAAGGCTGCAATAAGACGTTTAAATAGGGTGCAAACCCTCAGATTTAGGGTTTCCCTCAAACAGCACCTACTCGTCGAGTCAGTCTCCCGACTCGTCGAGTAGGCACTTAAAACGCCCGCGGATCGCGATCCTACTCGACGAGTTGGGCCACCAACTCATCGAGTCCCAGAGGAAATACAGAAATGCTTAAATTAAATGGGTACCGGGAATCAGGTGTTACATACCCAAAGTCACCATACTACGTCGTTTTGTATCATATAATGCATTGTAATCGTCCACGGTTCTTCAAATTTAACTCCTAACGTGATTTACTTCCAAAGATTCTTATAAATTTCACCATTATCGTCCACTTACCTAGTTTTCATTTTCAACTATAATATATATAGTCTTGAAGGTGTTCGGTAGAAAGATGTGATGTAAGTGGAAAATAATAATGAAATTTCATGAATCTTGAAAGCAAATCTAGTTAGGGATTGAAGTTTAAGAACATTATAATAAATATATGATACAAAATAACAAATTATGATGGGTTTGGGTTTCTAAGCTTACATACCCTTAAGGGTATATTCAATTTTCCCATATAATAAGGGCAAAGTGAATATACCCTTAATGGTATATAACCTTAGCTACCCAAAGTCAACATACTACGTCGTTTTGTATTGTATAATGCATTGTAATCGTCCACAGTTCTTCAAATTCAACTCCTAACTTGATTTACTTCCAAAGATTCTTATAAATTTCACCATTATCGTCCACTTACCTAGTTTTCATTTTCAACTATAATATATATAGTCTTGAAGGTTTTCGGTAGAGAGATGTGATGTAAGAGAAAAATAATAGTGAAATTTCAATATTCTTGAGAGCAAATCAAGTTAGGGATTGAAGTTTAAGAACATTATAATGAATATATCATACAAAATAACAAATTATGATGGGTTTGTGTATTTAAGCTTACATACCCTTAAGGGTATATTCACTTTTACCATATAATAAGCGCAAAGTGAATATACCCTTAAAGGTATATAACCTTAGGTACCCAAAGGTGTTCGGTAGAAAGATGTGATATAAGAGAAAAATAATAGGTTGTATAATAAATACTAAAGTAATGATTCTAAATATGATATGTTAAAAACGTTGTTATAATCCAATACTTTATTAATAACTTCATTTGGTTGTGGCAGGAGAATTAGCATGCACTACTAAATAAAATTATGTTGTTAAATTTGGTTTTTTATTTAGTATGATTAAATATCTTGTTAATTTAACTACTCATGATTATATAAACTTTACAAACACAATATATATATATATATATATATATATATATATATATATATATATATATATATATATATATATATATATATATAGAGAGAGAGAGAGAGAGAGAGAGAGAGAGAAAGAAAGAGAGAGATATGATTCAAATGAAAACAACAAATAGTATGAAAACATAAAAAAACTACTTTTATGTTATTATTATGTAATGAATTTTGTATCATCGGCTTTATATGATTATTCAGCAATGAATAGAGGAATAATCACACGTTAAACTAACATTATAATTTACTATAATAATGCACATATATCAAATTTATAATAGAATAATAACATTCTAATTAATATTATAAGAATAATCAAATTTTAGTATTCACATTAGAATTACTTCAATAATACTCATTGTAGAATAATAACATAAATATAATGTTGTTACGTTTTCATACTATTTACTTTTTTTTATTAGAACTTTTATATATATATATATATATATATATATATATATATATATTAATCAATTGGTATCGTAAGCAATATTGGCTTACGTTGAAAACCATTAAGTGGTGATTGTTAATTAAGCGAAATTAAAAAGTTACGAAAGTTTCAAATGATATGATGTCGATAATCATGTTTGTTTTATTATATTTTTAGCTTATTAAATTTTATTAATTTTTTTTTTATTAAAACTTATTCTAATAATCATGATATCTTAAAGCTAATATTTTAATATTGCCCTTTATACCATTTTTATAACTACTTTTACGTTAAAATTTTATTATACAAGAAAGTATTAATTACTAATCAGAGATTTACATGCAAAACAATTATACTTACCAATGTGAACCTCGTGTGATGTTTATCAAAGATCATTCATCGTATGTAAGGTGACGCCCGATTCCTGATATGTATTTTAATAAGAATTATTCATTTTTGCAAAGGGACACGATGAGTTGGAAGCCCCAAACTCATCGAGTAGGGACGTATTTTTGGGACACGAGACTTGAAGTCTACTCAACGAGTTCAGAAGCCTCAACTCGACGAGTAGGGCTGCCAGAGTGAAAACCTAATTTTCAGGGTTTGCACTCTATTTAAGGACTTTAACACTTCATTGTGGCCTCCCTCATCGCCTCCCTCAGTCCAGCAAAACCCTAATTCGTGATCTCGAGCCTTTTGAGTGTGTGTGAGTTAAAGGAAAGTGATTCTTTGGTATTTCCTTGAAGGAGTGGAAGCTTGAATTTCTTGGTTGAAGGAAGAAGCTTTGGATCCAGAGATTTCGTTGTCAAAGTATCCTTATTGGTATAAAGTCTATACATCATCTATTCATTTACTAGATCTCTTCATGGAGGAGTTTAGGGCTTTAAGGAGCCTATTTTGGGACCGTTCATGGATGCAAGCATGTTTTGTAGTCATGACTTCATATCCAAAGCCTTTGAGGGACACCATGGCATAAAGGTTCCAACTTTATGGCCATGGGAATCCCATGCAACTTGTGAACCACTTTTAGGGCCTTTTGACCTAAATACCTCATGCATGGACGTAAAGTTAGTAACTTTACGTGCTATATCGACTCTAGGGGACCAGATCTATGGATTTGATGCATTGAGCACAACAGAAAGTAACTTAATGGATTTAGACTATGGGGGACTCGACGAGTTGTTCATGCGACTCGACGAGTTGGATTGTGGTCCCCCAACCTTTTCTATTACTAAGCAAACTCAGTGAGTCTAGAAGATGACTCGGTGAGTTGGCCAAGTTTTCGAGGTTTTGAAGATTGGAGGACTCAACGAGTCCAAGGAAGGACTTGACGAGTTGAAACGAAAAGTTCCGATTCTGTCATAAGGTAGAACTCGACGAGTTAGCAGGTAACTCGATGAATTGTGAGGACCCAATATCGATTGTGAGGACCGACAGGGTAGGTCAGGTACTTAGATATGCCTGACAAGTATGTTATGCTATGTTATTATGTGGTAGTGGTAGGGGTGAAATAGTCCCTGTATCCGGTTGAAATATACTAGAGTGTAGGTAGGGCACCCATATATGTCTGGTAGGGTAGGTCGAGCACCCATATATGCTTGACAAGGGGTAGGTCGGGCACCCGGGTATGCCTAACAAGGGTAGGTTGAGCATCCAGATATGCTCAGCAGTGTAGGTCGGGCACCTAGATATGTATGGTAGTATGTTTATGGTATGGTGTGTGGTATGATGAGGGAGAACTCACTAAGCTATGTGCTTATAGTTTTCAGTTTTTGTTTCGGATACTTCCTCTTCGAAGGGAAAGGAGTCGGCATGATCGCAACGCTTCACACCACATTTTTCCACACCATAGATCTATGAATTTTATACTCTATTATGATTTTGTTATGATATGTTTCGACTATGGATATATTAGTTTTGATATGTATTATTTCTATGAGGTTTTCATAAAAATGGTTTTATATTCCAGACTCGCTATGGTCACTATGAGTTTGTGGTGATGCCCTTTGGGCTCACCAATGCTCATGCAGCATTCAATGACCTCACGAACCGCATATGCAGACCGATGCCGGATCAGTCTGTAATAGTCTTTATCAATGACATCTTGGTTTACTCCAAGACGCAAGAGCAGCACGAGAAGCACTTGTGAGAGATGTTGGATACCATGAGTAGAGAGAGCTTGTCCGCCAACTTTTCCAAGTGTGAGTTCTGGTTGTGCGAGGTGTAGTTTCTGGGGCACCTTGTCAATCAGAACGGTATTTTGGTCGACCTAGACAAAGTGCAAGCCATGGTGAGATGGGAAGTTCTGAATTCTCCATCTAAGATTCAGAGTTTCCTCGGTTTAGCAGGCTATTACTAGAGATTCATACAGGACTTCTCCAAGATAGCAGTACCCTTGACCCGACTGACGAAGTATGTCGTGATCTTTTGGTGGGGGCCTAAGCAGCAGTCAGGTTTCGAGACTTTAAGACAGAGGGTGTGCGAGGCACCGATCTTAGCCTTGGCAGAGGACATGGAGGATTTTGTAGTTTACTGCAATGCGCCTATTTTGGGCTTAGGCGCAGTGTTGATACAGAAGGGGCACGTCATCGCCTACGCCTCGAGGCAGTTGAAGCCTCACGAAGTGAACTACCCGACGCACGATCTGGAGTTGGGGCGGTTGTTTTCGACCTCAAGATTTGGAGACATTATCTCTATGGGGTTCATTGTACCATATACACGGATCACAAGAGCTTGAGATACCTCATGCATCAGCCGAATTTGAACATGAGGCAGCGTCGGTGGTTAAATGTGGTGAAGGATTACGGCAGTGAGATCCTCTACCACCTGGGGAAGGCCAACGTTGTGACCGATTCACTTAGCCGTAAGGCAGACCCGATCAAAGACATTTGCTTGAGGAGGATGGTGGTGACTCAACTTTTGGAGTGGATCCGAGAGGCGCAGGTTGAGGGTATGAAGGAGGAGCGCCGGAAGTATGAGTGAATCATAGGCCAGGTGGCCTCATTTGACTATAACAGTTGTAGGATGCTGACCCTACATGGGAGGCTCTGGGTTCTATACTGGGGTAGAGTACGACAAATTCTGATGGATAAGGCTCAAAAGTCCAGATTTTCCATCCATCCCAGGGTGACGTATATGTACAAAGATCTTTGTCCTGATTACCAGTGGTCCTACATGAAGTGGGATGTAGCTTGGTACGTCGAGATATGCCTGACCTACAGGAAGGTCAAGGCAGAGCACCAGAGGCCTCACGACAAGACGCGACCGTTAGATATCCCTGTGTGGAAATAGGAGGATATTACTATGGATTTCATAACGAAGCTTCCCAGGACCGTACGGGGAGTGGATCCGATTTGGATCATCGTGGATTGATTGACCAAGAGTGCCCATTTCATCCCGATAGGAGAGCATTTTGGCCGAGAAGCTGGCTGACATCTACATCAGAGAGGTAGTAGCTCAATACGGAGTTCCAGTTTCTGTGATTTTTGACCGAGAAGTGTGGTTTACTTCCAGGTTCTGGAATAAATTTCATGACGAGTTGGTTACTCGTCTGCACTTTAGCACGACTTTTCACCCGCAGACGGATGGTTATAGTGAGCGAACCATCCAGACCCTGGAGGACATACTGGGGGCGTGTGTATTAGAATTTGGTGGTAGATGGGATACCTACCTTCCCTTGGCAGAGTTTTCCTACAATAATAGCTACCACGCGAGAATCGATCATCCTCCCTTCTAGATGTTATATGGGAGGAAGTACAGAACCCCGATATGCTGGGGTGAGGTTGGGCAGAGGGTCATATTGAGTACCGAAGTGGTACTCAAGATGACAGAGAGAATCCAGTAGGTCTGGAGCAGGCTTCAAACTATTCAGATTCGGTAGAAAAGTTATGCCGACAAGTACCATTCGGACCTGGAGTTCCAGGTCAGGGATATGGTCCTTTCAAATGTGTCACCTTGGAAAGGCGTCATCCGTTTAAGAAGTCGGGGCAATTTGGGCCCTAGGTACATTGGTCCTTTCAGAGTTGCAGCCCAGGTGGGCAAGGTGGCGTATTGGAGGGATCTGCCAGCCGAGCTTAGTTAGATCCACAATACCTTTCATGTCTCCCAGTTGCGGAAGTTCCTGGTAGATGACTCTACGGTGTTACCTCTAGAGGATATTCAGGTGGATGATAGTCTGAACTACATCGAGCGGCCGGTAACCATCCTCGCCAGGAAGACGAAGGATTTGAGGAACAAGAAGGTCGAGGTAGTGAAGGTGCAATGGCAGCACCGCAAAGGCTCGGAATGGACTTGGGAGCTGGAGGACGAGATGAGGGAGCACTACCCAGAGCTATTTCCAGACTCATCAGACTTCAAGGATGAAGTCTAAATAAGTGGGGGAGATTTTGTAACGCCTGAATCATTGTATGTATTTTAACAAGAATTATTCATTTTCGCAAAGGGACTCGACGAGTTGGAGGCCCCAAACTTGTCGAGTAGGAACGGATTTTTGGGACACGGGACTTGAAGTCTACTCGATGAGTTGAGAAGCCTCAACTCAATGAGTAGGGTTCCCAGAGTGAAACCCTAATTTTCAAGATTTGCACCCTATTTAAGGACTTTAACACTTCAGTGTGGCCTCCCTCATTGCCTCCTTCAGCCCAACAAAACCCTAATTCGTGATCTTGAGCCTTTTGAGTGTGTGTGAGTGAAACGAGAGTGATTCTTTGGTATTTCCTTAAAGGAGTGGAAGCTCGAATTTTTTGGTTGAAGGAAGAAGCCTTTGATCTAGAGATTTCGTTGTCAAAACAGCCTTATTGGTATAAAGTCTATACATTATCTATTCATTTACTAGATCTCTTCATGGAGTAGTTTAGGGCTTTAAGGAGTCTATTTTGGGGCCCTTCATGGATGCAAGCATGATTTGGAGGCATGAGTTCATATCCAAAGCCTTTGAGGGACACTATGGCATAAAGGTGCCAACTTTATGGTCATTGGAGTCCCATGCAACTTGTGAACCACTTTTAGGGCCTTTTGAGCTAAATACCTCTTACATAGACGTAAAGTTAGTAACTTTACGTTCTATATCAACTCTAGGGGACTAGATCTATGGATTTGATGCATTGAGCCCAACAGAAAGTGACTTATTGGTTTTAGAGTATGGGGGACTCGACGAGTTGTTCATGCAACTCGACGAGTTGGATCGTGGTCCCCCAACCTTTTCTGTTACTAAGAAAACTCAGTGAGTCTAGAAGATGACTCGGTAAGTTGGACAGGTTTTCGAGGTTTTGAAGATTGGAGGACGCAACGAGTCCAAGGAAGGACTTGACGTCGAAAAGTTCCGATTTTTTCATAAGGAAGAACTCGACGAGTTAGCAGGTAACTCGACGAGTTGGATCGCGAAATTGAGGTTCTCTAATTTTAGGAACTCGGCGAGTTGAGTCAACCAGATGTTGACTTTAACCAAGATGTTGACTTTGACCAAAGGCTTACTTTGACCAGGGTGTTAACCTTGACTTTGGCTTGGACCTCAGTTGATCCTTAAAGGGGTATGGGCATGAAAGGGTAATTAACACAGATGTTTATGTGTAGGAGTCTGAGAGAAATTGATTTTAGAGTCGTAACCTTCACAGTTATTTCCAGTTATCGAGGTGAGTTACCTTCCAGTGGAAGTGGGTCGAAGGCACCAATGCCGGCCCACTAGTAGTTTATTATAGTTAAGATAATTGTCTGTGTGATAATTGTCTAGTATACAACTAGTAGTTATGGATTATGTGATAGTATGCTATGTTATTATGTGATTGTGGTACGAGGGGTAGGATAGACCCCAATATTAATTGTGAGGACCGACATGGTGGGTCGGGCACTCAGATATGCCTGACAAGTATGTTATGCTATGTTATTATGTGGTAGTGGCAGTGGTGACAAAGTCTCCGTAGTCGGTTGAAATAAACCAGAGGGTAGGTCGGGCCCTCAGATATGCCTGACAGGGTAGGTCGAGCATCCAGATATGTTTGACAAGGGGTAGGTCGGGCACCCCGATATGCTTGACAATAGTAGATTGAGCACCCAGATTTGCTCAGCAGGGTAGGTCGGGCACCCAGATATGCCTAATAGTATGTTTATTGTATGATATGTTGTATGATGGGGGAACTCACTAAGCTTTGTGCTTACGGTTTTCAGTTTTTGTTTCGGGTAATTCATCTTCGAAAGGAAAGGAGTCGGCATGATCGCAACGCATCACACCACATTTTTGCGGACCAGATCTATGGGATTTATACTATGATATGATTTTGTTATGATATGTTTCGACTATGGATATATTGATTTTGATATGTATTATTACTAAAAGGTTTTCATACAAATGGTTTTATATGTTTTTTAATTTAAAATGAAATTTTCGCTCCGTATCTATGGGATGTTACATGTAATGTTAAAGCCCAAAAAACAAAGTAAATTTAATTCAAATATGTTAACATTAGTTCTTCTCAAAACCATTACAAACAAATAATTAACAAAAATAAACAATTGTTTCAACTATTATATGTAAATTGAATTGCAGTTTAGTAAAGATTTAAACACACATGACAAAATATAAAATAGATTATAGAAAAAAAGAAGCAATTCAAAACAAAGAACACACGATAACAAACAAAATCTAATCAATCTTCTTTTATAAGTGATTGGAGATGTGTGGTGCGATGTTGATTATGTTAAAGCTAGGAGATCCCAAGTTGATGACATCACCAACGTCATAAAGAGCGAGAGAGCTCCTCTCAAAATGAGATGTTTCAAAAATCAAAGTCCGAAACATAGAATCGAAAGTCACATATATGAGTTTATATAAGATTGGACGAATCAAGAGCATAGCATAGAGATTAAAGTTGTAGATTACTAAAATTTATTAATATTGATATGTTATTAAAAATAACTTATAAAAATTTGGTTCGTAGACGATAGAAATTTTAAAACCACTTAGTGCATTCATTATAAAACCACTTTAATATATATATATATATATATATATATATATATATATATATATATATATATATATATATATATATATATATATATATATATATATATATATATATATATATATATATATCCCTGTTCTAATAAAAGAATAGATTTATTTTCCTTTTAACACATGTCATCTTATTAGACCATTTAATTAATAGCAGGCCATCAATTATTCATTAAAAATTTCTCATTCTAATTATATTAAATTAATAACATTTAAATAAAAATTAAAATAAAATTAATACAAATTATAAAGGAATATAATTTAACATATATATATATATATATATATATATATATATATATATATATATATATATATATATCAACGATTACAATTTTATATAATTAAAAACTATCTCTTAATTAATAATTTATTTAAAATAATTGATTAATAGATTTCAACTTTTACTATGCAATTTTAATTAATTTTATAACCGTGGTTTCCACGAGTTATAAACTATATATATATATATATACATATATATATATATATATATATATATATATATATATATATATATATATATATATATATATATATATAGGGAGTGGTTCAAATGAGAACCATAAAAGACTAAGAACTCTAAGAACCCCAATTAATTAGTAAATATTTACACGATACTCTTATTAAACATGTTAAAATCCTAATTTTTTGTGTTTTTTGTATGAAAAGAGCTAACTTATAATTTTTACAGTCTAATATTTTCATCTATATATGCTCTTATATATTAACACAAAACTCATATTAAATACAAATTTACACAGTCCATTTAAAGTTTAATGCAAAATATTCACAACTTAATACAATTTGTTTTACAATAATTCAATAATTCAAAGAAGTCAAAAACTCAAACTCGACCATCACATGCCGCCACTAACCACCTATATTAACATAGTAGCCGTCATTTCTTCCAAATCAGATCTATGCATTAACAACTTAAATATTACATTCATAGTCTAATAAAGCCTATTAATTCATTCGTTTTTAATTTAATGCAAAACAAGTATAAAAACTAGTAGATTCTTACAGATTTATACAACAAAAAAATAAATATATTCATAAGAAAATTAACACAAAAATTTATACATGAATCATTCATATTTTAATATAAATTATAAAAAGATTCACAACAAAATGCAGTCAATTCACAGTTTTTAAACACAAAAATCACAGTTTAATATAAAAAATTCATAGTTTAATATAGAAAATCAACAACTTAATACATTCAATTCATAGTTTAAAAACACTAAATCGCAGTTTAATACAAAAAATTCATCATTTAATATAGTCAATTCACAATTTAAATAAAAAAAATCACAACTTAATGCAGTCAATTCACAATTTAAAAAACAAAAATCACATCTTAATATACAAAGTTCATAGCTTAGTATAATAAATCTCAGTTTAATACACAAAAAGTATGCATTCACAACCATATTATCAATTTAACACTCTTAATACAATTAAATCACAGTTTATGACAATAGTCAATTTCGGGTCAAGTCAAAGTCAAACAAACTCAACAAGTCAAACCGGACGACTCAATTAGCCCGTGTATATTAGGGGTTGCATTGTGTAAGTACTAAACAAACCGCTATTTTAATGAGAAAACATCCATTGGAAAATTCGTATGTTTGAATTTCCAGAGCCGTGATAATGCTAAACATTGAAACGTAGCGATAAAACACTATTACACACTCATTAGGAGTGTGTAGGACACTAAAACATGGCTTAGTGGGGTCTACAGACCGTGCATTGCGAAGCCGGACACTCAAAAATATCACAAACGAAACCTCTCTCAAACACTCATGTACTGAAACCATTTAAGGTGAGTTCATACCCCTACATTTTCATATTTTCTTAAGTTTTAAGGGGTGGAATACAAGTTAAATCACCAAGAACACAACTAAATGCTTCTAACAGCTTTCATTAGAAAAGTTGGACTCCATTCACGGACTGTTTTGGTCAATGATATGGGCATATTTAGTCATAAGAATCATGCATGATCTTAATACTTTACCTCAGTTTAATCTCAAATAATGAGCCAAAGGTGCTTAATTAGCTTAAATATCTCATTTTCAGTAACAATGAAAATGCTCGGATGGAAACGGAAGCGGCACTAGCGATAGGAGGCTTGGATCTTGGATTTTGAAGAAAGAAGGATGTTGCTGGATAGCTTGACCCCTCGTCAGTGTTTTGGCCATATCTTATTAACCGTAACTCCGATTGACGATATTCAAAATGTTCTGAAAACTAGACACAATTTCGGACGACTTTCCTGTTTTGAGAAAATGCTGATTCCAAATGGACTCGATGAGTAGGCCATCAACTCGATGAGTTGGTCAGAAGTTTCGCGATTCTTGACTTTGCCTTGCCGTACATGAGATTTTAAGTGATGGACTCGTCGAGTAGGTCACTGGACTCGCCGAGTAGCCCCGGTTTTCAGAATATATATATATATATATATATATATATATATATATATATATATATATATATATATATATATATATATATATATATATATATATATATATAAACGCTTCTCATTCAAACCCTAACGAATGGGGGAACCCTTGGGGGTTAATTTGCGACTGGAGGTGCAACAAGAAGCCCTGGAACTCGTGGAACAACCCTAATTTTCAATTTTGAGAAGATAAAGGCAATTTAGGTTTACTCTTTACTTAATCTTTTGTTTGAACTATGTGTAAACTATTAGATTTCGTTTTTGATAAAATTTCTGCTGTAATCATGAGCTAAAACTCATATCTTCTGTTTAGGGTAGATGAATTTATGACTATGTGTTGATTTTTGTGGTTAGGATTAATTTTAATTGGTGATATTGTTTTGTTAATCTTGTTAAAGAACCTCAAATGTTAATAACAACTATTCTATGTTAATAAACCAGTAATTAAGTTGTAGGAACATCTCTTAGTTATGAATTTCATATGATTTATGTGACCACATACTTATATGTCTAGGAATAACGAATGTGAAACTAGAATTAACTAGAAGATAGGTAAATTGATGTGTGAGCTTGTGTGATACACCATCAACAAGAGGTTAATTGAATCACCAATTTGATTAGCTAATTACAAGTCTTACTTAACCCGAATCAATAAACTAGGAAATTCATTAATTTAGACAACTGGTCATTGCTTGAATTAATTTGTTTTCTAAGGATTAGCAATAGCGAATGTGAACCTAATCACTTTAATCGGTAACCAATGAAGAATTAATCTGATGCATTTACCATTAAATCATCCATGGGAACAAATCATTTGAACCTAAACAGAAGTCCTCTTAACTATTGAATTTAGTGGTATTTACTTGCTTTAGCTGTTAGTTAGTTAAATTATGTGTTAGTTAGTCTATTTAAGTTTTTTGTCTTGTAAAACTAGAGAAACCCCCTTTCTATTACTTGTTTTATTTAGATAATATTAGCATTTATTTTAATTGTTTACCTTCCATGTGTTCGATACCCTACTTACCTGAACTAAGCTGCTAATCGATAGGTACACTGCCTTACGTGTGTTTGTTTCTGTGTCTAAGTTAGTAGGATTAAAACTAGTTCATTTCACACACATCAAGTCTTTGGCGCCGTTGCCGGGGAACGGTTCTAAATAGTTAATTTTATTTGCTAATTGTTACAATATTTTTTTTATTTTATTTGTTGATTAATTTTTTATATAGTTTAATTTTTATTTATTATGTATTTTCCAAATCTCGATGCTTTTGATGCTTTTCTTGAGTAAGTAGTGCAGGTAAATGAGCAAAAAGATGAGGACTATGACTCAGATGATGATTTGAAGAAATTTTATAGATGGTTAGATAACATCTTGTCTAAAGATCAAGAACAATTTGAGTTACAAGAGCTAAAGTTACAAGATGAAGAATTCAATCCAGAAAGAGATTTGGAGGAGCTGGAAAGGTTGCTAGCAGAGAGTTCGGATGAAGAACAAAAACAAGCTGAATTGCAGGAACCAACCCGTGGTTTGACCATTACCACGACATGGTCCCCTGTTCTTCCGGTTTGTGTTTCGAAGCATGGGGCGACGATTCCAACTTTGGAGAAAGTTCTAAATCACGATCCATTTATGATTAGTATCCAACCGGTTCCAACCCTTGTCAATATTCTTGGGTTTTATGAATTCAAGCTCGTTTGGCCAATTTTTGAAGCAAAGAGTAGAATTTTACAAATTGGTCCACCAAATAAAATATTCAATGCAACGAATGGATTGACATTGAGTTTATTGGAAGTTTATTAAGTTGGGACTCCAGCTAAAGACTCGCACAAAAAGTAGCACTTGCGGGAGGCAACCCGTCATTAGAGTTTGCTTTTCTTTTTCTTTTTAAGCTTCTAGTTTATTAGGGTAATTTAGGATTATAATTTTGATGGTTGTTTTCGTTTTTCTATTACTCGTGTGTTGTTTTGATCTTTTCAGTTTGAAGCTTAGGATTGCATGTGAGGGTCTAGTGTCAAGGATAAATGAAGCGAGAAATCGAGTCTAGTCGAGAGAGGAAACGAAGTTTTTAGTCAAGCTATGAGTCCAATTGATAGAAGGTTTATAGAGTGTTTATTCACTGAAGAAAAATGAGGGGAAGTATTAGTTTATATAACCCCCATACATCAGAAACGGACCTGGGCAGAATACAAACTTTTCCACACAACGGTCTACTCGCTGAGTGCATCTTATGGACTCGACGAGTCCATGTGAAATTTCGCGACTTTTCTGCCAGTCAAGTTACAACTCGGCATAGTTAGCGTATCTACTCGACAAGTCACTCTTTAATTATAATTTCAAGATTTGACCACATTTGATACGGGCATTGGTTCTTTTCTTTGGAGATCATTTTCCGAGCATTTCCAAGAATTTTTCCCTTATAATTGGAGCTATACCACACGAGATTTTGACACCCAAAACATGGATGAACTGTTCCCATGTCTAAAGTCAATTGAAGATGGAGCTTAAAGACGAAATATCAACTTCGCACTACTATCCTAGGGGAGTTTGTTCCAATTCTCTCTTTATTTTATTGTTCTTTATCATGCATAATATGCAATGGGGACATTGCATAAATTAAGTGTGGGGTAGGGGGTTGGTTAAATTAGTTTAAATTTTAGTTAAATTTCAAAAATCTTGAAATTTTAGTTAATTTTGAAAATTTTGCATTAAAATTGCTAGGGCTAATTTAGAAAATTTTGGTAAAGAAATTAGGGATCATGCTAGTATTATATTTGATGATTTCATGAAAACCCAAATGTTTAATTGAGCCTATATACGTTCTAGTGCATTTGTGGCTTCCCTATTCTAATGAAATCATGGTACAAAAACACGACCTCGCTTAGTTTGAAGGATGCAATATGTTTAGCATCGTGTACCAGAAATGTATCCAGGAAAATTTTATCTTTAACCAATAAAGGTTGAAGTTGAGCGCCCTTGCTTAAGCATGTAGGTTTTGAGTGAATAAAAAGTGAGTTACATGTTAAAAAAAAGAGAGAGAATTACAAGAAAAAGTTGTAAGAATTTTGGAGCAGTCGAAAGTGAAGATCAAAAGATCAAAGTTCTGAAAAAAAAAGTTGAAGATACCAAAAATCAAATAACGAAGGTGGTGAATTCAAAGAAATCAAAGATCAAATTATCAAGAAAGTGAAGAATTCCAAAGATCTCCATAGTGGTATCGAAAAGTTGTAATTTTCTAGATTATGTATGCTTGGGTTGCTTGACCAAAAATACCTTGAGGTTAGGAAGTTTTCTGGGGATGGATTCAGAGGGATGCATAAAATGAGCGTTGTTCAAAAGAAGTGGGCGAGTGTTTCTAAGGATTGTGAGTATTTAGAATTGAGGGGGGTCCTTAGGAAAAAGCTTTAAACACAAATACATGCATTGTGGTCTTGGCATAATGGATGGGTTCGATTGGGATTATCTTATGTTGTATTAGTATGTTAAAATTCAGTTTTGCTTGGGGGCAAACAAAAGTCAAGTGTAGGTATTTTGATATTGGCATATTTAGTCATAAGAATCATGCATGATCTTAATACTTTATGTTAATTTTATCTCAAATAATGAACCAAAGGTGCTTAATTAGCTTAAATATTTCATTTTCAGTAACAAAGACATGCTCGGATGGAAAAGGAAGTAGAACTAGCGATGGAGGCTTGGATCTTGGATTTTGAAGAAAGAAGGATGTTGCTGGACAGCTTGACCCCTCGTCAGTGTTTTGGCCATATCTTATGAACCGTAACTCCGATTGACGATATTCAAAATGTTCTGAAAACTAGACATAATTTCGGACGACTTTCCTGTTTTGAGAAAATGCTGATTCCAAATGGACTTGATGAGTAGGCCATCAACTCGATGAGTTGGTTAGAAGTTTCGCGATTCTTGACTTTGCCTTGCCGTACATGAGATTTTAAGTGATGGACTCGTCGAGTAGGTCACTGGACTCGCCGAGTAGCCTCGGTTTTCAGAATATATATATATATATATATATATATATATACAGAAACGCTTCTCATTCGAACCCTAACGAATGGGGGAACCCTTGGGGGTTAATTTGTGATTGGAGATGCAGCTAGAAGCATTGGAACTCATGGAACAACCCTAGATTTCAATTTTGAGAAGATAAAAGGCAATTTAGGTTTACTATTTACTTAATCTTTTGTTTGAACTATGTGTAAACTATTAGATTTCGTTTTTGATAAACTTTCTGCTGTAATCATGAGCTAAAACTCATATCTTCTGTTTAGGGTAGATGAATTTATGACTATGTGCTGATTTTTGTGGTTAGGATTAATTTTAATTGGTGATATTGTTTTGTTAAGCTTGTTAAGGAACCACATATGTTAATAACAAATATTCTTTGTTAATAAACCAGTAATTAAGTTGTATGAACATCTCTTAGTTATGAATTTCATATGATTTATGTGACCACATACTTATATGTCTAAGAATAACGAATGTGAAACTAGAATTAACTAGAAGATAGGTAAATTAATGTGTCACCTTGTGTGTGTGACAACCGAAAAATTTCCATTCGGTGAAACCATCCACTGCAATTGAAGTCAAATATGTTCTGTTAACTTTCAAACTTTTGGGATAAGTTTGAGTGTTTTAAAGTTAGTGCTTCAGAAGATATCAGGAGAGAGGATACCCTAGGGTTTATTATGTTGAAATAAGTGCCCAAAACTTCAAGAGTTTGGAATTTGTGATCCAAAAATGTTATTGGGACCGAAAACCCTAAAGACTATATAAGTAACACTTAGCCATTTTGGTTCATTTCTTTCATTTCCAACTAGAGAAAACCCGATTTCTCTCCCAAGGATCTTCATCCGTTCACCCCCAATTGTAAGTACTTCAACCCTAGAGTGTATTAAATGATATTACATGCTTAAATAACATGGAAATCATCCATAAAACCCAAGGAAAAGGTGTTCATAGCCCAAGATCCTCTTGGACCGTGAACACTAAATATGAGGACAAAAGTGTGCCCTATGTCCCTATAGATCTTGGAACCAAACATAGAACTACCCTTGACATGTCTAGACCTTAAAATCATTAAGAAACAAGGGCTAGAAGAGAGTTCACGGCCAAGGATGTTCTTGGGCCGTGAACTCCTTTTTATGGTGCCAAAATGCCCCAAATGCCTTCCATAAGCCAAGAGACTAGCCTAGTACTTTACCTTGATGTGTTTAGGACTCAAAACAATCAAAATACCATCACCCATAGGTGATTACGGCCGCAAACACATGCCAAACTGGTCCAAGGGCTGAAAACTCAAGTTAGGGGTGCTTTGATGCCACAAACACTTCCTAAGGCTTAGACTTGAATTTAGGATGCTTCATTATGACCTTTAGGACCCTAAACAACCCTCATAAATATAAATGTCTATGAGTTTACGGTTGTAAACTCATTAGGGCCGTGAACACCTCAAAAACTCCAAAGAATGTGGTCTTCCTCATCCTAGGGTAGAGCTAAGGTCCCTAAATCATCCCCTAGCCTTCAAACATGCACTTACACATGAGTAACCATGAGTTTACGGCCGTAAACTACCTTGGGCTGTAAACCCATGGTAGTAATCTCATGTGAGTGCCATTCTACCTTCCTTTGTTGAATCATATGTGATTCCAACACTTGGTCAAGGTCTTTCCTAGTCCCGGAAGGTGTTTCCTTTCATGTAGTTGTTTATAAACACTCTATTAATGTCAATATGTGTCCTTATATATCATTTAGGACTTATTGTGTCTCGGGACTTCATTTGTGGAACTTCTCATCCGTACGCGCATACCCGTTTGAATCACCCACATCAGGTGAGTTCATACCCCGTAATGAATCTTTTAACTATTTTAACTGTTTTAAGGGGGGAATACAGGTTGAACATAATGATAATTGTGTAAATGTTTGTTGTTAAATATCCTTCAAAATGTTACTTATGTTATTTATAAGTTGTCAAAACATTGCAAAACTCTTTAAATGTTATGTTACTTTATAGTTATACAAAACTCTGTTTTTAAAGTATAAGCATAACTTAGTAGATAAATGAGTATTTTCAGTAACAGTCCAAGTAGAACATTAGTAAAATATTATAGGTATAGTTTAGGATAATGATATTCATTACTTCTAGTACAATGAAGCACACAAAGAATCAGTAGCATAACAGAACAGACAGTGAAGAGAATCAAACAGTACCATAACAGAACAAACAGTGAAGAGAATAAACAATACCAGAACAAAACATAACAAACAGGTTGAGTTGCTATAGCATGAGAACACACAAACAGGATCTAATTATATCAATGAACCACTAACGCATTAGTGATAGCTATATTGGGTATACATGATCATATAACGTTAATGTGAATTACACGGCTTGCAAGAAATTGTTGGGGCCGCATTTGGTTCCCTAAATCTCTTTACATTGAGAGCGTTTAGTAGGGTTTCTAGCTTTCACATTATGACCGTAATAAAACAAATATGTTTTTAGGTTATTAGTACATACGCATGTCATTATAAACGACATCTGTGTACTTACTTTTCCCATTACTTTCATAAAGTGTCAGTATCACTTGAAAGTTGATCTATTTTCTAGTCAAGATAGTTATAAACTAGGCAGAATATACTATTACATTTGACAAAGGAACAGTCGGGTTTAACACAGATCAGAAGATGCCTTGGTAGAAGGCTACGGTTAAAGGCTAGGATCATAATGCTAGCTTTATGATTCCTTAATGTATACACTATAGGATACATATATACTAGTAGATTCCGACAGCTAATAGGATGCGTGCTCTTCGCTTCATTTCCTGTTCCCGTTGGATGTGGGCTTGGAATGAGGTCACTCAATCTATTATCTACCCGAATCTATATATATCTATGCTTAGTATCCATTAAGTCATCATAAGGGTACTAGGTATGGATCAGGTTATAGGACACAAAGTCAATGCACAGCTTTTCTAGTACAAAACTTACTTTTCAAAGTCAATACTTTTGGTATACAAAACTAGAGATTTCCCAGATATGGGCTTAATCCCTTTTATTAAGCCAGTACAGTTTTAGAGACTTTAGGTGAGTAACTCTATAACACCTTAGTTTATACACCATGTTTATATATAAAACTAATACCCAATAGATAGTTAACGGTGTGTTTTCCGCCTTACTTCCTGTTCCCGTTGGATTGTGGGCGTAGGGCAAATTCTTTCAATTAACTTTCTACCCGGTATCAAATTATATATAGCAGTATAAACAAAGCTATTATAAAAGTAGTCACCGCAGTCATTATTTAACTATAAGAAATATAGGTTTTCTTAAAGAACTTTTCATTAGATATAAAGGAACCATTACAAATAACTCCATGAGTAACAAGTGAATACACCAGGGTTATATATGACAACGATCTAACAACCAATGGAATGTGTGCTATCCGCCTTACTTTCTAATCCCCGTTGGGTTGTGAGCTTGGGGCAGATGCGCACAATCGATTGTTTGTTTACTCTGAGTATATATAACTTGTACCCACTTAGTACCCATAGAAAGGCTTGTAGTGTCATTTTACTTAACTTTCATTCAAGTAGGAAATATATGATTTTCTAGAGGAACAGGCGAACCTTTCAAAACAGAACTTACAGCTTACATCACTTTTACATATACATTTTCCACAATGCTTTATAGCTTACTCACATCACTAAAATCTTATGAGCTCACCAGCTTAATTGCTGATCAACTCTTTCAAATAACTTGTATTCTTAGGACACTATTAGACAAGAGCTCGTGCTGGGGATGCAGAAGATGGAGCATTATACCTTCAAGTCTTGTTTTGTTATTTGTGTATGAATTCTATGTTTTGTGAACACACACATTGTAAACACTTTCTTTCTAAATGAAATGGTTGTTCATTACTTGCTTACCATATACATATCTCGTGATAATAAACATGACGTCCTCCACCCGTGAACGTTTCCGCCGTTCTGGTTTTGGGGTGTGACAGATTGGTATTAGAGCATTGTTTATAGTGAACTAAGTATATCAACCGATAAAAGATATACGTCTATAAATACAATGGGGCTTAAGTGCTCTGGATAATGATATATTTTAGAGTATAACTACAAGTTATAAAAATATACCTACTTGCTCATACATGTACATAATAAAACTAGTTTCACGAGGAGAACAGAACTAAAAAGTATTTAAAGGTTGGGCGTTGTCGCCAACCCGAACAGTTATGTAATCATAGCTAGGATCAATATAGCCTGATCAACTATATTCATTCGAGATGTGACCGACATCTGTTTGGGAATGATGTGGTGTTGCAACAGAGTTAAAACTTACCTGAACACCAGTCAAGAGAACCCATAACGAGTAGATTCAGAGTTAGAATACTATAGGAGTATTTTAGTCCAGATACATAACTTATGTGATGACTTAAAATACCCTTGCGGATAGGTCTATAATCTTACAGCGTATATTCATAAAGTTTTATATATAATCAAGATCTTATAGACATAGAATCTGTGACCGACGCTTCGCTATCCATTCCTCTTAAGGAAGTAGTGTTGAGGTGGGATCAATTATTCAAAGGTCTATTTGATCTTCAATTATATACAATACAAACTGGTATACCTTGTACAATTATAGGAGGATTCCATAAGGATCACCCCCATAAAGTTACCTTAAAGCTCATAGATTCTTTAGTCACATCCATTCTCGCACGACAAGGCCAGATAAACGTAACCACTTCCTCATAGTATGCAACAGAAGAGTCCAGGAGGAAACAAGGACAAGTTCATGAGAAGATTTCAAGGAAAGATCAGCCGAAGTAACCAAAATGTCTTACGCATCACACTAATAAATATTAATTAGGTTAATTTATCGAGCGAGTGGAAACACTGCTCACATTACATGTGTTAGAATTACTTTCTTACATGCGGCAGGTAACAGTTATTCAGGAAACAGATATTCATTCGAGGATAGTTATTTCAAATTCATAGAGTTTATTAGGTATAGACTCATTTATGAATTGTTCCTAGAACCCTGTGGAAGTCAGGACCCGATACATCCAGAACTAGGATAACCTTGTCTTTTCAGCTTTCGGCTTGTGTCCATTGCTATAGACTTATTCCGTCCCATCTTTGTTTTCTTATAGCAATGATGCCTCCTCGTAGATCACCCAGGCACACTACTCCGAACTCCCATACCTTCTCCACAAATCGATGTAGCAACTCTGAACGCTGCAGTGGTCGCGGCTGTGGCAACAACCATGGCACAATATCACCCCATCAGTACAGGTGGAGGTGAAACGCCTACTGATTCTACTCAAGGTGAGGTCCCGGTGCGCCAGGGAGAGTTCTCCTACAAGGACTTCACCAGATGCCAACCATTGTCCTTTAAAGGGACTGAAGGAGTCATTGCACTCATGCAATGGTTCGAGAAAACAGAGTCGGTCTTCGAAATCTGTTTATGCCTAGAAGGAAGCAAAGTGAAGTTTGCTGCCTGCACCTTCTTTGTCAAGGCTTTAACATGGTGGAACAGCCATGTTAAGTCACTGACTCTATCAGTGGCAAACTTAATAGGTTGGGAAAACCTAAAAGAGTTAATGCGGGAGGAATACTACCCATTAGGCGAGGTTCAAAAACTGGAACAAGAGCTGTGGGATCCCACTATGGTCGGCTCAGACATAGTGACCTACACTGACCGGTTCAGCGAACTAGCAGCTCTATGCCCCGAGATGATTACCTCGGAGAGCAAGAAGATAGAAAGATACAATTGGGGTCTGACTGCTCCGACCCAAGGAAATGTGCTGTCTTCTAACCCATCCATATTCGATAGTGCTAAACGCCTAACTCAGCGACTCATCAACCATGGAGTTCGCTATGGTGTAAAAGTACCTATTCCCGAGTCATCCAGGGAAGAGGACTATAATCAGAAGTCGGAGAACAAGAGAAAGAAGAAGAGAACAACACTAGACACCCTACAAGAGCAACCAGTGAGTAGTATGTACGCCACTACGACTCCTACTGCTTCAGCACCTGCCAGTCGATATGCTGGAATCCTGCCGAAATGTGGAAAGTGCAATTTCCACCACACCGGAGTATACCGAGAAATGCAGTGTCTGAACTGCCACATAAAAGGACACACCGTCTGTTACTGCAGGGCACCGGCTCAACCGATCTCCCAAGACTTCGGAACTGAAGAAAACCAAGCCTGCTATGGCTATGGTGAGTCTGGACACCGTCAGGAGTACTGCCCAATAATAAGGAACTCAGGCGCGGATGGATGCATTCTGATGATCACCACAGGAGAACCTACCCCGGAGTCGTCGACGAGTAGTCGTACGTTTTTCAAAATAGTAATTACTTTTAAAATTAATTTATATTCATATAAGATTAAAATTTGGGGATAACACTTAAAAGTAACTATAACCACTCACATGTTAAAATAGGTCGAAATATTCAAGAGAACTAAAAGATCCTTTAGAGACGCTATTATGGCTCACCATATACATCTGGGTTGTGCGCAACTAAGATGTTGCAGACTTAGAGTGAGTGACTCTGCTTAGGTCCCCTTTCCTTAATTGGTTGAGGATTTGAGGCAGATATGCTCAGTCGACTGCCTGGCTCATCTTAAGTATTCACAACTTGCATATGACGGGCGATGGTAGTGGTACCATGGGGGATCATGGTATAAAAGTATCCCTTCAGTTAGTAAAGCACTTTTATTTGTATGTATGCGCACATAGCGGTACGATACACAAGAGTGTTAATTTCAAAATAGGAAACAGGAAACACGAGAACAGTTACAACGAGTACATTGTTGAACATACTAGGAGTACAATATCGAGCATACCAGGGATACATCGTCGTTTATCAGATGTTTCTTTCATTTGACCAAAACTTTGTTCAGTATAGAGTCCGTTGTTTCCTTTCGTCATGAGTTGGCGTGGTCCTCACCATACTGAGTTCATATGTGTCTATCGCCTCGATCGGTAAGTTCTCGAAACTTTCATCATTCGTATCGAAAGTCCGACCTGAATCAAAATTTTTATCTTTCGCATTCTAAAACCCCGAAGTAATCGTGCGAAGAGTACTTTGCCCTCCAAAGCCTTATCGTCAGATGTCTGCAGACCATCACGAAATATCACTCGTCCGGCAGACCAAGTTCGAGCACAGAGGCTATGGATGAATACATCCCACCTATTATTATTTAGTATATATGCGAGGGTGGTATATCAGTATGATTACGCATATCTAGTATGTGTGTTTCCGCCCTATCTCCTGTTCCCAGTTGGGTTGTGGACCTGGGGCAGAGTCGCACATCCGACAGTCCTACTAATCCTAATTATATACGGCTTGTATACACGAGGTAATGATAGATGGACCAAGTATGAATCCTATCAAGAACACCAAGGCAAAGTTGCCAGGTCTATGAGTGAGTATTCTGCAAATCAGAAGAGCGCAACCCCAGTAGTAATGCTAAGAGAGCTAATTTCGGGACGAAATTCCCTCTAACGGGGGGATGATATGACAACCCAAAAATTTCCATTCGGTAAAACCATCCACTGCAATCGAAGTCAAATCTGTTCTGGTAACTTTCAAACTTTTGGGATAAGTTTGAGTGTTTTAAATTTAGTGCTTCAGAAGATATCAAGAGAAAGGATACCCTAGGGTTTATTATGTAGCAATAAGTGCCCAAAACTTCAAGATTTTGGAATTTACGATCCAAAAATGTTATTAGGAAGGAAAACCCTAAAGACGATATAAGTAAGACTTAGCCATTTTGGTTCATTTCTTTCATTTCCAACTAGAGAAAACCCGATTTCTTTCCCAAGGATCTTCATCCGTTCACCCCCAATTGTAAGTACTTCAACCCTGGAGTGTATTAAATGGTATTACATGCTTAGATAACATGGAAATCATCCATAAAACCCAAGGAAAAGGTGTTCACAGCCCAAGATCCTCTTGGACCGTGAACACTAAATATGAGGCCAAAAGTGTGCCCTATGCCCCTATAGACCTTGGAACCAAACATAGAACTACCCTTGACATGTCTAGACCTTAAAATCATTAAGAAACAAGGGCTAGAAGAGAGTTCACGGCCAAGGATGTTCTTGGGCCGTGAACTCCTTTTTATGGTGCCAAAATGCCCCAAATGCCTTCCATAAGCCAAGAGACTAGCCTAGCACTTTACCTTGATGTGTTTAGGACTCAAAACAATCAAAATACCATCACCCATAGGTGATTACGGCCACAAACACATGCCAAACTGGTCCAAGGGCCGAAAACTCAAGTTAGGGGTGTTTTGATGCCACAAACACTTCCTAAGGATTAGACTTGAATTTAGGATGCTTCATTATGACCTTTAGGACCCTAAACAACCCTCATAAACATAAATGGCCATGATTTTATGGTTGTAAACTCATTAGGGCCGTGAACACCTCAAAAACTCCAAAGAATGTGGTCTTCCTCATCCTAGGGTAGAGCTAAGGTCCCTAAATCATCCCCTAGCCTTCAAACTTGCACTTACACATGAGTAACCATGAGTTTACGGCCGTAAACTCCCTTGGGCCGTAAACCCATGGTAGTAAACTCATGTGAGTGCCATTCTACCGTCCTTTGTTGAATCACATGTGATTCCAACACTTGGTCAAGGTCTTTCCTAGTCCCGGAGGGTGTTTCCTTTCATGTATTTGTTTATAAACACTATATTCATGTCAATATGTGTCCTTATATATCATTTAGGACTTATTGTGTCTCGGGACTTCATTCGTGGAACTTCTCATCCGTACGCGCATACCCGTTTGAATCACCCACGTTAGGCGAGTTCATAACCCGTAATGAATCTTTTAACTATTTTAACTGTTTTAAGGGGGGGGGGGGGAATACAGGTTGAACACAATGATAATTGTGTAAATGTTTGTTGTTAAACATCTTTCAAAATGTTACTTATGTTATTTATAAGTTGTCAAAACATTTCAAAACTCTTTAAATGTTATGTTACTTTATAGTTATACAAAACTCTGTTTTTAAAGTATAAGCATAACTTAGTAGATAAATGAGTCTTTTCAGTAACAGTCCAAGTAGAACATTAGTAAACTATTATAGGTATAGTTTAGGAGAATGCTATTCATTACTTCTAGTACAATGAAGCACACAAAGAATCAGTACCATAACAGAACAAACAGTGAAGAGAATCAAACAGTACCATAACAGAACAAACAGTGAAGAGAATCAAACAATACCAGAATAGAACACAACAGACAGGTTAAGTAGCTATAGCATGAGAACACATAAACAGGATATAAATATATCAATGAATCAGTAACACATTGGTGATAGTTATATTGGGTATACATGATCTTATAACGTTAATGTGAATTACACGGCTTGCAAGAAATTGATGGGGCCGCGTTTGGTTCCCTAAATCTCTTTACATTGAGAGCGTTTAGTAGGGGTTCTAGCTTTCACATTATGACCGTAGTAAAACAAATATGTTTTTAGGTTATTAGTACATCCGCCTGTTATTATAAACTACATCTGTGTACTTACTTTTCCCATTACTTTCATAAAGTGTCAGTATCACTTGAAAGTTGATCTATTTTCTAGTCAAGATAGTTATAAACTAGGGAGAATATATTGTTACATTTGACAAAGGAATAGTCGGGTTTAACACAGATCAGAAGATGCCTTGGTAGAAGGCTACGGTTAAAGGTTAGGATCATAATGCTAGCTTTATGATTCCTTAATGTATACACTATAGGATACATATATACTAGTAGATTCTGACACCTAATAGGATGCGTGCTATTCGCTTCATTTCCTGTTCCCGTTGGATGTGGGCTTGGAATGAGGTCACTCAATCTATTTTCTACCCGAATCTATATATATATATCTATGCTTAGTATCCATTAAGTCATCATAAGGGTACTAGGTATGGATCAGGTTATAGGACACAAAGTCAACGCACAGCTTTTCTAGTACAAAACTTACTTTTCAAAGTCAATACTTTTGGTATACAAAACTAGAGATTTCCCAGATAAGGGCTTAATCCATTTTATTAAGCGAGTACAGTTTTAGAGATTTTAGGTGAGTAACTCTATAACACCTTAGTTTATACACCATGTTTATATATAAAACTAATACCCAATAGATAGTTAACGGTGTGTTTTCAGCCTTACTTCCTGTTCCCATTGGATTGTAGGCATAGGGCAGATTCACTCAATTAACTTTCTACCCAGTCTCAGATTATATATAGCAGTATGAACAAAGCTATTATAAAAGTAGTCACCGTAGTCATTATTTTACTATAAGAAATATAGGTTTTCTTAAAGAACTTTTCATTAGATATAAAGGAACCATTACAAATAACTCCATGAGTAACAAGTGAATACACTAGGGTTATATATGATAACGATCTAACAACCAATGGAATGTGCATTATCCGCCTTACTTTCTGTTCCCCGTTGGGGGGACTCTTGGGGGTTAATTTGCGACTGGAGGTGCAGCAAGAATCCCTGGAACTCGTGGAACAACCCTAGCTTTCAATTTTGAGAAGATAAAACGCAATTTAGGTTTACTCTTTACTTAATCTTTTGTTTGAACTATGTGTAAACTATTAGATTTCGTTTTTGATGAAATTTTTGCTGTAATCATGAGCTAAAACTCATATCTTCTATTTAGGGTAGATGAATTTATGACTATGTGTTGATTTTTGTGGTTAGGATTAATTTTAATTGGTGATATTGTTTTGTTAAGCTTGTTAAAGAACCTCATATGTTAATAACAACTATTCTCTGTTAATAAACCAGTAATTAAGTTGTATAAACATCTCTTAGTTATGAATTTCATATGATTTATGTGACCACATACTTATATGTCTAGGAATAACGAATGTGAAACTAGAATTAACTAGAAGATAGGTAAATTAATGTGTGAGATTGTGTGATACACCATCAACAAGAGGTTAATTGAATCACCATTTTGATTAGCTAATTACAAGTCTTACTTAACCCGAATCAATAAACTAGGAAATTCATTAATTTAGACAACTAACCATTGCTTGAATTAATATGTTTTCTAAGGATTAGCAATAGCGAATGTGAACCTAATCACTTTAATCATTAACCAATGAAGAATTAATCTGATGCATTTACCATTAAATCATCCATGGGAACAAATCATTCGAACCTAAACAGAAGTCCTCTTAACTATTGAATTTAGTGGTATTTACTTGCTTTAGCTGTTAGTTAGTTAAATTGTGTGTTAGTTAGTCTATTTAAGTTTCTAGTCTTGTAAAACTAGAGAAACCCCCCTTTCTATTACTTGTTTTACTTAGATAATATTAGCATTTATTTTAATTGTTTACCGTTCCCTGTGTTCGATACCCTACTTACCTGAACTAAGCTACTAATCGATAGGTACACTGCCTTACGTGTGTTTGTTTATGTGTCTAAGTTAGTAGGATTAAAACTAGTTCGTTTCACACACATCAAGTCTTTGGCACCGTTGTCGGGGAACGGTTCTAAATAGTAAATTTTATTTGCTAATTGTGATCATATTTTTTTATTTTATTTGTTGATTAATTTTTTTATATAGTTTAATTTTTATTTATTATGTATTTTCCCAATCTCGATGCTTTTGATGCTTTTCTTGAGGAAGTAGTGCAGGTAAATGAGCAAAAAGATGAGGACAATGACTCAGATGATGATTTGAAGAAATTTTATAGATGGTTAGATAACATCTTTTCTAACGATCAAGAACAATTTGAGTCACAAGAGCTAAAGTTACAAGATGAAGAATTTAATCCAGAAAGAGATTTGGAGGAGCTGGAAAGTGAAGGGATTAAAACAACCTTTAATCTATGAAGATCGATTAGATCTTGAACAAGTATATAAATATAAAACAGCAAGAACTCAATAAAAAGAACAAGAGAAGATTGAATCAAACGAGTCGAATGATTAAAACAACATCCTCAGAAGAGCTCGATTAAGAACATCAACTATAGAGGATTGGTAGGTTACAAGAACGATTAAAGAAACCTTGAAATTACTGTCGTTAAGCTGTCTATCGTTATTCTCTAAAATCGTTAACCTAATATGCATGCAAGCATTAACTTATATACAATACATAAAAGGCTCTTGGTTGGACAGGCCCAAACCGGAGTGTACATGGCTAAACTATCGAGCCCAAAAGACGCAACATTAAAATAAACTTCAGCTCAACAATCTCCCCCTTTGCGTCAATTTGGAGCGAGACCTTCACTTTTTACTTGGGCCGGCAGCTGAAGCAGGTACCTTCTTCTTCACGGTGCTAAACAGACACTTGGTGATGGAGAGGATGGTCTGTCTAAACCGGATGTACCAATTGATCATATCATTGAAGTACTTGATGTCATCAGCCGAGTTCTCTTTACACCGCTTGATAATCGATAAAACATGCTCCAAGCAAGCTGTGGTGTAAAGGTGTTTGTCAGCTAAAGCGAAGAGACATTTCTGTCCTTCGGCTCTAGTGAACATAACCGAGTTACGCCTCAGATCAATCTTGCCCATTTTCATTTGTTTGAGATCACTGGCCGATCCCACAGGAGCTATCTTCGGTTTCTTCTTGAAGACTGTGGCGACCTCCTGATCCATTAGGGCAACCTCCATGATGTAGCATGCTAACATCCTCTTGACATGGTCTATAATGGGACCATATTCAGCTTCATCAGTCAAAAGGATATTGTACAGTACAATCCAATCATGAGGATTTAGATTCGGCAGATCCGCCAGGGAGATAAGATGAGCAGTTCTTGCTGATCCTCGAATGAGCTTGAACTTAACGTTTGTGAATCTCCCCACAGCATAAGGCTTCAGCACCCGAACGTTCACAATCTTCTGAGCGCTCCATGTAAGGTATTGAGGGCGAGCGGCCTCCAGATAGAAGTTAATGAGCTCCCTGTCAAGCTCATCGTTCGGATGTGGGACTTCAAAAATGTTAGAGAAGGCGTGGAAGATGAACGCCTTTCGAGTCAGCGGCATATCAAACTGCGAATCGACAGTGTTGTTGCAGTCGAAGGATATAACCGGCTCGAGCCATAATATGCTTGGGGTTTCTATGGCCTCTTTAATCATACGTTCCCTGGTCCAGGCAGGGAAGAGCGTCTTTCGGCTCTCAAGGAGATCGTGGGCTTCTTTTTGCTTGCGTTCGGCTTCTTCAGCCTCTCGCGCCACACGACTGGCATCATCGTCAGCATTGCGACTGTTCTTTCGTTTCAACATGTCAGCAATGGTCTCCCTGTCTTCATCTTCATCTTCATCTTCCTCAGCTATGTTTTTGCCCTTGTTCTTCACACCCGAACCCGAAGCATGACCAGTCGGAGGTGGTTCGGTTGTGTGAGTAGCTTTGGAGGAAGGAGGTGGTTTCGATCCTTTCTTCTCATCTCCCCCTTGTTTCGGAATGGACACGAAACTCAGTAGGCCTTCGATTTTGCTGAGAAGGTCCATGGCCGGAGAGAGTTTTTCAGCGAGGGTACGCCTCACCGAATGGTTTAGGATGGGGTCGTGTGCTTCCAGGATGTTGGATAATGCTGCGTGGACATCCGAAACACACGTTTTGATCACCTCCCTTTCGGATCGAAGAGCTTCCAATTGTTGTTCGGAGTTGGAAAGTTGCGTGCTCTTGACCTTTAGGGCGGTTGTTTTACTCGCCAGAACATCCATCAAAGAGTTCTCAGCTGCAAGATCCTCTTGTAGCTTAGCCAGGCGGGCATCGATGGAGGCACGAAGTGCCGAGTTGTCGTCGCTTATATTTTGGCGGAGTGTAGCGAACGAAGACAGCTCCGTTGAGACGAACTTGGCCAATTGTTGAACAATTGGTTCCAGAGTTGTCTTGGTGGCGTCGGCGCTCTCCTGCAAGGACTTCAGCAGGATGGTAGCGTCGGAGAATAGTTTATCGACTTTTTCGGTCGCAGCCTCACACGCTCTGGTGGAGGCATCAATCGCAGCAGTTGCTGAGGCCACCGAATCATGTTGAGCCCTGGAGAAGGCATCAACGATTTTCTGAAGAGCAGCTTCAGAGAGAGAGGACTGCTGGTTGGAAGAGGAGGCAAGAAGTAGATCAACCTTCTCGTGAAGCTCTTTGAGATGCTTCTTTGTCACTGGAGCATCATCATCCTCGTCACTCTGAACTTGAAACGGACTATAGTAGACCGAATCAAAGTTCATGTTATCACCACCAAGGTAAGGGTTATCGCCATCAGAGGCATTTTCTGGAGATGGAGGTGGTGGTGAAGTGGGGGGTGTTGTGGTTGGGGTATGTTGAGTTTGAGTGTGGGGAGGGGTAGTTTCGGGTGGTGGTTGAGTTTGGGTTTCGGTTTGTGGTGGTTCGGTTACAGGAGGGGTTTCGGTAACTGGTGGTGTTTTGGTTGATGTGGTGAAAATGGGTGGTGGTATAGGGAAAGAGGTTGGGGGAATGGTGGGGTTTATGGTGGGAATGGAAATAGGAATAGTTGGTGGAGGTGAAGGAACTGGGGATTGATGAAGTTCCATCTCTGGGGTTGGGGACCGAGGTGGTGTGTTGCCTCGTTGAGGAGATTCGTCTCCTTGAGAGCCTTCGGCATCCGAACTCTCACCCTCAGAGTTACTGGAAGAAGAGGGAATGACAAGCTTTCGCTTCTGTTGAGTCTTCCTCCTCTTCGGCTGTGGGGACTGTGCAGCCTTCGGTTGTTTCCTCTTTTTGGGAGAAGGGCCCTTTGGTGCTTTGGCCGCTTGCTTCCCTTTTTCACCCTTTTTGCCCCTGTTGGTCGGTTTGTCAGCATCATGGATCGATCTGAGCATATCCGGTGTCAGTTCCCTAGGACCAGTTGGCCTGAACTCCTTGATCGTCCGGATCAGTCTGCTGTCGGATGGCACGCCGCCATACATTGTCTCCGGGATGGAGCCAATGAAAGAGAATTTCGATGCATCTGAGACGATGATCTTCTTGGTATGGAACGTACCAATAGAAGACATCGATGCACCGTCAGCAGTAGGAACATCAAACTTGTCCATGGCCCATCGAGTAATCAGAATCCAGAACCGTGCCAACGACACCTCAGAGTGTCAGGATGATGAAGAGAGGCTCTGGATGAGCTGTTGCCATAGGACCCACCCGTAGTCCAGGTTTATCCCGTTGTAGACCCCGTACATTATTGACAGAAAGAGACGACTTGCACCGTCAGATCCTGAGCTCCTCTCCGACAAGCCCTTAAAAGGGACTGTAAATAGGCCATTCCACTGTGGCGGTAGGCAAGACTTCTTAAACTTGGCGACAGAGGTGAGAACCTCTGTGTAACCCATGTTGTAAAACATGTTAAACAGCATCCCAACCGGAATCGTCTCCGGATGAACTCGTGAAGGGTCAACAGCCAACCCTAGCATGGTGCAGAACCGTTGGCGTGAAACGGAGGTCTTGTGTTCTGCAAGCTCGAAAAACACCCGGTCGACGGCCTTGTCATAGTAAGCAGTCGCGTAAACCTGCGATAGGGCCACCATTGGCACAGTTTCAATTCTTGAGAGAGCGGTGGCTATTTGAGAGTACTTCAAACACTCGATGACCGGCGACATGTAGGAGTCGTACGCCAGTGGGTTGAGATCAATCACCAGACATTGTTGTGGGCGGATGGGGAGTATCTGTGAAGTAGCATGGACGGAAGAAGATTCAGCCATTGTTGAAGAATTGGAGAAGATGATGAACAGTGAACTGTTTGGGAGTTTTTGCTCTTGAGAAATTTCGGAGGCAGTAAAGAGGTAAAAGGTTTTGTGGACTGCCTTTTATAGTGAGGGATTGGAAAGAGAAAAATCGTTTCATATCTTCTATGCGATGATCACGTAGGAGAGAGATTGTCAGAATCCTAGGATCACGCTACCCAACAAGCGGCGTTTCAGAAGAAAATCGCTTCAAATCCGCACGCGCCATTAATTGCTAGAGATATGACGCTTGGATTTCGCACACGCGTCCATGTTGTCAGTAAAAGCGCGGCCGTTTCAAATTCACACGCGCCTCCTTTATACCGTCGTTTGAATTTTAATCCCTTTAACTCCCGCCGAGTCAGCAACCTTTCGTCTTATCCCCTTTTAAATGGCATCTTTTTGAATTAAACGCCCACGTGGATTGTTTCTGACCAGAACTTCATAATTAACCACCGAGTAAGAATCCAGCCTGTAAATAATTAGTAACGGAATTTTGGAAAATCAAGGATTTTCGTGCAAAGAGTGTAAAAGAAAAAGAAATAAAGCAACTATTTTAAGGATATTCTGTGATGTCAATAATGACACAAAATGGATGATCCCGGGCACGAATCTCTTCCTTCAAGGTCAAGAGAGACCTCAAAGTGTTAGTGTGGAATCCCGTTGAATTACGATCAAACACTTATTAATAAATGTTGAAAGGCTTCTTTTAATTTGGCTAATTAAGGGTGGGTTCGCTTTGATTCATCAATTCTATTCTTGATATAAGAAAGAAAGGGAACAAAGTACTTGTGAGACCGGTGTAGCCTGTTGAACAAGTAGGTAGGAAATTAATTTGAATTGGCTTGGATTAATATAAAATCTCAGATAAAAATTTAAAATTGGATCCCTTGGGAAGAAATGTTATGGTGTGTAACAATTTCATAGGAATCACGCAAAAGAAAATTTGAGATTTCATGAAGGTACATTCGTCAATTCTTTGGTGAAAACTTGAGCAAATTAATTGTTCACCGTCAATTCGTTGGTGTTGAATTTTGGGTTTCACTCAGCTCGTAGTGGCACGAAACTAAGATCATAAACACAGATGTTGTGTAACCATAAACCTCAGTGGTAGTTTCTGAGAGTCTCAAGGGTTACGATAATGAAACGAATGTAGTGGAGAAGAGTTATAGAGATGGTTCAAGGAGATATAGTACCTCTGCTGCGAAAATAAGGACCAAGCAGGATTAGAATAAATGTGTTAGCCTTATTAGGAAGACAAGGTTTGTGTATACCAGGTCATGAAGGCTATTATTCAAAATCTTATGAGGCTTGGGACACATACAGCAGCATGCTTCTAGGGACACTTAAGTAATTCATCAAATATATCCCCATAAACAAATGAACACACAAAAAATAAATAAAATATTTTTGGAGTTTTTGAAATTTATAAAAAAAAATAAAAAAAATAAATAAAAAAAATAAGTATGAAAGAAAAAAATAATACCAAAAAAAAATTTTGGAAGAAAAAAAAAATTTGGAAAGAATATGAAAAACCGAACCCGAACGTTCGGTTGGTTTCGGTTGGAAAAGGTTGAAAAACCGAACCCGAGCGTTCGGTTGGTTTCGGTTCTAGAAAATTTTGAAAAACCGAACCCGAACCTTCGGTTGGTTTTGGTTCAACAAAATTTTGAAAAACCGAACCCGAACCTAAAGAAAAACAAAATTGTACAAGTATTATACAACAGAGAAAAACTACCTTTGAAGTAACGAACGAGTCAGATGGTTGAACCGAACCCGAACGTTCGGTTGATTTCGCTTCTTACGTTTGAGGTTTAGAGGTAGTGTGAGGTACTGACTCTGATTCCATCATACCTAGTCCTTGCAATATTTTATTGAATGATGCTTCAGGAAGAGCTTTGGTAAAGACGTCAGCCAGTTGATCAGTGGTTCTTACGAAGTGAACTTCGACGTTTCCATCTTCCACGTGATCTTTAATGAAGTGATACCTCAGTGCTATGTGTTTGGTTTTAGAGTGCTGCACTGGGTTATGACAGATCCTAATTGCACTTTCAGAATCACAATATAGTGGGATCTTCTTCATATTGAGTCCATAGTCTCGAAGTTGACTTTGGATCCAAATCACTTGTGATGTGCAGGATGCAGCGGCGATGTATTCCACTTCGGCAGTAGACAACGACACACACATTTGTTTCTTGGATTGCCAACTGACCAACTTCCCATCAAGGAATTGACAGCCACCAGTTGTGCTTTTTCGGTCGAGTCCACATCCTCCAAGGTCAGCATCAGAATAGGCTTGAACGAAGAAGCCTGAGTTGGATGGATACCATAGACCTAAGGAGGTGGTCCGCTTGAGATAGCGTAAGATGTTCTTCACTGCAAGCATGTGAGGTTCGCGTGGGTTGGCCTGAAATCGAGCACAATAACATACAGAAAACATGATATCAGGCCGGCTAGCAGTTAGATACATCAGTGAGCCTATCATTTGACGATAGAGCATGATGTCGACAGCCGGTTTGTCTAGAGAAGGGGTAAGCTTGGTGCCGAATGCCATTGGGACTTTGACTTTTGAGTCTCCCATCATGCCAAACTTCGCAAGGAGAGTCTTCGTGTATGCTTCCTGATTTATAAAGATGCCTTCGGGTCCCTGTCTTATGTTTAAACCAAGGAAAAAGTTAATAGGACCCATTGAGCTCATTTCAAACTTAGTCTCCATCAATTTTCTGAATTCAGCTGTTAAGCTGGGATTCGTGGAGCCAAAGATGATGTCATCGACATAAATTTGAACTATCATGAGGTGGTTACCTTCCTTTTTGCGAAAGAAGGTTGGGTCAACCGAACCTTGCTTAAATTTAGACATCTTTAAAAATTTTGTAAGCGTTTCATACCAGGCCCTCGGAGCTTGTTTGAGACCGTACACAGCTTTATCCAGAATATAGCAATGGTTTGGATACTTTTCGTTCACGAACCCAGGAGGTTGCTCCACATACACAGTTTCTTCGAGTTCTCCATTGAGAAATGCACACTTGACTTCCATTTGGAAAACTTCAAAGTTTTTGTGAGCAGCATAAGCTAGAAATATTCTAACAGATTCTAGCCTAGCTACTGGAGCGAAAGTCTCTTCATAGTCTATACCTTCCTCCTGACAGTATCCCTTGACTACCAGACGAGCCTTGTTCCTTATTACATTACCTTCCTTGTCCATTTTGTTCCTAAAAACCCATTTGAGACCAACAACTGAAGCATCTGGAGGAGTTGGAATGAGGCGCCAGACTTTGTTCCTTTCAAATTTGTTCAGTTCGTCTTGCATTGCTTGAACCCAATCAGAGTGATCGAGGGCAGTGTTAACTGTCTTCGGTTCAACTTTAGATACAAAGGAGTTAAACATACAAAACTCAACCTTAGAAAATAAGGATGTCTGCTTTGCCTTCAGTTGTGATCGGGTCAGAACCTTTTCAGATACATCACCAACTACTTGAGAGATAGGATGATCTCTGGTCAATTTGGTAAGAGGAGGGTAATTCGGATCAAAGGTTGGATCTAGTTCAGCATTAATCATTTCTTCCGGCTCAGATTGGCTATCGTAATCAAGCGTCATATCATCATGCTCCCCCTCAATTGATGAGCTTTGGGAAACATGAAGTTCAGGGGTTTCTTGCGGTGCTGGATTTTCAGGCGTTGAAGCACCTTCGGTTGGAGAGGTACCTTCGGTTGGAGAAACACCTTCGGTTGGAGTTGTAGAATTAGGCTCCCCCTGGACTTGTGAGCTTGGCTCCCCCTCGATATGAGAACTTGGCTCCCCCTCGACTGAAGCATGGTTGGATGGAGAGTCATCAGTGGGCGATCCTCCTTCATGCATTCTTCTTGCAGCATCTTCGACAATTCGCTTCATATGATCAACTTTGTTGTCTGCTGCATCTGCTTCTGAGAGAGAAGCTTTCTCCGGTTCGTCAAAGAGTTCCAGAAATTTATCATATAAGTTAGCGATCGAGACTGTGACTTGGCCAGTTTGAGGAAAGATTTCCCCAGCGGTGTCTTCTTTGGCCTGTAGCTTCTTGACATAGCTATCGTCAAAGGTCACGTAGTATGTCTCTTCAATTCTTCTCGAACGCTTGTTTAGGACCCTGTACGCCTTGGATGTGAGCGAGTAACCCAGAAAAATTCCCTCGTCGGCTTTGACATCAAACTTGTTGCGGTGTTCTTTAGAGTTAAAGATGAAACACCTTGAGCCGAACACATGGAAAATTTTCACATTGGGCTTTCTGTTGTTTAGAATCTCATATGGTGTGAGCGTGAATCGCTTGTTGAGATAGGACCTATTCTGTGTAAAACAAGCAGCAGAAATAGCGTCAGCCCAAAAATAAAGAGGTAAGGAGGCGAAACTTAGCATAGTTCGGGCAGCTTCACACAAAGATCGGTTTCGTCTTTCGACTATTCCGTTCTGTTGTGGTGTGTAGGGAGCTGAGAAATTGTGACTAATTCCCTTTTCTGCAAGAAACTCTTCAAACTCCCTGTTCTTGAATTCAAGACCATTATCGCTCCTGATATTGCGAACGACCTTCTTGAGCTGGACTTCAATTTGCTTGATAAACACTTTCAGCTTTTGAGTCGCTTCAGATTTGAGCTTTAGAAAGAACACCCATGTAAATCGTGAAAAGTCATCAACAATAACAAGAATATACTTGCTACCACCGATGCTTTCGATAGATGAAGGACCACACAAATCGATATGAAGTAATTCGAGTGCTTCAACAACTTTTGTGTTGATTACAGATGGGTGACTTTGATAACTCTGCTTCCCCATTTCGCATGCAGCACACAAATGCTCTCTGTCGAACTTGAGCAGTGGAAGTCCCCTAACATGACCTCCAGTGACAAGTCGGTTGATATCTTTAAAGTTGAGATGAGAGAGTCTTCGGTGCCACAACCAGCTTTCGTCGGATTGAGCTTTTGATAACAGGCATATGGCTGGGTTTCCTTTGATAGGTTTCATGTTTAGAGGAAACATTTCACCCTTTCGCTCTGACTTGAGAATCACTTTCTTTGTCTTTTTCTCTATGATTTCAGAACCTTCATCATCGAATGAGACTTTGAGACCTGTACCTCCAACAAGCTGAGATACACTGATGAGGTTGTATTGGAGTCCTTCCACATAAGCCACCTTCCTTATTGTGAAGTCTCCATTTGTTATCATTCCGTGTCCCTTTATGGTGCCGAAAGAATTATTTCCAAACTTGACGTTGCCACCATTAGCATGAGATCTGTATTCCCTGAGCTCCTCTTTCCTCCCTTTCATGTGACGCGAGCAGCCACTATCGATGTACCATTCTTCGTCAAACTGCTCGTCACTTATAACCTGCAAAAATTAAGCAGATTTAGGAACCCAAAGTTTCTTGGGTCCATGTGAGCTTTTCATGGGAACGGGAACAGTAAGAGAGATGTCAACTAGATATGTTCGTTTTATTAGAGTTGTTTCATCTTTCTTTTTAATAGTAAAAACTTTTATTTTGTTAGGATTAGGTGTGTTCGGTTTGGACTCAGGTTTGGATTCATTGACCTTCTGCTTTCCCTTTTGTTCAGCTGACGGATGAGAACGGACAGAATTTGCTTTAGAACAAGATGGAGATGAATTAGTAGAAGAATTAGAAGAAGCAGAAGAAGTGGGTTTAGATGGAGAAGGCTTCTTGACTGGAGACTTTAGGTGACCCTTTTGCTTTTGATCATTGGAGGGACTGACCTTAGAGTCTTGTTCGCTTTTGACTTCAGAACCGAACCTTTGCTTTCGGTTGGAATTGTCTTGTGAACCGAACCTTGGCTTTCGGTTGAAGTCTGTCTCTGAACCGAACCTTTGGTTTCGGTTGAAATCTTTTTCAGAACCGAACCTTTGCCTTTGGTTGGTATTTTCTCGTGAACCGAACCTTGGCTTTCGGTTATTGTGACTTTCAGGCTTTCCTACAGGATTGTTTTCATACTTCAGATTCTTATCTTGGTGTGAGAAGTATGCATTCTGGGAGTGCCAGAATTGTTTTCTTTCAGAAAGGTTCTTCCTGTATCTTTGGTTCCTTTCAATCTTCCTATCCCTCATCTGCTTAGGTTGATGATGAACATTAGCTTTCGTTTTCGGTTTCTCCTTGGCTGGTTCCTTTTGAACTGAAGAAGTTTTGCTTTGAGCCGAGGGAGTGGAGGGAATGTCTGAAGAAGTTCCACTTTGAGCTGAGGGAGTGGAGGGAATGTCTGAAGAAGTTCCACTTTGAGCTGAGGGAGTGGAGGGAATGTCTTCTTTTGCTGATCTTCCATCCTCCTGAGGAATATCTTTCGTACCACTGGTGCTTGGCTCACTGAAATTATCAGGCTTATTCAAGGGTTCAGGTATGTATCTCCCTTTTCTCATCCAGGAGGTTCTTTCAGATAAGCCAACGGTTTCGTTTGCATTATCTATTGGAGCTTCCTAGAAGTACTCATCACAGCCATCAGCATTGTCTTCGTTTACAATAGCTGTGAGTTCAGCCGTCTGATGTTCGGTTACTCCAGTGACCTTGTACACTTGATTTGGAGTAGTCTGGACCTTTTGATACACAACAGCTTTTTCTACTAAGATTGAGGACTTTTGTTAGGACAATCGAGCGAACTCCACAGAATTTTCAGAAATTAGATTTTTGTGGTTTTCAGGTTTGTTTTTAACAAATTCTGAGCAGTCAACCGTGTCCTCTACAGAAATTTCACTCATGTTTTCGTCCTCGTCAAGCTCAGATGCATTTTCAACATCAATTTTGTTTTCTGAGCTTACGTTGGCGTTTAAAGAGTCAAATTTTTGTATAGTTTCGGTTCTCAGTTTAAGTCTATCATTTTCATCCAAAAGATTTTTGAGCATGACCTTGTGGTCCTTGGATTTAATGAAGGACTCAATTTTGTCCAGTCCATACATGTAGGTCGGATTGACATCATCAGACGATATCATACTCTCACAATTGTAGGCTTCGGCATCGATTTCATCCTCCTTAAACTCTAGGAAGGGCAAAATCATGCGATGGATCTTTTGGCCTATTTCACAATCTAAGTGAAGCTGAGTAATATTAGTATATAGACGTTTAGCAATTAAACAAAAAACATTCCGTTGTTTCAACAATTTCAAAGTATCTCTTTGCAAATAAATGTTTTCATCTTTAACTTTAACTAATTCCGACTCCT
Organism: Lactuca serriola; assembly: GCF_051521515.1. Classification (NCBI taxonomy): domain Eukaryota; kingdom Viridiplantae; phylum Streptophyta; class Magnoliopsida; order Asterales; family Asteraceae; genus Lactuca; species Lactuca serriola. The sequence continues at coordinate 236,502,081 of NC_136415.1, read as the reverse complement.
TTAACTCGATCCACATTCTCCGCTCCTCGCTCTTCGATGCCACCCTGCTTAATTGATCAGTTAGGTTAGAATTGGTGACTCGAGTTTGAGTTAAGCTACTATCTAGATGAGAAATTCTTGTATTAACATTTTTTAGTTCTTTCTCATATGAGGATGGTGGTACTTTAGATGAAATAAAAACAGATTGTACCTTCTTTATCAGTTCATCGAGCTCATTGAACTGTTGGCTGAGTGGTTTGGCTATAAAGCACATGTCCTCCTGTACCTTCGGTCCATCGCTTCCTCCATCGGTGTTGTATCCTCTCATTTGAGATACGTCAGATACCATGAAGCATCTTCCTCCACTGCTTTCCTCCTTAGCCACATAAGCCTTTCCATGGGTAGGCTTCCTCACTTCATCGTCTTCTGAGTCAGTAGACCAAACTTCAGTGCTACCGAACTCGTCATCATTAACCGAACCCTGCACAATAAGAGCATTAATAGAAGGGTTAGCGGTAGACTTCTTCTTTTTCAACTCATCCAGTCTCTTCTGTAACACAACTTCCTCATCATTTCCATCGTCCTTTTCAGCCATCTTCTTAAGAACACAGTCCTTAGCATAGTGGTTTTTGCCACCACAGTAGAAACAGCTTACTCCGGAATCGCCTTCCACCTTCGGTTCCTTCTTGGGCTCCTCAGCTTTCGGTTCATTATTCACCTTTTCAGAACTGTAACTCCCCTGCCAGTTTCGGTTTTTGTTGCTGGGGAATCTCTTCTTTATGAACCTCTTGGGATTGGACACCATCATGGCATAATCCTCAGACGTGAGGTCATATTCCTCCAAGTTGAGGTCTTCATCCTCCATCACAGCTTTACTTTTAGATAGGAGGTCCAACGAACCAAGACTCGAAATGACGTTCTTTTCTTGCAGCACAATCTTCTCCTGGGACTTGAGAATACCCACCAGTTTCGCCAAAGAGTATGATTTAAACTGCTCATGGGCTTTGACTGTGGAAACCACTGCTCTCCATTCAGACCTTAATCCATTCAAGAAAGTAACCTTCTGCTCGATAAGCTTCCTTTCAATATCGTGTTTGATCATCTTGCTGAGAAGATGATTGAAGCGATCGAACGTCTGGGTCACTGTTTCTTCGGCTCCTTTCCTGAATTCTCCAAACTCAGATAAGAGCAAGGTTTGGATAGAATGTTCAAGATCCTCGTCTGTAGAATACAGTTCACGAAGTCTATCCCATACTTCCTTTGCCGTCGTACATGAGCTAACCAATTTGAATGTGTCGGACTGAAGGGCGAATCTGATCAACCTTAACGCCTTAATATTACACTGGAATTTGTCCTTTTCATCTTGTGCAATATCCTTCACATCCTTCAACAGATCGTTGTACTCCTTTTGCGTCTTAATGATTCTGGACGTTGCTGAATGAGAAAACGGTCCATTGATGATAGCTTCCCATATGAGGTACCCATTATCCTCCGATCCAATCACGTAGTCTTCAAAGTGATGCGCCCATACTTCATAGTCATGGGTGTATAAGATTGGAATCTTTGTCGTCGAACCGATGCTGTTGGAAATATTAATGGGGTTTGATTGCGTGTCGTCCATTATGATCGTAAAAACCTGTTCAAAGATCAGACTTGTAATAACTCAGATTAGGGCAAAACAATAAATATCAAGATACGTCAATAATGAGATGACGGCTCAATAAATATTATTAATTGCGGAAAAACCCTAATGGAAATCTTTTTCACAGTAAAGATGTGTATCGATTACACAGCCTCCTGCTCTGATACCAATTGAAGGGATTAAAACAACCTTTAATCTATGAATATCGATTAGATCTTGAACAAGTATATAAATATAAAACAGCAAGAACTCAATAAAAAGAACAAGACAAGATTGAATCAAACGAGTCGAATGATTAAAACAACATCCTTAGAAGAGCTCGATTAAGAACATCAACTATAGAGGATTGGTAGGTTACAAGAACGATTAAAGAAACCTTGAAATTACTGTCGTTAAGCTCTCTATCGTTATTCTCGAAAATCGTTAACCTAATATGCATGCAAGCATTAACTTATATACAATACATAAAAGGCTCTCGGTTGGACAGGCCCAAACCGGAGTGTACATGGCTAAACTATCGAGCCCAAAAGACGCAACATTAAAATAAACTTTAGCTCAACAGAAAGGTTGCTAGCAGAGAGTTCGGATGAAGAACAAAAACAAGCTGAATTGCAGGAACCAACCCGTGGTTTGACCATTACCATGGCATGGTCCCCTGTTCTTTCGGTTTGTGTTTCGAAGCATGGGGTGACGATTCCAACTTTGGAGAAAGTTCTAATTCACGATCCATTTATGATTAGTATCCAACCAGTTCCAACCCTTGTCAATATTCTTGGGTTTTATAAATTCAAGCTCGTTTGGCCAATTTTTGAAGCAAAGAGTCAAATTTTACAAATTGGTCCACCAAAGAAAATATTCAATGCAACGAATGGATTGGCATTGAGTTTATTGGAAGTTTATTAAGTTGGGAGTCCAGCTAAAGACTCGCACAAAAAGAAGCGCTTGCGAGAGGCAACCCGTCATTAGAGTTTGCTTTTCTTTTTCTTTTTAAACTTCTAGTTTATTAGGGTAATTTAGGATTTTAATTTTGATGTTTATTTTCGTTTTTCTATTACTTGTGTGTTGTTTTGATCTTTTCAGTTTGAAGCTTAGGATTGCATGTGAGGGTCTAGAGTCAAGGCTAAATGAAGCGAGAAATCGAGTCTAGGCGAGAGAGGAAACGGAGTTTTGAGTCAAGCTATGAGTCCAATTAATAGAAGGGTTATAGAGTGATTATTCACTGGAGAAAAATGAGGGGAAGTATTCGTTTATATAACCCCCCATACATCAGAAACGGACCCGGGTAGAATACAAACTTTTCCACACAACGGTCTACTCACCGAGTGCATCTTATGGACTCGACGAGTCCATGTGAAATTTCGCGACTTTTCTGCCAATCAAGCTACAACTCGGCGAGTTAGCATATCTACTCGACGAGTCACTCTTTAATTATATTTTCAAGATTTGACCACATTTGATACGGGATTGGTTCTTTTCTTTGGAGATCATTTTCCGAGCATTTCCAAGAATTTTTCCCTTATAATTGGAGCTATACCACACGAGATTTTGACACCCAAGATACGGATGAGCTGTTCCCATGTCTAAAGGCAATTGAAGATGGAGCTTAAAGACGAAATATCAACTTCGCACTACTATCCCAAGGGAGTTTGTTCCAATTCTCTCTTTATTTTATTGTTCTTTATCATGCATAATATGCAATGGGAACATTGCATAAATTAAGTGTGGGGTAGGGGGTTGGTTAAATTAGTTAAAATTTTAGTTAAATATCGAAAATCTTGAAATTTTAGTTAATTTTGAAATTTTTGCATTAAAATTGCTAGGGCTAATTTTGAAAATTTTGGTAAAGCAATTAGGGATCATGCTAGTATTATATTTGATGATTGCATGAAAACCCAAATGTTTAATTGAGCCTATATACGTTCTAGTGCATTTGTGGCTTCCCTATTCTAATGAAATCATGGTACAAAAACACGACCTCGCTTAGTTTGAAGGATGCAATATGTTTAGCATCGTGTACCAGAAATGTATCCAGGAAAATTTTATCTTTAACCAATAAAGGTTGAATTTGAGCGCCCTTGCTTAAGCATGTAGGTTTTGAGTGAATAAAAAGTGAGTTACATGTTAAAAAAAAGAGAGAGAATTACAAGAAAAAGTTGTAAGAATTTTGGAGCAGTCGAAAGTGAAGATCAAAAGATCAAAGTTCTGAAAAAAAAAAGTTGAAGATACCAAAAATCAAATAACGAAGGTGGTGAATTCAAAGAAATCAAAGATCAAATTATCAAGAAAGTGAAGAATTCCAAAGAGCTCCATAGTCGTATCGAAAAGTTGTAATTTTCTAGATTATGTATGCTTGGGTTGCTTGACCAAAAATACCTTGAGGTTAGGAAGTTTTCTGGGGATGGATTCGGAGGGATGCATAAAATGAGCGTTGTACAAAAGAAGTGGGCGAGTGTTTATGAGGATTGTGAGTATTTAGAATTGAGGGGGGTTCTTAGGAAAAACTGTAAACACAAATGCATGCGTTGCAGTCTTGTCATAATGGATGGGTTCGATTGGGATTATCTTATGATGTATTAGTATGTTAAAATTCAGTTTTGCTTGGGGGCAAGCAAAAGTCAAGTGTAGGTATTTTGATATTGGCATATTTAGTCATAAGAATCATGCATGATCTTAATACTTTATGTTAATTTTATCTCAAATAATGAACCAAAGGTGCTTAGTTAGCTTAAATATTTCATTTTCAGTAACAAAGACATGCTCGGATGGAAAAGGAAGTAGAACTAGCGATTGGAGGCTTGGATCTTGGATTTTGAAGAAAGAAAGATGTTGCTGGACAGCTTGATCCCTTGTCAGTGTTTTGGCCATATCTCATGAACCATAACTCCGATTGACGAGATTCAAAATATTCTGAAAGCTAGACACAATTTCGGACAACTTTCGTGTTTTGAGAAAATGCTGAGTCCTAATGGACTCGACGAGTAGGCCATCAACTCGACGAGTTGGTCAGAAGTTTCGCGATTCTTGACTTTGCCTTGCCGTACACGGGATTTTAAGTGATGGACTCGTCGAGTAGGTCACTGGACTCACCGAACCCTAACGAATGGGGGAACCCTTGGGGGTTAATTTGCGACTGGAGGTGCAGCTAGAAGCCCTGGAACTCATGGAACAACCCTAATTTTCAATTTTGAGAAGATAAAGGCAATTTAGGTTTACTCTTTACTTAATCTTTTGTTTGAACTATGTGTAAACTATTAGATTTCGTTTTTGATAAAATTTCTGCTGTAATCATGACCTAAAACTCATATCTTCTGTTTAGGGTAGATGAATTTATGACTATGTGTTGATTTTTGTGGTTAGGATTAATTTTAATTGGTGATATTGTTTTGTTAAGCTTGTTAAAGAACCTCAAATGTTAATAACAACCATTCTCTGTTAATAAACCAGTAATTAAGTTGTATGAACATCTCTTAGTTATGAATTTCATATGATTTATGTGACCACATACTTATATGTCTAGGAATAACGAATGTGAAACTAGAATTAACTAGAAGATAGGTAAATTGATGTATGAGCTTGTGTGATACACCATCAACAAGAGGTTAATTGAATCACCAATTTGATTAGCTAATTACAAGTCTTACTTAACCCGAATCAATAAAATAGGAAATTCATTAATTTAGACAACTGGGCATTGCTTGAATTAATATGTTTTCTAAGGATTAGCAATAGCGAATGTGAACCTAATCACTTTAATCGGTAACCAATGAAGAATTAATCTGATGCATTTACCATTAAATCATCCATGGGAATAAATCATTCGAACCTAAATAGAAGTCCTCTTAACTATTGAATTTAGTGGTATTTACTTGCTTTAGCTGTTAATTAGTTAAATTGTGTGTTAGTTAGTCTATTTAAGTTTCTAGTCTTGTAAAACTAGAGAAACCCCCCTTTCTATTACTTGTTTTATTTAGATAATATTAGCATTTATTTTAATTGTTTACCTTCCCTATGTTCGATACCCTACTTACCTGAACTAAGCTGCTAATCGATAGGTACACTGCCTTTCGTGTGTTTGTTTCTGTGTCTAAGTTAGTAGGATTAAAACTAGTTCGTTTCACACACATCAGTCAACTCATTTTAGTTTTCAAAACTATAAAAGGTGCAAGTAGTTCAAGTTCTTAGCTTTAAAATGGCTACATGCACGTTTCCATACAGTTTTTCTACAATTTATGGTGGTTTTTACAAAACTGCCTATCATTTCAAGAACCAATCCGGACCACTCGGTGTTTATGGATGTTTTCACCTAAATTGGAGGTCACTAAAAATCATGGGATAATTTATGAACAAACTAGACTCATTTTCCAAACTCCTAGAATTTACGAATTCTGATTTTGATCTGTTATGAATTTTCCATAAATTTTCTAAGAATAATAATGGAATCTGTTAATAACAGATAAATGCTAACAATTTCATTTAACCTTGTAACATGTCGAGCAAGGTGTATATCTTTATGTGAATATATGTTATTGCAAATAAATGACATTTTGTCTTGGTATATAGACATGCATCAGTTAATAAATGGATTTTGATACATATATATGGAATATAAAAGATAACAAATTGTTATAATCAAAGTACATCCATTTCATACAAACATTTGAATAAACTATGTACATTACCACTACTACCCTTGTTTTGATAAACTATAATAGGTATAGTTTATGATACATTACATAACACACTCATACAAAAAGTTGTACATTTATACAAAAAGGGATTTTCATCACATTACACGTAAATTCGTTAATGACTTTGTGAGACATTCGCTTCACATTTACCAATAAGTCTTGTATTGTAACCAGAGTCTCTTGGAGGGAGAGCGTGATAGTTGTATATAGATTTATATTGGGTTTGACAAACCCACACCTTAACTGCATACAACAGTTAGACCGGCAGGTCTGGGGTGACAAATGCCATAACATTTCTGACGCCTGAAGAACGTCGTTTCGGGCCTACTAGGTCCTAGCATGGTTATAATAACTCACAGAAAGTATTAACAAACATAAGAATTTATGGGAATTTCATTGAATTCAAACGCGTTTATGTCGATTTAAACTTACATTATTTTCTATAAGTAAGAAAGGTTACTTATACATTTCAGTCTTTTGATATAAGACTACATTACACATTTTAAGGAAAATATTGGATTTTTCTGGAACAAACATGACATTTACAAGAGAAAGGCTTTTATCAAGTTTAAAACAAAAACTTATGAACTCACCAACCTTTGTGTTGACACTTTTCAAACAACTTGTATTCTCAGGAAATCACTAAACAGGTAACCAAGTTCATTTTGAGGATGGGACATTTAGGCGTCAACATTTCATATTTTGTCAACATATTGTAATTGATTTGGAAACACGTAATTCATACAATGATGTAACTCTTTCATTTATATATATATGTTGGTTGTGTTTGCTTGAATTACTATTGCCATTGTGGTTATAATACTATACAATGAAGTCCTCCACCCCCGGACGTTTCCGCCATCCTTGGTTTGGGGGTGTGAAACAGTTAAATACACAAAATTTATAGCTTAATACAATGAGAGAACAATTTAATACACAAATTTCACATCTTATATAATCAATTCACAGTTTAAACAAAAAATTCACATCTTAATAGAAGTTAACACTAAGATTATTAAAAAAACAAATGAGAGATTAAAACATTAAATTCACAACTTAATAGAAGAACAAAAACGATAAAAAATGCATCGTAGAGATCTATAATAGATGTAAGTAGAAAAATAAATATAAAACATGCATTCACAGCTTAAAATTTATAAAAATCATATATTCACAACTTAAACTTGTAACAAATCATGTATTGACAACATAAAACTAATATTTTCTTATTCATAACATTTAAAACTAATATTAACATGACTAAGAAATTAATAAAAACATTTAAACATCACAATTCATAACTTAAAAAACATAGATTCACATTATTTGAGAAAACATTAACATTATAACACATTTTAAATTCAATTCACAACATAACAACTAAAAAACCTAAGTTATGAAACAAAAATCTATACACACATCATAACAAATAAGAACATAAACTTGGTTTATGTATTAATAACATTGGATTCACAACTTAATAGTAGTTAAAACTAATATTAAGAAAAGTAAAAAATAAAAAATAGATTAAACATTAAATTCACAGTTTAACAAAAAGAAAAATAATCAACACAAAAATTGACATACCTGATCTACATCTGGTGGTGTTTCACCAGAGATTAGAGAGAAAAAGATGGAGACAAGTTGGCGGTGTTTCACCAAATCTGACACTTGAAGAAAATGAAACCAGATCCCGTCGGAGCTTGTAGACCTATACATCGATGTTGACAAAAATCGCAGATCTAGACATTTGTGGTGGCGAAAATCTTAGATCTGGACCAGAAAAATTCTAATCTTGTAGTGGAGGAAACAAAGATGATAGATCTAGTGCGAGCAAGCTTTGATGCGACATAGACGGTAATGTTTCACTTGAGATGTAACCTGAAACAAATCAAATGTGACCTGAAACACATCAAATCCGCATCAGATCTAGCAGTTTTTCACCAAATATCAGAGAGGATGAAAAAGAGGCTAGAGAAACAAAAGGAGGCAACACATCTGATGGTGTTTCACCAGAGATCACAGGATGAAGATAATAGCGATGACGATCATTGACGATAGTGGTGGATCTTTGTTGCTTGTTGGAACTTGTAGATCTGGAACAGAAAATCATAGATCTAGTGGCGTTAATCGTGGATCTGAAATTGAAAATGTAGATCTGGAACAGAAAATCATAGATCTATTGGCATTAATCGTGGATCTGAAACTAAAAATGTAGATCTCGAATCGTTTGGAGCATACAGATCTGATGGAAGTGGTTGGCCGGTGGTAGGAGGTGGCAACATCAATGGTGTGGTGGTAGGTGGTGGTAAGGTTGGTGTGTTCTTCAAGTTTGGTGAGAGAGCTTGAGGGCTTGAGTGTTTGATATCTGATACATAATAATAAGTTTTAAGTTTAATTTGTCAAAAAAAAAGTGGTTCTTAATTTTGTTTGGTTCTCATTTGAACCTTTACCTATATATATATATATATATATATATATATATATATATATATATATATATATATAATATATATATATATATATATATATAGAGAGAGAGAGAGAGAGAGAGCTAGGTTCAAATGTTTCTAGCAACTATTGTGTGCATGAATGCACCAATAGGAAATTAGGAAAAAATAAATCATTAAATAAATCATTTAAGGGTATTATAGTAATCTTTGCATAGTTAATTATGGTAGATCAACAACAATTCCTTATATCACGCAAGAAGCAAAGATAAATATAAAACATTAGCCCTAAATCGATTTCACCGCTTCCCACCACCCCTGTAGATCGATTAAAAACAACATCAGAGAGGACACCTTCAAAGGACGGTAATACCATTTTTTTTCTTCTTCTCTATTCCACAACTACCACTTCCAGATTTGATAAAATAATCAATTGAAGATTAATTGTTTGATTGAAGATTCATATTTTCGCTCAGCCAGAAACCAAAAGACTCGGGTGAAGATCTCTGTCTCATATTCAACAAGCAGCCATGGCGACTAAAGTTCAGAGGATAATGACCCAACTTATCGTACATATTCTTTCCTTCTCCAAAAACCAACTTAATTAACTGGAAACCCTAATTGATTTCCCGCATTTTAACTTTTATTTGAAGTTACGACTAATAGAATCTTTAACTTTTTCCTCTTAATTCCAGAACCTGATATTCAGATTCCTTCAAAGTGTAAGATCTACTCACATTTTGAATTTCATTCAATGGTTTGTTTGGACGAATTGGCTGATTTTTTGAATTTTATGTTGTGTGTGAAACAGAAAGCGCATATCCAGATATGGCTGTTTGAATTGGCTGATTATAATTTCGTATGCTTGGTTGTTTGATGTGGGGTTTTGATGAGTACATGAATTTGGTTCTTGAGGATGCAGAGGAAGTCCGTATAAAGAAGAAAACCAGAAAGGCTCTAGGTCAGTTAGCTTGACTATCCGTCTTTCTATCTTCCTCATGATTATGCTTGTTTCTATCTTTTTTGCCTAATAACCAATGCTTCATACATATAATGCATTACAACTGCTCGACGAAATGCCAGTAAGAAGTTTGATCAGTCCTGTGTAAGACACATGTTGCTTTTAGGTTAAAGTATACTCAAATCCAACCTCGAAATGTCTTTTTCTCTCTCTGTAGCAACAGTAAGAGCTGCATTTTGATTGTCAATGTCAAACATGAAACTTTTCAATTGGGAAATAGTCAAATAGTGTTTGATCTATAGTTATTACTATGAAAAGAGTAACACTTTGTTTCTTGATATCTTATATGTATAGCTTTGCAAGATCTATAAGTTTTTATTTTAGATTGCATAATAGAGAATCACCATGCTATGTGTAGCAATCAAACTCACAAGAAGTGCACTATCTTCAAATGAATATCATTCATCATTCTTCAGAAAACAGTCATTCTTCACCAATTATGTGGGAGGAGAGTCCGGAATAAAGCATTCCATTTTAGGGGACTTTCACAAATGGGTTTCAATTCCCACCCGCAACTTTTCAAGCTTTGCTTATGGCTTCACTCCATTGAAGCACAAGCCATTGGAATCCTTCATTAATGTTGAGAGAGAAAAGCTTCAAACTCCAGAGGATCTAGCTTCAATTTGGGATGATGTATGTTTCTTTCACTTGGTGATCTCTTTCAATTTGAATCCCATTAGTTTTCGTGAATTATCTTTTTTCTTAATTTTAATTTCCAATTATGTGTTACTAGGATTGGTTCATATTAGAATACAAACAAATGAAACAAATGTTCATTCTATGAGAATATAAATATTACATAAAACATGTGTTGCTAGTAATTTTGACACAATACATTTATACATGCTTTAGAATGTTGATGCATATAGAAAAAAATAATATGATTTAAGTGCATTCTGTTATATATTCTGTTATAATTTATTTATACATATGCATTCTGTTTAGAATGTCTTCTGAGAATGTTTTTTAACAAGTATTTTTGTTTAACTGGTAATACTAACGAGTAATGTATTCTGTTAGAATTTATTTATATATATGCATTCTGTTAGAATGTCTTCTGAGAATGTTTGTTAACAACAAGTATTTTTGTTTAACTGGTAATACTAACACAAAACTAACGAGTAATGTATCTTATTCTTTCAGAATTGCATGGAGAATGAATTCAATATTGATCATACAAAGAGAAATATTTGGAATCGAGTTCAATAACAAGTATATATGCGAAGATCAAGTGGATTATATGGACCACTAAATTCAAGAATGCTATTTTTTAAGAATTTTATTCATTTTTGATGATATTCTGTTAGAATATGTATAAATATATTAAAATGTATAAGGATATTAGTCTGTAAGAATATGTATGAATTTGTATTTTATTTCGGATGTGTATTAAGAATAATATCATAGACCTAACTTGGATATATATGAATAATAATCTAGAATTCTTAAATCAGGTTAATTATCAAAAATAAATGTATTGGAAATATATTCTGTAAGAATAAAATCGAAAAATATATTTACTAGTTTAAGGTTGGCATTCAGTCATTCTGACAGAATAAAATCGGATTTTTAAATTTGAATTAATTTAAAAAATTCAGATTTTTTAAAATTAAGGGAATTAAGGATCCCTTAAAATCCGAAAATTTCCTTTTTTAAAATAAGTTAATAGACTAAAATGCCATTTTGTTGAAATTTGTGTGATTATATGATACATGCTACCCTATTGTAATATCATAGACCCTCAGAACATGATTGTTGATTCTATTCATCCGGTGGTCCAGATTTGTGCATTCTGGCACACAATAGTTAGTAAAAACAAAATAACCTAAGTCTATATATATATATATATATATATATATATATATATATATATATATAGGGTTAGGATTAAATGTGAAACCTAAATATAGTGTGAATATATGACTAAATATGAACCGTTTGATTAGAAAAATCTAATGGCTAAGAATGGTTGTGGAATTAATTAGTGTTTAAGAATTTATTTAATTAATGTACTCATAAAATCATTTACAAGGAAACTGTGTCATTATGTAGCAATTTAAATTAGGATGGACCAGTAATGCGGAAATATTTAATGCTTTAATAATTGTCCAGATGAATACATTTGTTATACATAACCATATCAGTTTTTTTTTTCTGTTAAAAAGTATGATACACGTATTATATGCTTTAAGAATGTGCTAATTATAATACACTATCTATTCTTCAAGAATTGTTAATTAATTATTCAAACCCTCATTTGCGTAACACTAAATAAATATATTCAAAAGCTTATAGATACTAACAAATTCTTTAAGAATGTAATAACAAATAATATCTATAAACATATTCTATAAGAATATGATCCCATTTACAAAATCACGTATTAATCTTTTAAAACCAGTATACTCCATTCTTGTACATATTCTTAAAGAATGTGATATTCTAGAAGAATATGATTTCATATACAGATTCACGTATTATTCTTTTAAAATTATCAATATACTACATATTCTTGAAGAATGTGACGACTCTTCCTTAAAAACGAAATCGCACCAATATGATATCAAATATCAAAAAAATCACACCCCTTCCTTAAAATCGATTTATAGATTAGAGAATATCATTGTTAATATTTCTCGAAATCAATTTACATATTGGAGAAAATAGATGATGATAAAAGATAAGACCATAAATAGGTAACATGTTCATAGCTAAATTTAAGGAATAGATAAATCTAATTAATTGATGTTTATGTTATTTTACTGTAATCTCTCTATCAAACGATTGGTCTAGAATCTGTCATACGTTCACACAATATATAATGTTTATATATGAACCTAACTCTCTCTCTCTCTCTCTCTATATATATATATATATATATATATATATATATATATATATATAGGGTTAGGTTATTTTGTTTTTACTAACTATTGTGTGCCAGAATGCACAGATCTGGACCATCGGATGGAATATGATCAAAGATCATGATTTGAGGGTCTATGATAGTAGAATAGGATAGCATTTACCATATAATCACACAAATTTCAGCATAAGGGCATTTTAGTCAATTAACCTATATTAAAAAAGGAAATTTTCGGATTTTTAGGGATGATTAATTCCTTTATTTATTAAAAATATGAATATTTTAAATTAATTCAAATTTAAAAATCCGATTTTATTCTGTCAGAATGATAGAATGCCAACCATAAACTAGTAAATATATTTTCCGATTTTATTTTGTCAGAATAATAGAATGCCAAATATAAACTACTAAATACATTCTGAAAGAATACACAAATCAATTCTTGAACTAAATAATATAACAAATAATTACATTGTATGATTGTGATTCATTGAATAATAACAACATTCTAAACAAAATAAAAAAAAAACATCAAAATCTAACAAAAACACTAATCTATTCTGAAAGAATATTATTTTTAAGCAACACTTTATACATTGTAGCATAACACATTCTGGTTTAATACACTCTTGTTCTATATGTTTTCTTCCTTCTCCACATTAATGTTAGCCTCTTTAAAACCTGAATCCACAAAGAAAAGATAATCAAGTTTCAAAAATTAAACAATTCAATGCATTCAAATAGAATACAACAATAAAAATTCTTATAGAATTAACTATTCTTGCATAATGGTTTTGAATATTCTTTACCTTCTTCATTCTGAAAGAATAATAGTATTCTTCAAGCCATTCTTCCGACCATTCTTATCATAAATGCAGCAAAAACTAATTCATATATATATTCTGGCAGAGTAGATTCTGTTAGAATATACTCTCGTTCTATATGTTTTTTTTTTCCTTTTCCACATCAATGGCAACATCTTCAAGACCTAAATCCACAAAGAAAACAATAATTAACTTTCAAATATTAAAAAATCTAGTGCATTCTAAGAGAATAAAAACAATAAATTCTGATAAAATGTAATAGACATTAAAGAATTATAATTGATTCTAATAGAATGTAATCCTCAAATCAATTGATCAAGAACCAAAGTGTATGAAGATAAAAATTTAATTACTATCTACAACCATTAAAATGTACCTTTGATAAAAATTATATTCTATGAGAATGTCATGAAATCAAATTCTAGGCACTTACATTCTGTGAGAATTCTGGCATGAAAATAAGTTCTAGGCATTCTTCAATCATTCTTTAATGTTGAATAATCGTATCCTGCATCAGAAAATAAGAATTAACAATTTGTGATGAAAAATTGGCCCTAACAGCCCCCTGTTCAAGGGACTGTATATCAACCAGTATGAGTCGAATCAGAATGATTCCAAAGCCTAAGTTGTAACTAGCATTGAGTAGAATATGCAGGAAAAAATCCAGCTAATTTGGAGCTAGTGTGAAAGAGATATGACAATTCAAAGATAGACAAAATTTTGGACCAAGTAAAAGTGCTGAAAATATAAGTTTCAAAAATAATATATAAGAAAAAAAATCACAGTACCATTCTCTGTACCATAGAGTGCGATACTCATGGCTATCTTCCAAGCCCTAAATCCTGATCCACCAAATTGTTTGGAACCCGCTATATAAAGGATGAGAATGATCGAATAAAGGAACTGAAGAAGACGAATTAGATAATTTGACATGATTTGAGATGAAATAAAAAATGACTGAATGGGAAAGTAGGTTGATCAGGATGAAGATGATGATGATAACAAGAACAATGAGATTGTCACGAAATTAGGTTAAAATGAATAATCGAGCGATGTAATTCAATCCATCTAAACAATTGATGAACTTTTCATTGTTATTGAAGTACTGATACTAACTTGTAACTAAATTCCTCTTTAAACAATCCAAACAACTTTACATAACATTTTAGGAATCAATCAGGAAATATTATAGACAATAATCAAGTGATGAACTATTTTCATTATATAACAGGGGACAGAGACATTATGACTCTAGACACTAACGGAAAATAGAGGAGTAAATAACAAAAACTTACTCGATTATCGACAAATGTAAATTAGGGCTTTTGTTGAATGCTCCGATCATGCCCTTCTGCAAAACGTTCCAATCGGTGGCCACATGCTTTCATTGATATGTTTAATATAGAAGAAGCGATCAGAAAAAAAAAGAAGCGATTGACTACTTCTATATGTGGTGTGCGTTGACTGGAAGAAGAAAGAAGAAATCGAGGTCTTGATCGGTTGTGTTGTGAGGTGTCGGTGATTCATCTTGGTAATTCCTTGAATATAAGACACGATGCAAGACAGAGACTAGGTCAAAAAAATTGATTTTATTTCCTTAATTGCAAGATTTCAATTAAATGATTCCTTAATTAAAAAGTACAAAATGTCCAGAATATCCTTAAATGATTTATTTAATTGTTTATTATTTCTTAAATTCTCATTGGTGCATTTAGGCACACAATACTTGCTAAAAACATTTGAACCTAGCTCTCTCTCTCTCTCTCTCTCTCTCTATATATATATATATATATATATATATATATATATATATATATATATATATATAACTCTTAGGAACAGTAAAGTTTTTATTTTCACTGTTTTGCCACAAAAGTTTTTTTTTCTTTTTGACGCTTTTACTCCCTAAGCCCATTTAAATTGTAACTTTAGTCCATAGTTGGCTGGTCAATCGACACATGTATACCACCTCCCACTTCTTCCCAATCAGATGGAGACAACAATAATCCATCGCTCTATCACCAATCAAATATCCCTTCTCTTTATTTCCCTATCTACACTTCCATCGCATCGACAACTCTCTCATCTTTAACACCCCGCTCCCTAAAATCCAATGACCCACCTCATTTTAGCTTCCCTACCACCATGATTTCAATGATTTTCTTCAAATCCCTCTCTTCAAATCCATTCTTCAATTCGCTTCTTCATTCGATCATCCCAATCGTATGTTTCATCATTCAGTCGGTTCGTTTCTGACTTGGGGACTCCGATTGTTTTTGACAAACAAATGTCGCCCTTGACATCGGGATCTTAATATAACTCTAAATTTCATCCAAATATCAGTTGGTTGCCAGGGGCGGAGCCAGTAGGGGGGCTAGTGGGTGTTTTGTGCCCCCCCCCCCCCCCCCCCGGTAACTCCATTGTTATTAGTGTATTATCAGTTAAAGCCCCCCCCCCCCCCCTCTGTATTTTTATGATGTACGTCTTAGCCCCCGCTAATCTAAAATTCTAGCTCCGCCCCTGTTGGGTGCTATCTCCCGTTGACGATACATTAAATGGGTGTGTTGCTCTTGTCGATCGCTCCACTGAGTCTGGAAGCGAGGAGTGACCCTTGTGAGTAACAGCTTTGGACCTTTGTCACTTCCCTATGAAAATAGACTTCAGCGGTGCTCTGTGGAGTTATTGTGAACCATTGGAAGGTATGTATGCTAAATCCGACACCCATTTGAACAGGATGTATGAAATCTTGGCATATTTTTTTCGTATAAACATGGTTTTTTATGCGAACCTTATTTACATTACACCAATTTGAGAGACATAAAGTAATAAGAATTAAATGTAGGGATCATCAATATTCTTTAGGACCATAAGTAAGCTGGATTCATAAGGGGGAGTTTCGTTTAAACCAACTATTTAATATTTTTGTCCACTAATTGTCTAACCTATTTGAGTATTTCCCTGTAGTGGCAGTTTTAGATTTTAGTGATCTTGAGGTTTCAGTAATTTATCAAATACTAAAGGGTGTTTCTATTATTGATCTAAATAAGATGACGTCTAATGACACCCTGATATGTAATAAAATTCTCTTATAGTCGTTCATTAAAATAACAATAGTGATCACATTCAGTGAAAGTTATCGGTTTTTTTTACTTCCTTTGGTGCAGGTGATATTTTCCCCATGAAAGGAATAAGACCTGGTTAATAAAGAGAAAAAAAAATTCGGATAAAGAGAAAGATAGGTCACACGATTTATATTGGATATATTTCCTGTATATGATGATTATGTTCTTATGGTTGACAAGATTGTTGATTTCGCATGTGAAGAAACACGCATAATTGTTTCTAGAATTTGTAATTTTGTTGTTCGGTTTGATTATGGCATAATTTCTTCAAAAGTTGGGTTTAAAAAGCCAGATGCAAAAATATTCAACACTGCTTTAGGTATGTCTGACTATAGTGCTATTTTTTTTTTCACTTAAAGGGTAAAATGGTCATTAACTTCATTCAGTCCAAAAAGATGTAGTATTTAAAACAGATTTCCATATGTAACACTAAAATGTTGTTTCTTTTTATTTAAGGGAGACATCACTTTATCCCGAAATTATACAAAGGTGTTCGTCTTTCATTTTTTATTCGGTACCATTTCTAGACGAAAGGGTAAAATGGTCGTTTACTCTCATTAACAAATGGTTGGGGATGTTTCTTTTTCCTTCTCACTAAGTCTTGATAAAGTGGCTGAATGTGTTCCAAGATTAAGTTTTGCATACATAAGGATTGTTTCTTTATCGTTTGAATGTAAGTAAATGACAGTTTTACCCTTTAATGTAAATTTAAGAACTGTTAACAAATGAGTTACCTAAACTCCAAAGAACATATCATCCATGGTTGATTCCAAATCATGGTTACGCTTCTGGCTCTCATTTTATAAATAAAAGAATGATATCCATTTTATCATTATCATTATTATTATTTTTAATGATTTACCACGAATGGGATTAACATCCTACTGTTAAAATGTTATGATTGCAAACATACGTTGATAAATGTTGTTACTTTTTTAGGAATAGTATGAGGGTGGTAAAGAAACCAAGGGCAAAATGGTGAATTTACAGATATCTTAGACAACCTATAGACGAAACACATTAAAAAACATTGCAATACCAAAGACCAAAGTTCTTTTTGCAAATGAACTTGGAAAAACAAAACTTATCAAAAAAAACATTTTACGGTTTTTAATGTTTTTTGTCCGTACATTTGAGTAGTAATCAATGCATCAACTAAGTACATTTGAGAAAGATTGGTGAATCCTATTTGTGCAAAGTAGGATAAAGGTGCAAAAAAAGGTATGAGAGTTTTGTATTTTCCTTATATTGTAAAGTGATGACACCATTGGAAGTAAATTTTTAAAATTTAGTTTTTTTTATGTTCAAAGTTGAAAGTAAGGTAAAAGCTTCATTATATTTCTTTTTATGTTGATGTATGTAGTTTGTTGACTTTCAACAAGGAGTATTGAAACTGGCGATGGAGTCTTCCGTATTGCGGAGTGCTTTTACAAAAGGTGGTCCAAATACAAAAATTAAGCTTCATTGTAATTCCGGTATTGATGACTGATGAGGTAGTTGATTTATATTTATTTAATTAATTATTTTAATTTATTTATGGAAACATGTCTTTTTTTCTAAGAATGAATATAATGTACTTGGAATTTCACAGTTATATATTAAAATATATTTGCAAGCTATGTTGAATACATTGTATAAACAAGAATATCTCAGTCAGAGCCATTGATCACCTGGTATCATCAATTTTATATCATCGTATCATATGTGATATGCTAATAACAATGCAATTAAAAATGTTGTAGGTTGAGATTGAAGAAATTATAGTGGAAGAAGCTTTACTCTAGATGAAATAGGGAAACTTTTGGTATTTGGGCCATATATGTTTCTCGGTTACTATTTTAGAAGGGATAAATAACATAGGTTCATTTATTTTAGTATTATTAGTTACATTTCTCACTATCACAACACATCTTAAAAGAGCAAAGATTTATTTTTATTGTTGGATTGTTGTTACACGATAAACAAATCTTAACATTCCTTTATCTAAAATGTTTTAACCATTTACAAGTAGTAAGTTATTTATTGTCTTATTTTAGTAAATTAAATCTTTGGCTTATTAAAAAAAAAACTTTTTTAATTAAAGTCCTGACCATTCAAACCCGTGCCAACGGCGCAGGTGTCCTTCATCTACTTACAATTAATTAGTATTCTTAAGTAAAATTTTAAATGTTATAATTTTATGTATAGGTAGATTTTTAATACTTTTTGTTTTATTCACCGATTTAGTATTAATTAACCAATTTATAACTATTATTAGAAAAAACTTGAAAAGTTGTGGTAGTTTTAAACGTATGTTGTAAAGAAAGAATGTTTTTTTTTAATATGGTATAAATGTTTGATGTTAAAGCAATTAATAATTATATAACATATTAATTTTGGCCACCACTTATAAACAATGATACTTAGGAGCTGAGGGTTTGTTGGTTTGGCGCATCTGGTTGCTTTTCTTTGACCCTCGTATTTACGTTTGTCATTTGTTTCATAGATTTCCCCATCCACGTTTCCTCTATCGTTTTGCTTGTGACTCTGCTTCTTCCACCACATGCTTTCTCTTTTCGATGTACCCGAAAACTCATATATCAACATTTTAATGTGGATTTTTTAATCATAAAAAAGCATTGAAGAAGATTGAGGTTGGGTCTTCGGTTAACTAAGAATAAGGGTTTTGTCCAAGGTTTTTTTTGCTTTAGCGGTATCGGTTGTTTATCATTTCGGTTTTGTAGTAGATTGATTTCAACATATTGGTTGCTATTAGATCATGATGGAAGGATGTATGGATTGATTCAGCTGTGGATAGAATGATTTAGGTGTTTCTTTTATTTGTCATCATGTTTATATTAAATGTATTTTACATCGGTTTTACAGCTTCCTTGGTTCTCATCTACAGCGAAGTCAACTAGCTAAGCCAAGGAACCATTTGTGTAGATGGTGTTGGATTAGGTGTCTAAGATCTTAACTCAATTAGTATAATCTAAAGGAATAAAAGTAAAAACCTATTTGGGTTGCTCTCAATAGCTAGAAATAACTGAAATGATTTTAGGAGAGTAAGGAAATAATTTACTAAGTTTATTATATGATTAATAAATTAATAATGGTTAGATATTAATTAAGAATTAATTGGAAATTAATTTTTGGATTAATTATAATTAATTAAGGATGTAAAGGTTAAATTATAATTGTTTAATTGTTAAGAAAATATAACATTTTAGAACCCTCCTAGGTTTGGATGTTTATCCTTTGGATCCAAAAGGTTCTGGAAGCCTCCTAGCAAGTGATATGTAACTGTCTTGAATAGATTAAATATTATTGAAATATTTAAATCATGGTAAACCCTATATATCTATCAGCTATATATATAGGGTGTAACACCAAGAAATTAGGGCTAGACGCTTAATATATTATAAGCGTTAAAAGTTAACTTATTTATAAAGATTAATTAAGATAAATAATCTTAACCATGGTTACAATATATGTGACAAAGATTCCGTACATATAAAGAGTGTCTAAATCTGACTTTGTGAGAGGAAATTACGATTTTTCTAATATTTTAGCATAGTTGTGTACGGCTCAGAAACCGAAAATGGAATCAGTCGATTGTTAGGAAAAAACAATCTAAAGAGGAGTTGAAGATCTCGTCGATACCTATCCGTCGATATAAAACCAGTTGAGAACGGATGTCATACAAGAGAGCTATGAATTTTTAATGGATTTTAACAATCTAAGTCTGTTAAAAATATAGCTTTAAAAATGAATTCAAAACTAGCTGACAGAGTCTAAATGAAAGTTGCAGATCTCAACGATAACTATGCGTGGATATAAAACCCGTTGAAAACAGAGATCGTATGGAGAAGATATGAGTTTTTAAGAAACATAATTTCTTTACGTACACTCGCACGCAACGACAGAGTGTGTCGTGTACACTGTCATTCCACCCAGAATGCGATAGGGCTGTCAAAATTGTACTACGAAAAACCAACCAACATGCTACCAATTAAACCAAGAAAATTGGTAGTCATTATATTTGGTAGCCAACATGTTTGGTTGGTAGTACCGTACCAATTGAACAATCTTGGTACGATAATGGTACAAAAGTATGAATATCATGGTAATACTGTACCAACACATTCATTATATATATATATATATATATATATATATATATAAACAAAATCATAAATTTCAATTGTTAATTGTGTTTAATGTTTACATTTTTAAAAACATTATATAAGTTATTTGGTCGCATTAGTCAATAGTCATTACCATGTTAAAGAAAAAATTAAAACGTTAGTTTAAGTCATCTCTCCCTTAAGTTTTTAGTCGGCGAATCCTACGGTGTCTGATAGCTGGTGAATAAAAGTTCTCGAGTCAGAGTTCTGCCCGCTTAATTCCCAGTTTTCATCAATGTACTCTGTAAGTTAAGCTACACTTATTTTATTCAAGTGTAACTTTTAATTATAGTCACAATCATTATTATGAACCTATAATTAAGATTTATCAGTGAGTTCAAGTCATCATAATGATTGATCTACTTACGAGGATGATGTCTAGGCTGGATTTAGTGATGTATTTAAAGTGGGATTTCCAAACAGTATACTCTGTATACCAAACGGACCCTACCTCCGATATGATCCTACCTGGTTATTAATTACTTGATGGATCTTGATGTAGACATTAAGATTATTAAGGAATCTAGATTATCATTAGTCGCCAGGAATATTAGACGAAGATTCGGTATAAATCATACTTAGGTCACGTCAAAGGAAATATCAAAGTGTTAGGTGGAGTGTTGTTAAATTCTCCAGTCACCCACTTGAATTAGATGAGTGCATAGTCTTTTTCATGAACATGATTTAATACAAGTATTAATTAATGTAATAAGTATATCTTAAGGAGTTTATATGTGATTTGTATGCTTATTGCCTGGAATATGTATTAAGAACATTTTTGATATTATATGACATGCGAACCAAGTACGGTTCTATATGTGTTTATATATATATATATATATATATATATATATATATATATATATATTACATTATAACAACAACAAAAACAACAACATTAGCGAGAAGGATAAACGTTTATTATTTACCTAAATACTATGTATACACTGAAGTAGGATAGTGTTGCCTAAGCAGGGCTAGTACTAGGAATTAAACATTATAGGCTTACTAAGACATAAGATAGAGACCTACAAAAGAGGCTTAAGTGTAATGGGTAGCATCTTCTTAAGAGTACATACGAGACATGAACGGTGAGTAGAATTATGACATTAATCCTTGGTTCGAGAGTAGGGATTAGCTATAGTCATCTGTTAATGATCCGAGAGTATAGATTCGGCATAGTCATTCGTCCCTGGTCCAAGAGTATGGATTAGCCATAGTTATTCATCATTGATCCAACTGTATGGATTAGACTAGTTATTCATTCTAGATCCAAGAGTCTGGATTAGATATAATCGTTTATTCTTGATCCGAGCGTATGGACTAGGTAGAGTCATTCATTTCCAAATTTGAGAGTATGGATTATGTCGTTGAATAGGTTTGAAATGCAAGGATCGATGAGGTGGGGGTAGATTACATATATGTGAAATATTTTCATTTATGATATTGCATATTTTAAGATATATATTGAAACATCCAAGAAATTCGGTCCAAAGTTTTCATTTCTAAGTATTAAATAAAACCATAGTTATCATAATCATCTCATCAAATCATAAGTCATAGTATCTCAAAAAATTATTATCAGAGTTTCCAAATCAAAACATTATGGTAAACATCCCTGAATAATCTTTGTGGTGTTTGTAAATACAGCCATCCAAAGCTCTTCTCTTTGCAACTGGAAGTACCTGAAACCAAAACTTAAAACTGTAAGCACAAAGCTTAGTAAATTTCCCATACTACCACATACCATAAACATAATCACATATACTGAGCTCCCGTCCCTTCATCAGTCCACGCCCGACATCGGACATTGTCCGACATTAGGCCCCGCCTAGCATTAAGCCCCGCCTAACATTGAGCCCCGCTCGGCATACAGATCTGTTTCTCCCAGGACTCGCCTATCACTGGGCCCCGCCCCTTTATACACATACAAACAATAACATATAATCATGCTATTACATAAAAAATCATACACAATACTATATGTTCTAATCCTAAGGCCTCACCTATCATGGGCCCCTCCTATACTCTGCTAATGATGAGACATGGAACCCTGTCCACACTCAACTAGTGATGAGATATGGGACCCCACCCACACTCATCTCCCTACCAGTCACATACAAGTATCAAAAAGACAACAAGTATAACTAAACATGCATTCGTTCATCAGGTACCACCCGACATCGAACCGAAGTTCAGAAACATACATATAAACCTTCCTCGGGCCCCGCCTGGCATCGGACCGTAATCCAGAAAGCATATAGACATTCCTCAGGCATCCCCTGGAATCGGACCGTAATCCGAAAACATACAAATACAGACACATGCAAGAATCACGAAGACATCAAGCATTCTAACATTCCTCGGGCACTGCCCGACATCGGATCCCAATCCAGAAACACATAAACATAGATACGAGCTGGCATTGGTGCCTTCGACCTGTTCAAACAGGATGAAACTGACCTCAAATGTTGAACCTCATTGTAAGAAATCCTTGGCTGCAGCCCTGCCGACTCCCCGAGCTATCAATACCAAAATGTCACCCAATTAGTAATTTAGGTTCCAAACCATGTTCCATAAACCCTTACTTGGGGTGAAATGATCGTTTCACCCCTGGCCCTACGAGATTCACAACCAACGCCCAAAACTATCCAATCCATAAAACCCATCAATGGCCAAATTTTCCAAATTTGACCCAAACCCTTACATGGACCAAAATGTCACCCAATTAGCAATTTAGGTTCCAAACCATGTTCCATAAACCCTTACTTGGGGTGAAATGATCGTTTCACCCCTGGCCTTACAAGATTCACAACTAACGCCCAAAACTATCCAATCCATAAAACCCATCAATGGCCAAATTTTCCAAATTGGACCCAAACCCTTACATGGGCCTTTCCCTAAAGCCCATTTACTTTTCTAAACCAATTATTTTTTGATGCCCAAAGGTCCAAGCCCATTGGGCCCAATCAAGGCCTAACTAGATTGGGCCCACTAAGGCCCGATTTATCATCTTAGGCCCATTAGGGAAAGCCCAACAAGGCAAGCCAACCAAAAGTCCATTAATCTAAAATCCTTAGTCCATTATGAGCCCAAACCAAAGGATAAGTCCAATACCAGGCTAGCCTACAATCAAAGAGCCCAAAACTTGCACGGGTAATGCTCACGTCGTGAGAACCTTATACTCACGACGTGAGGTCGTAACTTTGGCCTAGAAACTTCCTCGAACACGCTCTCACATCGTAAGGCTTCATTCCTCACGTCGTGAGTCCAGGTCTGACCAAAAATGAGCATTAAGCTCCTAATCCATTAAGCCTTAACATGGGATAGTCTAGAGGGTCTTCCTTGACCCCAAGGATCATAAAAATCGAAGCTTTTCAGTCACATATGTCGAATACATGACTTAGACACTAACCTAGATCAAAATGAAGGAAAAAGGTCCAAGACTCAAACTTGGAGTCCAAAACTTGCACCAAAATCTAAACCCAAGGGTTCTAACACAACAAATGAATCAATGGTCCATAAAGTTGCTAAATTTATGGACCTCATGCATGATAATTCAGGATCCCATGCGAAGAAGGTAACCATAACCTAGATATGGCAAGATTATAAGAGAAAGGTGGGATGTTTGAGACTTACAAAGGCTTATGAGCTCAGAAGTGCCACAAGGAGGAGCTTATCTCGCCAAAAGGAACCACCACAAGAGCTTCTTCTTCCTCTTCAAGCAAATGAAAACACCAATAACACACCAATACCACCAACAATGGCTGAGGGGCTCAAGAGGGCCGAATCTAAGGTTTTTTTAGTGAATTGGGAGTGAAAGAGGCTGAGGAGAAGCAACCCTAATAATCTCATACCTTTAAATACCGGAAAATTAGGGTTTTGGTGCATCAGATGATCCTCACATCATGAGCACTTCATGATCACGTCGTGAGCCTTAAATAAACTTTGTCAACAAGTCAACGGTCACTCACCCGAACTACTCCAACTTCAAATGGACATAACTTCTTCGTTTCAACTCCATTTTTGGTGTTCCTTATATCCACAGAAAGGTGGCGAGAAGATATACACATCTATCAACTTATTCTCACCTAAAAACCTTCAAAAACGAAAATCCAAAATTCATAAAGAGCTCGAACTGCCACTTTACCGATATATCCCTTAGCTCCAAGGCATAACCCAAACTCACGTATCACCTTAATTACATTGTCCATACCTAAATGGGTCTAAATATCTTTTTTCCAAAGGCCCTAAGCCTTATGATAACCTATCTGTAGGCCACAGTCCTGAAATTGGAAAACGATTCGGAACAGGGTGTTACAACTCTCCCCCACTTAAATTAGATTTTGTCCTCAAAATCGCTCCTTACTAACACCCATATCCCAAAAAATGATCTGAGGAATGCAACCTATGATTATATACGTAAAACAATCTTATTAAGACAACCGAAAACCAAGCCGAACTTCCATCCCGAAGAAAGCGAACCTCGAGCTTCCACAAACCACTTTTGCCTCCCCAGAGTCTGAATCTCATACTGGTTTGTCTCCTTGACAGCTTGCCCATGCATAACCACTGATTACCAATCTGAACACGTCCAAAGTTGAGCACACACATGGGCAAACATCCTGACTGAACTCACGTCCTGACGGGAATTCCCAACCTGATTCCCCAACACTAGCTAACAAACACCAAGAAGAAGCGAGCCCAACGTTGGGAAGTTTCCCAAACTCCCAACTCACACACTCCTCAACCAGTCAGCCACTTGTCCGCCTTCCTCCCCGATGGGAATCCAAACTCATCCTAGTTTCGCACTTACTTTTGTTCCTGGATACCTGAACGATTCTCCTCCACTTTGATTCAAATAACATCTTACAACACACATGTCTGGAAGGATCCCCAATCCTTCTTACCATCCAATGATCAATCTGCTGGAGACCAACATTTATCACTGTTAGTGTTCCAAAACTAACCAACACTAAAGCAGTACAACTCTTGAATACTAACAGAACACCTCCCGAGTTCCAATCACACTTACTACCGCTACTGCATCCTAGGAACCCTCTTTATTAGGAGACGACCCTACACTACTACTCTAATATTCATGGTATGCAGATGGCATACAACTCATACATAAGCAAAAAAATATAACTCTAAGATACACTTACTCATACCGATCAAGACAATACCAATAAAATCAAAAATAAATACTCATAGGAAAGCAAAATATACACACATGTAACATCGAAAGTTTCTTGAGTCTCCTCTATAGTCAGCGGGAAAACCCTGCTCCTCACTGTCGGTGCCTCTCCCCGGCCCTGACGGCTGTCGGTGATCCTCAACGTTGCAGGGTCAGGTGCCATCACCTGTCCCACTGCAGCCAAACTCAGACATTGGACCTTCTTTTGGCCCCGTTGACTGCAATGAAAGTAGATCAGGTCTGATCCCTGGGTGGTGGTAGCAGTATAATCCCTGCTATAATGATCGATCCGACCGCACTTGAAGTAGGCAAAATCACCACCACAACCACTCCTACACGCACCCTCGTGTGTCCTGCCGCAACGGCTACGATCCTGATGACCCTTCAATCTAGAATCCAATACCTTGGGCCTCTTTCCCGATCCCGTGGATTTCTGAACTTCATCGGGATTCCTCTTCCTATCTGCCTCTAAGTCGATCTATCTCTCCCTGGCTCGAGCGATCATATCCTCCAGCGTCTTGCAGCTCGACCTGCTCACAAACTGTCTGATATTGCTCCTCAGCATCTCGTGGTACCAAGCCTTCTTCATCTCCTCGTCCGCTACATACTGCGGAACAAGAAGGGCCTTCTCCCTAAACTTGGTGGTGATCTCCGTCACCGTCTCCGTAGTCTGTCGGAGGTCTTGGAATTCTCATGCTAGCCATTACACCTTAATCACTAGTGCAAAATCGGCCCGGAACCCGGTCGAGAAGTCACTCCATGTTTTCACATCAATAGAGGCATCATGTACAATAGCATGTCCAACCTCCTCCCGCCAATCACGTGCTCTGTCCTTCAGAAGACATGAGGCGAGTCGGAACTTGTCCTTCTCGGGACACCAGTTAGAAAGAAAAGCATTGGTGACATCCGCCAACCACCGACTGGTAGCAATCGGGTCCTTAGGCCCATGATAGTTTGGAGCTCCACAAGCTTTGAACTCACGGAATATCAGTGTGCACACCCCCATCATAGCCGCCATCTCAGTGCGGAACGTACTGAATATCTCATCAAGAATCTTCAAGATACACTCCTTGACTGTACCGAAGATCGCAGGAGTCTGGTCAATGATATTGCGTGTAATATCAGCTGAAATAAACACTCTCATCTGATCATCAAGCTGCCCGGCTCCAAAGCCCGAGCCTGATCTCTCACCGACACCAGAACTGCCAACTGGTCTAGTAAGTAGTGTCACTATGTTGCAACATATCATAACAACCATTACAATTCACTATCGAGGGATCACACATGCACTACAATTTTATTGGTTTTATCTCATCCCTCCTTGACTTGAGTACAAATCCTCTGTTTTCAATAGAACGGGCCCATACTACCTTCCACATCTATCCGTACTTTCCTCAAGAATTTCCTTGACTTCACCAAGTCCGTTTCACTACTACTACTCCCAGTACTAATCTCATCCTAGGATTGCCCTAGGGTAATCACCGACCCACTTTCACCATCAGTTGCATAAGAAATCCTTGTTATCTTCCTTAACTAGCTCGCGAATACCATTACATATTACTAAGACCAGATAATTCTTCGAATGAGAGGTCTCTCCCTACAATGGTTAGACTCAGATTAGAGCTATGAAATAGGGCTAAACCTAACATTCTGAAATTATTTAGTCCTCATAACATTTAATTTAACATATTTGTTTACTAGTTAGTTAAAGATAACTAGAACTCCTAAAAGCACAAAGCAGGCAACATTCGAGCATTGACTAACCCAAACCAAGCATATCCTAATCAGACCATCATCTCACTGACTAATCAGTACTAGCATGCTGTTCAATAAGCACATACAATAGGCATACAAGGTATCCTTACTATATCCATAGCCCTAATCTAGCATGCAGTACTCATACGCATACATCAGGCATACAAGGCATCCTTCCTAGATCCTTAGATCTTTTCAAAATCCTTTTTTATAAAAATGGCTTTCTTTTGAAAAAAATTTATACCAAGTCCTCAGTTTGAGTTCGGACACACCCGAGAATATGCCCGAATCCCTCAAACCAAGGCTCTGATACCAACTTGAAACATCCCAGAAATTCGGTCGAAAAATTTCAATTCTAATTATTAAATAAAACCATAGTTATCAAAATCATCTCATCAAAAAATAAATCGTAGTATCTCAAAACATTATTATCAGAGTTTCCAAATCAAAACATCAGAGTAAACATCCCAAGATAATCATCATGGTGTGTGCAATGCAGTCATCCCGAGCTCTTCTCTTTGTAACTGGAAGTACCTGAAACCAAAACTAAAAACCATAAGCACAAAGCTTAGTGAGTTTCCCATACTACCATATACCATACACATAATTGTTGGGTTTTATGTACTACAACGCTCCTATGGTGCACATACAACCCAAATGCTTTGGATATGGTTTTCTCTAATTATACATGCAATATTCATTTCCAAAGCATGAAGCCTGACTAGCATGCAAAACACTGATACATGAATCATAAGAACTAGTTTGAAGATTATCTAATGTTGTAGCTTTTAGAACTTGGCCTTTCAAGAGCTTAGAACCTCAAGTGTGATGCCTCAAACGGTTCACAAAACAGCAAGAGCAATTGGATAAATATGAGAGAGAGTTCTAGAGACACAAATTGGCCAGCCTCTTCATAGAACTCATAGGGGCCGATTTTAGCAAGCTAGAGACTATATTTATAGTTTGGAATCCTTAGGGTTTAAACTTGTAAACGTTAATTCACTTGGGCTTTTGGACTAATAAATCATTAGCCTTTTGGAGTAACTCTTCATGGACTCACAAATATTTAGTCCAATCCTAATCAACATGGATCATTAGCCCAAACTATAAATATCATTGATTTACCTAATCAGTCCCTGCAAATTTAATTAGTCTCTTTTGATCACTAAATTAATTCCAAATTAATTCTTGATCATTACTAATTAAATAATATGATTTCTCAATTAATATATTATACTTATAATATATTAGTAAATCATAAATACCCTCTTTCTCAAGTATCCTTCCTATCAAATTGCTTTGACGAATGCAACCCAAATGGACTATGCTACTATTGGGTCAAGTACATACCAATTATATTTATGAGCTTAGATACCTAATCCAACAATCTCCCACTTGGATAAGTCTAATAACTATAAGTGCTAATGTAGCTTAAAATCTAATTAGCAATCGTAGCTCTCAAAAAGTCGTTGTCGAACTTTGACTTAGTCAATGACGCGTCCATTACATAAGGGATCATATATTCCTCCATTCTACAAGATATCGTATGAACTGAGACATTGATTTTAATCATTCTCTCTGTTCATGTGTTGTTTCCCGATTTCTGATTTATGACAACTGACTAATTAAACAATCAAATCAATCCAGGCTTGGCCTAGCACTTAGGTATCATCACTAAATCATCGAGGGGCCCACAGATATCGCTTCTATCCCCCATTGGATAAAAGGTACGGATAAACCTTGAGTCATATGCTTTCTCTAGTTACTCATCAAATCACACACAACAATATGTTTTATAACACCAAGTTACTGGTGCATTTTCGTATCATCAATGTGCAACCGACTTGTAAACTAAAACTCACATGTCTTGGTTTCAAGAATATAAGATATTATCGTCTCACAATCACTCGTGACAAAATCCATGAAGTGATTCACGCGAGTGTGGGTTTAATCCAATATTCAAATCTTATTACAGTAGTACTCATGAACACCGCAACAAAATTTCGTCATGTCTAAGCACCCTAGACAATCTACAAGCGGATTCACGACAATCTTACCTCATTACTTACTTCCAAAGTATGATTAACTGTGGATGTTTGAATAACCTAGTTATATTTGAATAGCCTAGTTACTCGGAAAGTAAAACATGCAAAGTGAAACACAAGAATAATTGAATCAAATATGGTTTCAAAACTTTTGAATATAAATAAAACACTTATTATTTGATCACCATTTCGATTGCACATTATTCATTGTATAATTTTTCGATTGATCAACTTAATACTTGAATTAAAACAATAGTTATCCCATGCTTTAAGCATGCACACTATGTTTACCTATGATCTTTACTTTGTGAAATAGATCAATTGAACACATTTCCAATGATGCTCTTTTGACAATTCCAAATCTTTATCTTAAGTGTAAGATTCTAAACTATCATGCAATGATTCCTTTTGTAACATCGAGGTACAAAAGTCACAGAGACTTTGCCAACGCTATTACAAAGTATTCCTTTGGAGATTGTCACAAAAACAATTCCATAGAAGCGAAGTCTCAAATTCAAAGTACATTCCTTTGAACATCCTTCTTGGACAAATAGATTCTTAATATCCATCTCCCACTGTGGAAATATTTCCATATATGTCATATGACAACTCGTTATAAATAAAATCATGTCTATTCATAATAATGTCAATATGGTCCATCCAATACTATACTTCCAAGTACAAGCTATCAATCCTTAACGAACCTCAGATCGTCCTTGACAGTTATTTAATAACTTTAGTCATATCTGGTTCTAGTCCTCTTAATGACCTAGGAATTTGGAAAAATTGAACACGTGAATATTATAGCACCTGCAATCGATCCTATACTCGAAGCATATGGGACACAATTCATAATTTCATACATAAAGACATAATACTTGACCAGTCTTTTGCTATAATATTTCTATATATAGAATTTCCAATGTTGAAACACTTCAGCATGGTATTCATATATTCTCATTTCTAAGCTTGATTAAAAATTCAATCTAAACTTTTAGATTTAAAATGAAGTATAAGTATACTCTCCCCTTCTATAGCGGAACAACTTTTCAAACTTTGTAAATTTGAACTTTGTTTCCTATAAATAGCATTGCTAACTCGCAACACTTACCATAATAATTATGCTCCCAGTAGCATAATAATTATTTTGTTACTAGCATAACATTTATGCTCCCACTAGCTTTGACATGTATCTAGAAATCAGCTGGACTTCTAGAAATCAATACTTATTGACTTTCTTACCAAAGTTCAGATTTCTGATATGAGATCCTTCGATAAGCCTTTATCTAAGCTCATACACCTTTCAGATTAAATAGCACAAGTGTATGTTTTAACCTTTCAGAAACTTATAGTCAATAACTCTCGAATGTTCAAACTAATTGTCATTTCTCACAATTCAAACTATAAAGAGGGATGCCATAATCATAATCGAATTTGAGAACACAGTTAATGTTGGATTACGTGTCTAAGCCCATAACTATAATTAGTATGTACTTGACCCAAGAGTAGCGTGGTCTATTTGGGTTGCCTTCACCAGAACAGTTTGATAGGATGGATATTTGAGAAAGAGGTTATTTATGATTTATTAATATATTACAAGTATAATATATTAATCTAAAATCATATTATTTAATTAGTATTGATCAAAAATTAATTTGGAATTAATTTAGTGATCAAAAGAGACTAATTAAATTAACGGGGACTGATTATGTAAATCAGTGATATATAGTGTGTGGGATATTGATCGATTTTGGGCTAAGTTTATGAAAGTATCCATAAGTGTTAACCCACATGAGATATGGATCATAACCCAAGTGCATGGATTAGAGTTTACCCATGACTCTTGGAATCCTACACTATATAAATGTTGCGCCTTAGCCAAAATCGTCACCCTATGTGTTCTAAGAGTTTATATAACCGATTTTGTGCGCTCCATACTCTCTCTCAAAGTCCTCCTTTGTTCATGGTGTTTGTGAACCATTTGAGGCATCACACTTGAGGTGTTAAGCTCTTGAAATGCTAAAACTACAAGCTACAATAAAGAGATATTCATCTTATTTGATTTTATGATTCATGTACCAAAATTTTATGCTAGTTATAGGCTTATGCTTTGGGTATTTCATTGCATGTATAATTAGAGAAAACATAGATCCAAAGCATTAGGGTTGTATATGCACCATAGGATGTTGTAGTATACAAAACCCAACAATGGTATCAGAGCCTAGGATTGTTTTTTGTTATATTGATGCTTGTTAATTTTCAAAGTTGAAAAACATCGACTTTCTGGCCTCTGACTGATGAACTCGCCGAGTCCACTGGCTGACTCGACGAGTCCACTCAGTAAAAGGGCAACTCGACGAGTCAGGTTCATGCACTCGTCGAGTAGGTGCTTCTGGCTGCAGAATTTCGAGTTGTTGGCAAAGAATTGGACTAGGATCATTACCACAAACTATTTGTAATCATAAAAAATTGTATTTTCTGATTTGGTAGTGATGATCCTCTTCCAATCAAAAGATAATTGTCAAAATTTCAAGATTTGTATTAGTGTATATGATAGGCTAATTTCTTGTAAATTGTTGATATGAATTGTATTGACTTTTGAGTTTAACTAGATCCTAGATAAATTATATGATAATATTTTATTTGTTAAAATATTGATCTAAATGTTCTTTAAAGTCTTCCATAACTTGTCCTCAATTTATGGAACATGAAAAGTCTCATCTATTAAAATAACATTAAACTCATATGTTATGGAAATGAAAAGGTTTCAAGAGTTACAAAACTTGCCCTTATGTTTTGGTATTTCAAAAGTCTCAAATTATGAAAACATTAACTCTAGTAATTGAAAGGTTTCATAAGATGCGTCTATTCGGTTCATAACTTAAAAATTAATTAAAAGTTTTAATTTTGATTTTTTTTAATAAACTAGATGCCTTTAATAGTTCAATTACACATTATGGACTTTATTAAATTAATTAAAGTGTTTAATTAAAAGAGAAGTTTAATAAATCCATAACGACATGGTTTAACCTTAATTAAATTAGGAGTATAATTTATTAATAGATTAAACCACGTATTATTTTAAAAGTTTAAAATACACCCTTATACTATATAAAATTAAAAAGTTTACTATATTATATGTATAAGTAAAAAGTCAGTCTTACCGTTAGTAGGCCTCATTCACGAAACCGATCTATAAGGGGGGGGGGATAAGGTTACTGCCTATAAAATGGCAGTTTAATGGGTGTTCACTCTCACCCACCGCTTCCTTGACCGGTGGAGGGTCGTTAGCCGAACGGATAGGATAGGACATTAATTCTCATTAAAAGTATAATGAAAATACCAAGTAACTAAAAACTTATAAATTCCCCATCTTAGTTGTTGGGTCGTGTTTTGTGTAATGAGTTGCGTCTATTGGGTTCGTTAGTTAGTCCATTTTGTATCTCCGGTATGGGCCTGTCCATCCGTGAGTTTAGTAGGGTTTAGTATATATAGGAGCTTGCATGCTTCCTAGATAGAAACGATAGAATAGAACAATCAGAGAATTATTCAGCAAGTATATTGTTATCGTTCTTGTAACCCTAAAATCCTCTACAGCGGAAGTTCTTAGTCGAGCTCTGCTGAGGATTGTTTGATCTAATCATTCGACACATATTGATCCATACTTGTGTTATTTGCTGCTTTTACATCCATCGCATTACCTGTTAAGAAGATCTAATCGATCTTTAAGTTTATTAATAATTTATCAATTGGTATCAGAGCAGGAGGCTGTGTAATTCATACACATCTTTTCTGTGAAAAAGGTTGCGATTAGGGTTATTCCGCATTAACTAATATTTATTGAGCCGTCATCCCATAATTGACGTAACTCAACATTTATTTGTTTTGCCCTAATCTTATAAATATTACAGTCTGATCTTTCAAACAGGTTATACGATCAAGCATGGACGAGTCACAATCAAATCCCATAAACATCTCAAATAGCATTGGATCAACGACGAAGATTCCCATCCTTTACACCCAGGATTACGAAGTCTGGGCACATCACTTTGAAGATTATGTCATTGGATCTGAAGACAATGGATACCTTATCTGGGAAGCAATTGTGTCTGGACCATTCGCTCATTCAGCAACGTCTAGAATCATTAAAACACAGAAAGAGTATAATGATCTGTTGAAGGACGTAAAAGGTATTGCTCAAGACGAAAAGGATAAGTTTCAGTGCAATATTAAAGCATTGAGACTAATCAGATTCGCTCTTCAATCGGATACTTTTAGGCTAGTGAGTTCATGCAGCACTGCAAAAGAAATATGGGATAGGCTACGAGAGTTATATTCCACAGACGAAGATCTGGAACATTCCATTCAGACCTTACTCTTGTCTGAGTTTGGCGAATTTAAGCAGAATCCCGAGGAAACTGTTACTCAGACATTCGATCGCTTCAATCATCTTCTCAGTATGATGATTAAACACGATATTGAAAGGAAGTTGATTGAACAAAAAGTTACATTTTTGAATGGTCTTAAATATGAGTGGAGAGTGGTTGTGTCCACTGTTAAAGCTCATGAGCGATTCAAATCTTATTCGTTGGCTAAGCTGGTAGGAATTTTGAAATCCCAAGAAAAGATTGTCTTGCAGGAGAAGAATGTGGTTTCAAGCTTGGGTTCCTTAGCTCTTCTTTCTGAAAGCAAAAGTGTGATGGAAGATGAAGACCTTAACTTAGAAGACTATGACCTTACCTCTGAAGACTATGCAATGATGGTGTCAAATCCAAAGAGGTTTATTAAGAAAAGGTTTCCTACCAAGAAGAACTGAAATTGGAAAGGAAGCTATAGTTCTGAAAAAGTGAGGGAGGAACCGAAGGCAGAAGAAGCAAAGAAAGAGCCGAAAGCTGAAGGGGATTCTAGGGTGAGCTGCTATTACTGTGGAGGAAAGAACCACTATGCCAAAGACTGTATCCTAAAGAAAATGGCAAAAAAGGATGAAGAAAAGGATGAAGAAGCTGTGTTGATGAAAAAGCTGGAAGAGATCAAGAGAAAGAAAACTGCTGCTAACCCTTCTATGAATGCTTTAATTGTGCAGGGTTCGGTAGCGGATGATGAGTTCGGTGGCGTGGAGGTCTGGTCAACCGACTCTGAGGATGATGAAGTCAGAAAGCCATCTCATGGAAAGGCTTATGTTGCGAAAGGTGAAGGAAGCGGTGGAAAGTGTTTAATGGTGTCGGATGTATCTCAAATGAGGGGATACAACACAGACGGTGGGAATGCAGACACGAAGGAGCGAGAGGACTTGTGCTTCACAGCAAAACCTCTCAGCGTGCAGTTTTAATGAGCTTGATGAATTAATCAAGAAGGTACAATCCAATTTTGTTTCATTCAAAGTCCCACAAAATTCATATGAAAAAGAACTAAAAAAAATGTAAATTCAAGAATCTCTCATCTAGACAGCAGTTTAACTCAAACACGGGTCACCAATTCTAACCTGACTGACCAATTAAGCAGGGTGTCTTCAAAGAGTGAGGAACGGAGGATGTGGATAGAGCTGAAGGAGTCGGAGTTGAACAAATCCAAAGACGAAAACATTTATTTACAAAGAGACAATTTAAAACTTTTGAAACAAAGAAATGTGTTTTGTTTTATTGCTAAGCGTCTTTATTCTAACATCACTCAACTTCATCTTAACTGTGAAATAGGACAGAAAATTCATCGTATGATTTTGCCCTTTCTTGAGTTTAAGGAAGATGAAATTGACGCCGAAGCATATAATTGCGAAAGTGTAGTTTCGTCTGAGGATGTAAATCCGACGTATATGTATGGTCTGGACAAAATCGAATCTTTCATAAAGTCCAAGGACCATAAGGACATGCTGAAAAATCTTTTGGATGAAAATGAAAAACTGAAATTAAGGACCGAAACCATACAAAAGTTTGACTCATTGAATGCCAAATTAAGCTCAGAAAATAAAATTGATGTTGAAAATGCATCTGAGCTTAATGAGGATGATGATATGAGTGAAATTTATGTAGAGGATGAAATTGATTGTTCTGAGTTTGTCAAGAGCGAACCCGAAAACCACAAAAATCTTATTTCAAAAATTTTTGTGGAGTTTGCTCGTTTGTCCCACCAAAAGTCCCCGATCCTTGAAGAAAAAGTTGTTGTATACCAAAAGGTAAGGACGACTCCAAATCAGGTATATAAGGTCACAGGAGTAACCAAACATCAGACAGCCAAACTCACAGCCATTGTAAATGAAGATAATGCTGATGGCTGTGATGAGTTCTTCTGGTCTGCACCCATCGATAATGCTGATGAAACCGTTGGTCTGTCGGAAAGGACATCCTGGAAAACCAAAGGCAGATATGTGCCAGAGCCTTTGAACAAGCCTGATAACTTCGACGTGCCAAGTACTAGTGGTACAAAAGACGTTCCTGAAGAGAAAGGAGTTCCTGCAGAAAAAGTCACTCCTTCAAGCGAAACATCATCAGTTCAGAGTGAGCCAGCTGATAAGAAGTAAAAGCAAAAAGCCAACATCCATCGACAGCCGAAGCAAGTAAAGAATCAGAAGCAGCAAAGGAATTAGAGATACAAGAAAAATCTCTCTGAACGAAAACATTTTTGGCGATCTCAAAACGCCCATTTCTCCTATCATGACAGAAATCCAACGTCAGAGAAAAATGTTGTTAGGAAGAAAGAAAGCAATAACAACCGAAAGGAAAGATTCGGTTCTGAGGATCACAATAACCGAAAGGAAAGGTTCGGTTCAGAGAACACCAGCTACCGAAAGCAAAAGTTCGGTTCCGAGAGCAAAAGCAATCAAGGTTCAAGGTTCGGTCCCACTAATAATCAAAAACAAAAGGGATACCTAGAACCTCAAGTCAAGCAAACCTCTCAGACTAACTTCTCTCGTTCTAATTCTTCTCAACCCCATTCTAAATCCAATTTTGTTCATACTCAAAATCCAAAATCTTCAACAGATTTGAAAGGAAAATCGAAGGTTTCCTCAGTCAAGACTGATCAAAAGCATTCCAATGTCCCGGTGCCTAAACCTGAATCCAAACCGTCTGTAACAAATCCCAATAAAATTAAGGTTTTCACCATTAAAAAGAAAGATGAAACAACTTTAATAAAAATAACATATCTTTTTGACATCTCTCTTACTATTCTTGTTCCTGTGAAAGGCTCACGTGGACCCAAGAAACTTTGGGTTCCTAAATCTGCTTAATTTTTGCAGGTTATCAGTGACGAGCAGTTTGACGAAGAATGGTATATTGACAGTGGCTGCTCACGTCACATGATAGGAAGGAAGGAAGAGCTGAGGGAATTTCGGTCTCTTTCAAACGGTGGAAATGTCAAGTTCGGGAACAACTCATTCGGCACTATAAAAGGCTATGGAATGATAACAAATGGAGATTTCACAATCAGAAAGGTTGCATACGTTGAAGGACTACAGCACAACCTCATTAGTGTATCTCAGCTTGTTGGAGGAACCGGTCTCAAGGTTTCTTTCGACGATGAGGGTTCAGAAATAATTGAAAAGAAAACAAAAAGAGTAATTCTCTAATCGGAGCGTAAAGGCGAAATGTTTCCCCTGGATCTCAAACCTATCAAAGGAAATCCAGCTATCTGCCTGTTATCCAAAGCACAATCTGACGAAAGCTGGCTGTGGCACCGAAGGCTCTCTCATCTCAACTTCAAGGATATCAACAAACTTGTCACAGGTGGTCATGTTCGAGGTCTTCCTTTGCTCAAATTCGATCGAGAACATTTATGTGCTGCATGTGAAATCGGGAAGCAGAGTCGTCAAAGTCACCCATCGATTGTAAACACTAAAGTTGTTGAACCATTAGAGTTAATTCACATTGACTTGTGTGGTCCATCATCTATCAAAAGCATCGGAGGTAGCAAGTATATTTTTGTTATTGTTGATGACTTTTCACGTTTTACATGGGTGTTCTTTCTGAAGCACAAATCTGAAGCAACTCTCAAGCTAAAGACGTTTATCAA
This sequence comes from Lactuca serriola, assembly GCF_051521515.1. NCBI lineage: Eukaryota > Viridiplantae > Streptophyta > Magnoliopsida > Asterales > Asteraceae > Lactuca > Lactuca serriola. The sequence continues at coordinate 236,464,322 of NC_136415.1, read as the reverse complement.
GCAGGTTGAAGTGCAGCTGAGGAAAGTCGTTCGCAACATCAAGAGCGACAATGGGCTGGAGTTCAAAAATAAAGAATTCGAAGACTTCCTGGCAGAAAAAGGAACCAGTCACAACTTCTCAGCTCCCTACACCCCTCAACAAAACGGAATTGTTGAAAGACGAAACCGATCTTTGTGTGAGGCGGCCCGAACCATGCTAAGTTTTGCTTCTTTACCTTTATATTTTTGGGCTGATGCTATTGCAGCAGCATGTTTTACGCAGAACAGGTCCTATCTTAATAAACGATTTAATCTCACTCCTTATGAGATCATCAACAACAGGAAGCCAAATGTCAAATTCTTCCACGTATTCGGCTCACGGTGTTTCATCTTCAATTCTAAAGAACATCGTAACAAGTTTGACGTAAAAGCCGATGAAGGGATATTTCTGGGATACTCTCTCACTTCGAAAGCATACAGGGTTTTGAACAAACGTTCGAGGAAAATTGAAGAAACTTAGATGACAGCTATGTCAAAAAGCTGAAGGCCAGTGAAGACACAGTTGGAGAAATTTTTTCTCAAACAGGCCAAGTCACAGCCTCGATTGCAAATCTGTTTGAGAAGTTTGTTGAGTTATTTGATGAACCAGAGAAGGCCACTCTCTTGGAAGCTAGTGCAGCGGACAACAAAGTAGATCATCTGAAGCAACTCATCTAAGATGCTGCCAAGCAAGTAAATGAAGGAGAATCAAGTCCAAACGACCCGCCACAACACGGTGCTTCAGTTGAGGGGGAGGATCCACCTTCTTCTTCACAGCCGGGCTCACATGTTGAGGGGGAGAACTGTTCTCCAGCTGCTCCTGAACGCCCAGCTGTACCCGAAAGCCAATCTGTACCCGAAAGTCCTGTGGTACCCGAAAGCTCAACACCACCCGAAACTCTTGTAGCTCAGGAAAGTCAAGATACACCTGAAAGCTCATCTGTCGAGGGGGAGAATGTTGATATGTCTTATGACGATGATAGTCAATCTGAGCTAGAAGAGATGGTAAATGATGAATTGGATCCATCCTATGATCCAAATTACCCTCCTCTTGTCAAATGGACCAGAGATCATCCTGTTTCACAGGAGCAAAAGTTTCCTCATAAAGCTCAACAGCAAGAAGCGAAATAGACCGAACATTCGGGTTCGGGTCTTGTGCTAATGTACCGAAATGAACCGAACGTTCGGGTTCGGTTGCATTATCTGCTTTTCGCTCATCACTCAAAGGTAGTTTCCTTGGTTGTAGATCTTATGTATAAATTTTCTAAAGTCATTTCTCTTATTGTCAAAGTTATTCTCTTTTTCAAATCTATTTTCTTTGGCGACCGAAATCAACCGATCGTTCGGGTTCGGTTCCAAAATTTTTCTCACCCGAAATAGACCGAACGCTCGGGTTCGGTTCCAAAGTTTTTCTCAACCGAAATAGACCGAACGCTCAGGTTCGGTTCCCAAATTTTTTTGTGTGTGTCTTAATTTTTTTTATTATCAAAAATTCCAAAAATATTTTTTTTCTTTCATAAATTCAAAAACTCCGAAAATATTTTTTTTATTTAGCTTGGCTTTCATTTTTTTATTTTTCTTTATTCATTTTTTTTGTGTGGGTATATAATTTCATTAGCTTAGTGTCCCTAGAAGCATGCTGTTGTATGTGTCCAAAGCCTCACCTGATTCTGAATAATAGGCCTTACTGACTTGGTATAAACAAACCTTGTCTTCCCAACTAGGCTTTCTTATTTATTCTAATCATGAGCTACCTAACTCTCTTCTCACATGAGATATGAGTTTTCTGCTTGGTCCTAATCTTTATAGTAGAGGTACTTTAATTTCTTTACACCATCTATGTTGCATTTCTCCATCACATTCGCTTCACAAACGTAACCCTTGAGACACTCAGACATTACCACTGAGGTTTATGGTTGCACAATTTCTGTGTTCATGATCTTAGCTTCGTGTTACTACGTGCTAAGTGAAACCCAAAATTCAATACCCATTATGCATTGACGGTGAACAATTAATTTGCTCAAGCTTTCACTAATGAATTGACGAAGGTACCACATGAAATCTCTAATTTTCTTTTGAGTGATTCCTATGAAATTGTTAACACCCATAACATTTCTTCCCTTGGGATCTAGTTTTAATTTTTGTTGAGATTTTATAAATTTCCTAGCCAAATTAAAATTATCTCCAACCTACTTGTTCAACAGACTACACTGGTCTCACAAGTACTTCGTTCGATTTTTGTCTTATATCAAGATTAGGAATTTTGAATCGAAGTGATATCCACCCTCATAAGCCTAATTAAAAGAAGCCTTTCAACACTTCTTAATAAGTGTCTGATCGTTATTCAACGGGAAACCACACAAACACTTTAAAGTCTCTCTTGACTTTGAAGGAAGAGATTCGTGCCCGGGATCATTTGTTTTGTGTCTTTATTGACATCACATATTTTCCCAAAAGTGTTGCTTTATTTCTTTTCTTTTACACCCTAAGCACGAAAATCTTTGATTTTCCAAAATTCAGGTTCTCTTAATTACAAGGCATTTTAAATGGATTGGTGATTTATTAAAGGATGTGGTAAATATTGATCCACGTGGGCGAATTTTTTTAAAGATGTTGTTTATTCTAAAGGGATAAGATGATGACATGATGACTCAGGCGGGAGTCTAATCGATTTGATTTCAAACGGCGCAAGAGAGACGCGTGCAAATCTGAACCGTTTCATCTCCAAACGGCGCCTGATGGGAAGGCGTGTTATTAGGGGCCTGACATTCTCTCTCATGCGTGTTCATTGGCAACCCCAACTGTCACGCATCAGTCAACTCCGAAAAACCCTTCATTTTTCAATAGAAGATTTGGGAAGATCTTTCTCTGTCCATAAACCACAGTATAAAAGGCAACATCCTCCACCGTTTACCTCTTTACTGCAATTAAAATTCCCAGAGAGCAAACAATCCCTAAACTTTCTCTGTTCATCATCTCCTCCACTTTCATCATAGCAATGGCAGATTCTTCCTCAGTTCACGCAACATCCCACATTTTGCCCATCCGCCCACAGCAAAGCTTGATCATCGATTTAACTCCTCAATCGTATGATGCATTCATGTTCCCTATCATTGAGTGTCTGAAGTTTTCTCCAATCGCTCCTGCACTCACCAGGGCTGAAACTGTTCCGATGAAATTCTTGTCACAGATCTTTGCCACTGCTCACTACGACAAGGTTGTCGACAGAATATTCTTTGATATCTTTGAACACAAGGCGTCGATTTCAAAGCAGCGGTTCTGCTCACTGTTAGGGTTTGATACAAATTCTTCCAGGGTCAATCCAGAATCCATCCCCATGGGTCATCTGTTCACTGTTTTGTTCAAGGGCTTATCTGAACGAAGCGCCGGGTCTGATGGAGCCAGCCATTTATTTCTCTCCATCATGTATGATATCTACAATGGCATCAACATGGACTATGGGTCTGTTCTGTGGCAACAACTCATTCAGAGTCTCTCCTCCACTTCCAGACATTCAGAGATTTCGTATGCTCGATTCTGGACCATTATCACGAAATGGGTGATGGACAAGTACCACGTCCCCATTGTCGCTGGTGCTCCAATGTCTTCGATTGGTACCTTCCATACCACGAAGATCATTGTGTCGGATGCTTCAAAATTTCCGTTCAACGGGTCTATTCCGGAAACGGTGTATGGTGATGTTCCGGCTGACAGCAGGATCATTCAGACGTACAAGGAGTTCAGACGTTCTGGTCCGAGGGATCTTACTCCGGAAATGCTAAAATCCATTCATGACGCTGACAAGCCTGCTCCAAGAGGTAAGAAGGCTGATAAGGGAAAACAAGTGGCCAAGGGGGCGAAAGGCCCATCTCCAAAGAAGAGGGAACCCACTAGAGCTGCTCAGTCTCCACAGCAGAAGAGGAGAAAAACCCAACCGCGACGAAAGTTGATTATCGCTTCCTCCTCAAGCGAGTATGAGGGTGATAGTTCTGATTCTGAAGGCTATCAACGTGGTAACACTCCACCACGATCTCCAACCCCTGAAGTTCATGTCTCTACTTCTCCAATTTCCTCTCTACCTAAAACCATTCCTATTTCTATTCCCCCCCATAACTTCCACTACTCAAATACCACCCACTTCCATCCCAATACCAACACCAATATTCACCGAAGCAACCACAACAACCACTACAGATGTTAGAACCAACGTATCTGATACGGGGGTTCATACTGACGCACCTAAATCTACCCCAACACCCGAAACCACCCTAGCACCCGAACCCACTCCTACACCCGAACAAACAACCCAACCCGAACCTACCCATACTACCGAACCACCAGCTTCACCACCACCATCAGAGGGAGAAGAACCATTCCTTGGCGGGGATAATATGACTTTTGACTCGGTCTACTATAGCCCGTTTCAAGTACAGAGTGATGACGATGACGACGCTCCTGTCACCAAAAGGCATCTCCAGGAGTTCCATGATAAAATTGACTCACTCATCGCCTCATCTTCTACTTCTCAGTCATCCCTATCTGAAGCTGCAGTTCAGAAAATTGTTGACGCTTTCTCCAAAGCTCAGCAAGCTTCACTTGCTTTTGTAACCACCGCCATAGATGCCTCTACCAAAGCTTGTCAGGCAGCGACCGAAAAAGTCGATAAACTATTTACTGATGCCTCTTCCCTGTTGAAGTCTTTATAGGAGAGTGCCAACGCCGCCAGGACTACGCTGGAACCGATTGTCCACCAACTGACAACATCAGTCGCAACTGAGTTGAAGTCCTTCGCTTCTCTTCGTCAAACAATTTCTGACGATAACTCAGCTTTCTGAACAACCATCGAGGAACGTCTCTCCAAGCTTCAAGAAGATTTGGTTGCCGAGAACACTCTCATGGATGCTCTCGCAAGGAAGACTACTGCTCTGAAAGTCAAGAGCATTCAACTCTCCAACTCTCAACAGGATATTGAATCTCTTCGATCTGAAAGGGAGGTCATCAAATTGTGTGTTTCGGATGTCCACTCTGCCATCTCCAACATCTTAGAAGCACATGATCCAATTCTTAACTACACTATGAGGTGTGACCTTGCAGAGAAGCTCGCTCTCGCCCTCGCCCTACTCAGCAAAATCGAAGGGCTCCTTGATTTCGTGTCCATTCCGAAACAAGGGGGAGAGAAGGAAACAATGTCTCAACCACCTCCTACTTCCACAGCTACTCACACTACCGAACCTCCTCCAGTAGGCCAAGCCTCTGGTTCCGGTGTGAAAGACAAAGGCAAAAATATTGCTAAGAAGATGAAGAAGATGAAGAAGATAAAGAAACAATCGCTGACTTGTTGAAGCGTAAAAGTCGACGCAATGAGGTTGACATCAGTGCTCGTGTGGCAAGAGAGGCTGAAGAAGACAAACGTAAACAGAAGGAAGCCCACGACCTTCTTGAGAGCAGGAAAACTCTGTTTCCTTCCTGGATTCTTGAGAGGATGATTAAAGAAGCCATTGACACACCGAGTATCTTGTGGCTGGAACCTGTGATCGCTTTAGATCGTTCCAATACTGTCGACTCATAGTTCGACATGCCACTGACCCGAAAGGCTTTCATCTTTCATGCATTTTCCAACGTTGCAGAATTCCCTCATCCTCATCCACAGGTTGATCGGGATCTAATTGATTTCTATCTGAAGGCTGCTCAACCCCAATATCAGACTTAGAGCGCTCAGAAAATTGTCAACGTTCGGGTCTTGAAGCCGTACAGTGAAGGTAACTTCATCAGCGTTCGGTTCAAGGTACTTCGGGGATCTGCCAAAACGGAACATACTATTTCCCTTGCAGATCTTCCCAACCTTAATCGCCATGATTGGATTATCTTGCACAACATCCTTCTCACCAACGAAGCTGAATACGGTCCGATCATCGACCATTTCAAGAGGATGCTCGTGTGCTACATCATGGAAGTTGCATTGATGGATTAGGAGATTGCGAGCGTATTTAAGAAGAAACCTACAATATCTCCTGTTGGCTCTTCCAGTGATCTCAACCAAATGCAGATGGGGAAGATTGACTCGAGGAGGAATTCGGTCATGTTTACCAGAAACGAAGGACAGAAATGTCTTTTCGCCTTGGCTGACAAACATCTCTATACCACTACATGTTTGGAGCACATTTTGGGGATCATCCACAGATGCAAGCAGAACACAGCAGATGATATCAAGTACTTTGATGATATGATTCAATGGTACATTCGGTTCAGACAGACTATTCTCGCTCTTATCACACGTCTGTTTGATAATGTTAAGAAGGCTCCTACTGCTGGCCCGAAGAAGAAGTAGTCTCGCTCCAATTTGACGCAAAGGGGGAGATTGTTGGGTCGTGTTTTGTGTAATGAGTTACGTCTATTGGGCTCGTTAGTTAGTCCATTTTGTATCTACGGTATGGGCCTGTCCATCCGTGAGTTTAGTAGGGTTTAGTATATATAGGAGCTTGCATGCTTCCTAGATAGAAACGATAGAATAGAACAATCAGAGAATTATTCAGCTAGTTTATTGTTATCATTCTTGTAACCCTAAAATCCTCTACAACGGAAGTTCTTAGTCGAGCTCTACTGAGGATTGTTTGATCTAATCATTCGACAGATATTGATCCATACTTGTGTTATTTGCTGCTTTTACATCCATCGCATTACCTGTTAAGAAGATCTAATCGATCTTTAAGTTTATTAATAACTTATCATTAGTTACTTAGGAAAAATGTGAATTTGGTGCTAACCCATGAAATTGAACTTTGCACCTTGTTAAGTCGTTAGTGGAGCGTGTGTGGTTAACGGGCACACTAATCTGGGACTGATAATGTGTGACAAAGGTAGCTTGATGTTAATCATGGATCAATGGAGCGTGTGTGGTTAACCGGCCCATTGATTGGATGATTTGTAACATTAAGTGTACCATGCTAATTTGCATGGTTATTCACACCTTGTTTGTGATCCTCGGCATCCCAGTCACAAACTTAAAGGGCACAATCGAGATTTAAACATGCCATTGAAAAGTTCAATGAATCTCAAATATCTAAGAATTTCAATTCAGTTAAAACCTAAAGGTCATTTTCGTTTTTCATGGTGGAAATTGGTAAATCGTCAAATATTTTACAATTAGATTACAGGATCCCTCTTCCGAATTGTAGAATATTGTGTTGGGTCCTAGCCGTAATATTTCATTTGGGGTGTTATATTAAGGAATTTAATCAACCAACTTGAATTTCTCCCATATAGATGTCTAGTTCAGACAACTATGGTCTTTCTTATCTTGTTGGAAAAAGCTTTCCACATGAAGATGATATTCACAAGACAATCAATGTGAAAGATTAATCCCTTTTTCATGCTATAGTGGAACTTCACTTCCTCTGCCTCCTCCAATAGTTCTCCCTAACCCACAAGTTCAAAGACTTGAATAGTTCAAGGTCACTCAAGCCCTATTGGCAAGCCAACACCAAGATGGAAGGCTTGTGTCTGTACATGTCTTGGAGATGAAGTCACACATTTACAGGCTGGGAATGTTAAGAGTCGTTGTAAGAATACTATAGTTGATTAATGGAAACATTATACAATGAATAATGTGTAATCAATATGGTGATTAAATAAAAGGTGTTTTATTTATATTCATATGTTTAGAGACCATGTTGAATTCGATTATTCTGGTGTTTCACTTTTCATGTTTTGACTTCCATAATAATAAGATTATTCAAACTATCCACATTCGATCATACTTTGGAAGTAAGTATTGAGGCAAGACTTTCATGAATCTAACTGTAGATTGTGTAGGGGTTTTAGACACAACACAAGTTTGCTGCAGTGTTCATGAGTACTCCTAGAATAAGATTAGAGTATTGGATGAAATCCACACTCATCTAATCACTTCATGGATTTTATCACGAGTGATTGTGAGATGATAATATCTTATATTCTTGAAACGGAGAGACATGAGTTGCAGTTTACATGTCGGTTGCACATTGATAATATGTAAATGCACCAGTAACTTGGTGTTATAAAACATATTGTTGTGTGTGATCTGATGAGTAGATAGAGCAAGCATATGAGTCAAATTTTATCCATTCCTTTTACCCGTATAGGGATAAAAGTGATATCTGTGGGCCTCTCGATGATTTAGTGATGACAACCCTAAGCGTTTGGCCAAGCCTGGACTGATTTGATTTGTTCAATTAGTTGGTCGTTATAAATCGGAAATCGGCAAACAACACATGAACAGAGAGAATGATTATAGCCCATGTCTCAGTTCATACGATATCTAGAATGGAGGAATAAATGATACCTTATCTAATGGAGGCATCATTTGACTAGGTCAGAGTTCGACAATGACTTTTGAGAGCTATGATTGCTAGTCGGGATTTTGGATTCGTACTTGCAATAATAGTTATTAGACTTATCCAAGTGGGAGACTGTTGGATTAGGTGTCTAAGCCCATAACTATAATTGGTATGTACTTGACCCAAGAGTAGCATGGTCCATTTGGGTTGCCTTCACCAAAACAATCTGATAGGATGGATAATTGAGATAGAGGTTATTTATGATTTATTAATATATTATAAGTATAATATATTAATCTAAAATCATATTATTTAATTACTATTGATCAAAAATTAATTTGGAATTAATTTAGTGATCAAAAGAGACTAATTAAATTAACGGGGACTGATTATGTAAATTAGTGATATATAGTGTGTGGGATATTGATCCATGTTGGGCTAAGTTTATGAAAGTATCCATAAGTGTTAACCCACATGAGATATGGATCATAACCCAAGTGCATGGATTAGAGTTTACCCATGACTCTTGGAATCCTACACTATATCAATGTTGCCCCTTAGCCAAAATCATCACCCTATGTGTTCTAAGAGTTTATATAACCGATTTTGTGGGCTCCATACTCTCTCTCTCAAAGTCCTCCTTTGTTCATGGTGTTTTTGAACCATTTGAGGCATCACACTTGAGGTGTTAAGCTCTTGAAATGCTAAAACTACAAGCTACAATAAAGAGGTATTCATCTTATTTGATTTTATGATTCATGTACCAAAATTGTATGCTAGTTATAGGCTTATGCATTGGATATTTCATTGCATGTATAATTAGAGAAAACTTAGATTCAAAGCATTAGGGTTGTATGTGCACCATAGGATGTTGTAGTATACAAAACCCAACAGTTAACACAACTGCTATCTCCTTAAAATCTACTTAGTGAAAGTGTTTCTTCACAATCATTTTCATGAATTGGAGAGAAACTTTTGTCACTTGGATTTTATAGTGTATCTTTTGCTATCCATATAAACTTGTCATTCCCAACCCCTATCATAAGAGAAGGTTTATGAAAAATTTAAACTCGTATGGATTGAACTTGTGTAATCTTAATTTCTAGCCACTTGGTAGTACAAGGGCCTACCATGTCTTCCAAGTTGTTGAGCAGATCACCCTTACTGATCAATGAAATTTCACTTATCAAGGTGCTTTGCCTTATGCAAACAATTGAGAACTCATAGAACTCGCATGCATGGTCAACTTTAACTGCAACGGGCATAGAAACAAGAATATGTCAACATGATAGGTTATTAACCTCAGTCATGTTCTAGTGATCAACAATAGGTTTATTCTTGATTAGTTCTTGAAGCTATTCAAGATCACTTAAGACTCCCACTGACCTCTTGACACATAAGATTCTCTGTTCAAGAAACATTCCTTGACAAACAAATATCCAAGAGTGCAAATTCTTATCAAGAATAACACTTCATATAATTGGTCTTAGTTGGTCTTTGTTTTATCCAAAACATCGCAACTTACTGATTTCAAATATGCAAGAGTAAGAAACAATTTTACTCCACATTTGATGAGTATTATAAACCTACTTAAGATATGTCACTCAAGGCAGAATCTCGAGTATGAATCTAAGACTTGTTTTTGGAACCAAGTATGATTCACCTTCTTGATTTAACCATTTCAACAATTCACGATTCCTCTTCTTAGCCATACTTGTGCACTAAGGTGTCCTTAGAGGATCAAATGTGATATGGTTTTCATAATCATTAGGATGATCACTAAACATGATACTAAAGTACTCTCATTTCCTTTCAAATTGGAGAAACTTTTATCTTTCTGCCTAATTGATTCTTCTTATTCGTCCTGCTATACATTGAAGCTTTTTCAATGATTCATAATTACACTAAAACTTGTAAGCGTGACCATATTTACTAAACTTTTAGTAAATCATGACGAATAGTCTTGTCATTCTTTGTGGTGGACCTGACCAGTGCACAACCAAGTGTACCTGGTCCCCTAGTCCTTCACTTGACTCACATATATATGTGAACAAGGAATTAGTCTTAATTTCCAAAAGATGAAGGTTCTCACTCATCATAAAATTCAAGTCGCATGATTCCAAGTTTCTATCCAATTGAAACTTGGGTGATGAGAATCTTTCCTTATTTGGTAAATTTTGACACTACCACAAACAAAAGAATCAGCTCCATTTTCTAGTATTGCTAAAAATATATAAACACCAATTTTCACAAATACCATTGCAAGGAGATATAAAATAAGACAAAATCAAAATTTTATTTATTTATAAAATTGCAGAAAAACATGTCCTTACAATGCAAATACATATGAAAACTATGTTACTAAATACTCCTAAGCAATCTATCATAACTCCTAAGTAGCAGGTCAAAAATCTGATTACCGAACCATGCGATCGAAATCCATCTCTTCATAATCGTACTCAGCTTACTCTTCCTTTAAGTTTCCTTTCTTTTCTTCGATCCTACAAAACATCAAAATGCAATCTTATCCCATCATGTATTAAGAATCTACAAATAGGAACTTAATAGATTTGGATAGTGTACTTACCTGAAGCAAAGTCAAACATTTTGACTTTACCATCCTTGTGGTCTTTTAGGTAAATAGGGTAGCCTCGCAACTAATTCCCTTTTTCTTGGCAATAAAAACAAACAGACTCTTTCGGAATGGAACACAGGACAATCTCAGACTTAGCTTTTCTCTTTACCATTTAGTCAAGTGATTTGACCATGGCCGATCCATTTCCATTGGGAAGAAAAGACTTTTCTGGACATCCAATGTTTCCATTATCAGTGTCCATGGAAGTCTACGAAATTGATCTTCCAATAAAATTTGGTTGACCAGTGCACCAAATCATTGCTGATTCAGCAACAATTAGCAAATAAGTAAGATCGATAGGGGTCACATCGAGGTCTGTCATAGAGTAATCTTTTATGAACTCACTATATAACTTAGGAAGTTATTAAAGAACCAAGTCAACAACCAAATTCCTGGAGACATCGACACCTAACATTCCCACCCTATCAATATGTAACTTCATCTCCAAGACATGAGCACATACAGACTATCCATCTTCATGTTTGCTTGCCAATAGGGCTTGAGTGACCTTGAACTTTTCAAGTCGACGAACATGTGGGTCAGGGATAATAATTGGAGGAGGTGATGGAAGTGAAGTATGATTTCCAGTTCCTTGACAAAAACGTGGAGCATCATCTTCATGAGGAAAGCTTTTTCCATAAGATTCGGGAAGACCATAGTTGTCAAAACTAGACATCTATAAGGGAGAAATTCAAGTAAGTTGATTTAATCCTTAATATAGCACCCAAAATGAAATATTAAGGTTAGGACCCAACACAATAATTTACAATTCAGAAGAGGGATGTCGTAATCCAATTGCAAGTTATTTGAAGGTAGGTAAATGACGATTACCAATTTCCACCATGAAAAACATGATGGGTTTTGAGCATTCTAACACTTCCTAAGTGTACATGCAACCCTAATAAACCTTGGATCGATGTTTTTCTAAATACATGCAAAATTTGGTTTCCATGGTTCATAATCCTATCTAGCATACATGGGAACTTTAATCCTAAAAGGATAGCTAGAGATACATACCTTGTAGTTGACTTTGATTCCTTGAAACCTTTTGGGCCTAGCACCCTAAGTGTGATGCCTCAAATGCTTCACACAACACCAAATGCCTTTGGAATGACTTTAGAGAGAATGCACACACTCTAAAATCGGCCTAGCTCTCACTTATCTTTGTGTAGCCGATTTTGGTGGATAGTATGTTACTTATATAGTGTTGACACATCTAGGGTTACACCATGTAAACCCTAATGTGTCATGGCTCTTCATTTCCACGACCCATGGGTTGTAACTCCATGGAGCATCCATGGAGCATCCTATGGGTTTAACCCAACTTGATAATTGTAACAACCCAAATTTTCGACAATATTTTTTTAATTTTTAATTAATAGACATACTTGCATTAACCATAAATTCCATCACAATTGTTTTCAGATCCACCTTTATTACATTTTGTTTAAAACATCAGAGCGTCCCAAAGGGTAGTAATAAAAGAGAGATAGAGTGCACGCCGCACCATCACGCCTTGCCTTTGCCTTGGGGTCGGATGTACCTGAAACACATCCACAAACAGTAAGCTTGAAAGCTTAGTGAGTTCCGCAGGGCACACCCACACATAAGCGTAAAGTATCTCATACATGCTAATCGGCCATACAAACATATCAACCATGCAAACAAACACATAGGGAAGCCCTGGAAACCCTTTAGGTTCTTACTCCAGGTGCCATAGGAACCCCCTCATGGTCTTAGCCCAATGCCTCAGGAACCCCCCGAGGTCTTCGACCTAGGACGCCAAGGAAACCCTCCCAAGTCTTATACCTAGGTGCCCCAGTAAACCCCCGAGGTCTTCCATACCAACATCATCACCAAACACATAGTTTCACAGAATGACTAACACGTAACACATCTCATATAATGGGTGGGCCTTGGTGCCTTAGACCCATGGGTATGGTGAGGAGACTCACCTCCGTTTGCCAAAAACAAAAGCTGCTCTCCTAATAATCCAGAAATCTCGTGGGCTGGATAACAGTATTAAATAATATTAGATCCTTAAATTAATCAGGAGGGAAAAACCCAAGCACCAACCCTATTCATGCGGCTCAATTAATCTTTCTTTGAAAATGGGCCCAAAGTCCAAGTCCAAAATCACTAATGGGCCTCTTGGCCCAATAAGGCCCTCCCAAAAGTCAATGACCCCAATCCAAAGATATAGCCCCGTTTTCACATAATGTCGTCAACCCAAATACCAAGTTGAGGCCCAAATGTCGCCAGCCCCAAAATAGGAACGACCTAATCTGTCTTGCGTATGCTCAGCGTACCTCTTTGGTATGCGCCGCGTACTGGGCTTCCAAGTCTATGCGTAGCGTACACTGAGTACGCCTGGCATTCGCCCGGGTTAAGCACTTTCCCCATTAACTGCTTAATATCCCATTCTCTTACGTCATAAAGCTAGATCTGAACTCTTTAACACGTCCTAAGGCATAAAGTTGCTAACTTTATGTCTTTGCATGTTCCTTATGCTTCCAAAACCATCATCAAGACCTTCCCAAGGTCTTTAACTCATGCTCAAGGTCAAGACTACTACCAAGATCCTATTTTTATGCTTCTAGATGGCTTAAGGACCCCAGATCTGACTTTTTAATCAAAAGGGATGACCAAGCCAACAAATGAGTTCCAAGGCACATCAAAGGGACCAACTACAAAAACCCTAGCAAGATCTAAAGAAAGAAGAGGAAAGATGTAAGCTTTTTACCTCCAAAATCTTTGAAAGATGATTATGATGCAAGATCCAGAAGCACCCACTTGATCCAAGCTTTTTCCACCAATTTATTCACTTGAAATGGGCACTAAAGACCACACATACACACTTATAAGGCTCAAGGATGCTCTCTCAAGGTTTCTAGAGGTGTAATAACGTTTAAGGGCAGTGGAGGCTCTCTAGGGTTCACTCCAAGGAGCTTAAAGTCATTTATATAGGCCTCAAGTCCAAGAATTGGGGTTTTGCTTCCCTGACGCGTACGCCCCGCTTAGCTCATGGTACACCCAGCGTACCCCCAAACACCCGCGACCAGAAAGGGACGTAGTACGTTAAGCGTACACTTAAGTACGCCCAACGTACTAAGGGAACATTTATGCCAAAAATTCTTATTCAAAGGTTCCAAGACATAACTTTATTTTTCTCGGATGTAACAATAATCCATGGAGCCTCTTAGCCCGTTGTACAAGTTAATGGATGATTTACATAATCAACCCATATATTTAATTAGTTATCTTTCGATCACTTAATTAATTCCAAATTAATTCTTGATCAATACTAATTAAATAATACTATTAATATATTAGAACTTATAATATATTAATAAACCACAAGTTTTATTTCTCTCATTTAGTCTATCCAAATGCATGGTGTCATGCAACCCAAATGGACCATGCCGGCTCAGGTCAAGTACATACCAGAAATAGTTATGGACTTAGACACCTTATCCAACAGTCTCCCACTTGGATAAGTCTAATAACTATAACTACAAGTATGACTTTAGGAACCGATCGGCAATCGTAGCTCTTTCAAGGTCTCTCGGAACTGAGAAGATGATGATACGCCATTTAAGATAAGTGATCATATAATCCTCTATTCTAGATATCAGACGGAAAAATACATGGAACAATGTCTTACTTATTGTCCAGCAGTGTGTTTCCCGATTTCCAATTTGTTTGACAAAGAACTTAATTAAACACATCAACTTAGTTCTGACCGGGCCCGGTACATAGATCAAAAAAAATTATCGAGGGGCCCAGATATCAGCTTCTAATCCAAGAACGAACAGATAAACTTCGACTCATATGTTTGCTCTACGACTTATTGAATCATACACGAAAGCACGTCTTATAACATCGAGTTACCAATGCGTTTTCGTACAATCAATGCATAACCAACTCATAGGCACATATCATATCTCTCGGTTTGAAGACTTATATGATATTACCGTCTCACGATCACTCGAGATAAATTCCATGAAGTGATTCCAGTAAGCGTAGGTTGAGTCCAATGCTCAGAACTTATGAGCACTCATGAGTGTTGTAGCCATGTTCAACAACTTAGACCTCTACAACCAATCATGACAGTCTTGATTCATACCTACTTCCGACATATGACTGACTGTGTAGGTTCGAATAATATGATATACCAAACATAATTATTCTGGAAGTCATAACATGCAAAAGAAATATAGTAAACAATCGACAAGAGATAGCAACACTTTACTCATAAATAAAACACCTTTTATTCATCATCTAATATCAATTACACTTTACAAATTTCAAGGTTATCTAACTACTAAATCAAATATCATCCTTTAGCCCTATGCTCCGAGCATGCCGGAGATGCTTAACCCAAGTCAGTCCCTTCGTGAGGGGATCTACTGGATTCTCATCCGATGATACCCTCTTTTCCACGAGGATTCCTTCTTCTATTCGATGTCTGATGAAATGGTATTTTCTGTCGATGTGTCTGGATTTCCCGTGATCCCTTGGTTCCTTGGCTACGGCAACATCACTTTCACTATCACAGAAAATTTCCATTGGCTCCTTAATAGCTGGTACAACTCCAAGGTCTCCAATAAAGTTCTTCAGCCATATCGCCTCCTTTGCTGCCTCGCTAGCTGCTATATACTCTGATTGCAAGTTGAATCAGCTACAGTTTCTTGCTTGGAACTCTTCCAAGAAATTGCTCCTTCGTTTAAGGTAAAGACCCAGCCTGATTGAAAGCGGATATTATCCATATCAGTCTGAAAGCTAGCATCACTATACCCTACAACTCTCATGTCATCCCTCCCACCGAGGGTAAGGACCCAGCCCTTAGTCCTCCGTAGGTACTTGAGGATATTCTTTACCGCAGTCCAGTGTGCATTGCAAGGGTTCTGCTGATACCTGCTAACCATGCTCAAGCCAAAGGCTACATCAGGTCGAGTACGCGTCATAGCATACATGATCGATCCTACAGTTGAAGCATAAGGTATTTGACTCATTTCTGCTATCTCAGCCTCAGTACTAGGGCTTTGTGTCTTACTCAATTTGGCGTTACGCTGGATGGGTAACTCTCCTTTCTTGGAGTCCTGCATGTTGAACCTCTTCAGCACCTTATCCAAATAGGTACTCTGACTAAGTCGAATTAGTCTTTTACTCCGGTCTTTCAAGATCCTTATCTCTAGAATATAGGCAGCTTCTCCTAGGTCCTTCATAGAGAAACACTTCCCAAGCCAGGACTTAACAGCCTGTAGAGTTGGGATGTCATTTCCTATGAGTAGTATGTCATCCACATACAATACCAAAAAGCTAACTATACTCCCACTAGCCTTGACATATACACAAAATTCATTGTCACTCCTAGAAAAGCCAAACTCTTTGACTTTCTCATCAAAGCAAAGATTCCATCTGCGAGGTGCTTGCTTTAATCCATAAATGGATTTCTCAAGCTTACACACTCTATTAGGGTACTTTGTATTGACAAAACCCTCTGGTTGACTCATCTAAACATCCTCAGCCAACTTTCCATTAAGGAACGCGGTTTTGACATCCATTTGCCATATTTCATAGTCATGAAATACAGCTATGGCTAACAAAACCCTAATAGACTTAATCTTGGCCACTAGAGAAAAGGTCTCATCATAATCAACTCCCGGAGTTTGTGAGAAACCCTTTGTAACCAGTCGTGCCATATAAGTGTGTACATTACCATCCATGTCGATCTTCTTCTTGAAGTTCCATTTGCACACTACAGTCTTACGACCCGGTACATTGTCGACCAAGTTCCAAACTTGATTGTCATACATGGACTGTATCTCGTTGTCCATTGCCTCTTTCCATTTGGCTGACTCAGGGCCTGCCATGGCTTCCGCGTAACTTATAGGTTCATCCAGACCTATCAGTGTCCCATCACTAATAAGTGTATCACCTTCCGCATTAATATGGAATCCATAGTAATGCTCAGGTTTATTCCTAACCCTTGTGGAACGCCTCAGAGGTACAAACTTGTCAATTGGCTCAACATGAGTTTACTCCTCAAGTTGAGTGCTAGGGTTTGAAGTTCCTTCACCAATTGACTCTTGAATTTCTTCAAGGTCATGTTGCCTCCCACTGTTTGCTTGGCTTATGAACTCTCTCTCTCGAAAGACAGCCCTCCTAGCTACAAAGACCACATTTTCACTAGGTTTGTAAAAGAGGTAACCAAAGGATTGTTGTGGGTAGCTGATGAAAATACACCTCTCGCTTCGAGGTTCGAGCTTATCATGAGTCTTGCATCTCATGAAAGCCTCGCAACCCCAAATCTTGATGTGGTCTAGTTTGGGTACTTTACCAGTCCACATCTCATGAGGAGTTTTGGCAACTTTCTTTGTAGGGACCAGATTAAGGATATGGGTGGCAGTCTCTAAGGCATACCCCCAAAATGAGATTGGTAGTGAAGCTCAACTCATCATGGAACGAAACATATCCAACAAGGTTCGATTACTCCTCTCAGCTACACCATTCAACTGCGGTGTCCTGGGAGGTGTCAACTGTGAGACAATCCCACATTCCCTAAGATGGCCGAGGAACTCTGAACTAAGATACTCACCACCTCGATCGGATCGAAGCATCTTAATGTTCCTGCCCAATTGATTCTCCACTTCCTGTTTAAACTCTTTAAACCTTTCAAAAGTCTCTGACTTACGCTTGATTAAGTAGACATATCCATATCTACTGTAATCATCAGTAAAATTCAAATAATAATGATTCGCATCCCTTGTGGCATGTTTGAAGGGTCCACACACATCCGTGTGTACGAGGTCCAACAATACTTTACCCCTTTCACAAGAACCTGTGAAGGGTGACTTTTTCATTTTTCTAAGTAAGCATTATTCGCAACTATCATCTGACTTTAGGTCAAATGACTCCAAGACTCCATCCCTTTGGAGTTGGCCTATGCGTTTCTTGCTTATATGTCCAAGACAACAATGCCATAATGGTGCTTTATCCAAGTTATTATCATTAACAGAATCAATACACAATACATTATTTCCTAAGTTATCAACCATTGATACAGTTTCATAGACACCATCACAAGGTAATGCTTTAAAATAAAGAACATTATTAAAGAAAGCATTAATCGAACCAACCTCATTATCAAATGAAAAGGTGAAACCTTGTTTATACAATGCATGAAAGGAAATAATATTTCTTGCCATTTCTGGTGAATAACAACATTTATTCAAATCTAAATTAAACCCACTACTTAGCGATAAAGTATAAACTCCAATCTTGGTGACAGGTAAAGCTTTCCTATTCCCCATGATTAAGTTTATTCTTCCATGCTCCACATTCTCACTTCTTCTTAGTCCCTGCAAATCAGAACAGATATGAATACCACAACCAGTATCAAGGACCCAAGAGTTAGAATGGGGTGAGTTATTAGATAAGATAGTGTAAATACCTGCATGGTTGAGTTTAACTTTCCCATCCTTCACATCTTGCTGGTACTTTGGGCAGTTCCGCTTCCAATGTCACTTTTCATGACAATAAAAGCATTCAGCCTCTTTTGGGTCAGAAGAAGGAGTGATGAAACCGTTCTTGGTTCCACTTGAAGAACAGCCATCAAGGTTCCTAGCCTTGGTACCCTTCGAAGAGCTCTTTCTCTTCTTCCCTCTACCTTTCCCGATTGCCAAGACAGGGGCGGAGTTTGGAGTAGGAGTGTTAACAACCGACTTTCCTTTAAGACCTGTTTCTGCGGTCTTGAGGAGTCCCTGAAGTTTTCTGAGTGTGACCTCTTCCTTATTCATGTGATATGTCATGCGGAATTGATCATAGCACGAGGGTAAGGAGTGCAAAATGATATCTATTGCAAGCTCCTCAGGGAAGTTCACATTAAGCTTCAGCAAACGATCCACATACCTTTGCATTTTCTGCATGTGGCTCATGACGGACTCTCCGTCCTTCATCATGGTTGTTATCATGGAGCAGATGATTTCATACCTCTCTTGTCGTGCACTTTGATGGTATCTTTCCATCACATCTTGGTGCATTTCAAAAGTGTAGAAGTCCTCATAGGACTTTTGGAGTTCTGCTGTCATCGTGGCCAACATGATACATGCCACTTTGGTAGCATCCCTTTCATGTGCCTGGAAGTCAGCGATCTCCTGGGAAGTTGCAGTGGTCTCATCAATCTCCTTAAGCTCTTTATCGAGGACATATTCTTTTTCCTCGTAGCGGGTAATCATCCTGATGTTTCTAATCCATTCATTGAAGTTGGATCCATCAAAAGTGACTTTCCCACACAAGTTCATAAGGGTAAAGGAGCTATTAGGATTAGATCCAGAAGCAGCATTGTTTGAAGACATCTGAAAGAAGAAGACAAGATTAGTTTAGATATTAAGAGAACCCTTAATAAAACACCCAAATGTAATATTAAGGCTAGGATCCAATCACAATACATTATAACTTAGAAGAGGTATGTCGTAATCCAATCTATAACATATTTGAAAGGTAGGTGAATGACGATTCACCAATTTCCACCATGATAAACGAAATATTAAATATTAGGTTTTTTAATTGGTTCTTAGAAATTCCTTGATTCTTTTGAGATTCAATGAACTTTCCAAAGGCATGTTTCAATCTCGAGTGTGCCCTCCAAGTTTTGTGACTGGGATACTGAGGATCACAAAACGAGGCGTGAAGAAAACCATGCAAATCACTTGGTACCCTTAAAGTTTATCACTCAATCGATGTGCCGGTAAACCACACACACTCCACCGATACTATGATAAACCTTAAGTCACCCTTTACCTGCCTTGTTAAGTCCAAGTTAGTGTGCCGGTTAACCACACACGCTCCACTAACGACTTAAACAAAGTGTAAAGTGTAATTTAATGGATTAGCACCTTATTCACATTTTTCCTAAAGTAACTAAGATTGGGAATATAATAAAACATTTAGTTACTTTATAATATTCATCATACTTTTTATGAGAATTTATAAGTCCTTGTCCTACCCGTTCGACTAACGACCCTCCACCGATCAAGGAAGCGGTGGGTGAGAGTGGACACCCATTAAGTTGCCATTTTATAGGCAACAACCTTATACCCCTCTTATAGACCGGCTTCATGAATGAGGCGTACTAGCGGTAAGACGACTTAATCTTATATATATATATATATATATATATATATATATATATATATATATATATATTATTAACTTATAATATAAAGTATAAGGGTTGAATTTTAACTTTTAAAATTCTAAGGGTTGGAACTAAAGTTTATTAAGTGACTTTACATGTTCCAAAACTTGAGGGCAAGTTTTGTAACTTTACAAAACCTTTCACATTCATAACTTATGAGTCATTAAAATGAAGACTCTTCATTTTATAACTTATGCGTTCATTTAATGGCTTTTAACACAAAGAGACTTTTGGTTATCCATAACTTGAGGACAAGTTATGGAGTCCATTAAAACACATAAAGATCATGAATTAATCATATAAACAAGTAATTCCTATGATCTATCAAGAACTCATAAGAACATGAACATGCATATCAAAATTTCAAGAACATATGAACACATATAATCATGAAAAATTGATATTAGCCATTGTAAATGGATTAGAACAATCATTACACCATCTAAAACAAGTTTTACAACATTGATGTGTATATTTAATGCACTAGTTTTTTTATTTATAATTCCTAATTTATTGCATCTAAACCATACCTTACAGGCAGTGAACCCGATCGAGTATAGTATAGCTTTGATAAGCAAGGGTGTTGAACACAAGGGAAACAGTAGTAAATTAATTTAAAATATTTGATTATAGGTTACAAAACATACGAAAGGAATAAATAAATGTTTAATTAAATCTCAAAGGAATTACTAAATAGCAAATCTTGATAAACTGGCAGGAAGACAAATCTCTTTATGTACTTTGGTTTAAACAGATTACACCTTAAAATCATAGACAATTGCACACACAAATTTATTTATTCATGTTCACCGATTTCTAAAATGATTAGTTTCATGTTCATTATTACTAATCCTTTAGCAAACAAGTCAACTCAAGCAGTGATCAATTGATTAAACTAACATGTTTCCTAGTGTTCAGTTCGTATCTAGCAAGACTTGTAATAATAGTTAATCGAATTGGTTAATTCAATTAGCTCATATGTGGTTGGTCATCACATATGCTCACACATTAACTTACTTATTTCCTAGTTAAACCTAGTTTCATGTTCAATATTCCTAGTCATATAATCTTGATGGTCATCAAAATCATAAGAGGCAAGGAATCAAGCAGACGTTCATACAACTCGATATACTTAATAATTAAAAGAAAATAATTGTCATTAACACATGAGGATCTTTTAACAAGCTTAAAAAGATAAATTAAACACAAATAAAACAATCCAATATAGCAATTATTCCACAAATCAAGGTTTTATCTAAACATAAACTCAAAGCAAACGGTTTTGATACCAAAATAAGAAAGTAAAAACATAGTAGTATCACAGTGGAATGCTAAACATGGTCACGATAACAAACCACATGATTACCGACATGAATCCGCTCTCTAATCCTTCAGATCTTCGCTCCCGTCAGCTTAACGGCCTTCCGGCCGCCTTCTAGACCCTCAAAACGGCAGTAATGAAGATTTCTTGTCGCACAAGTCGAAGTGGAATAT
The DNA here is from genome assembly GCF_051521515.1 of Lactuca serriola. Classification (NCBI taxonomy): domain Eukaryota; kingdom Viridiplantae; phylum Streptophyta; class Magnoliopsida; order Asterales; family Asteraceae; genus Lactuca; species Lactuca serriola. Next base: position 236,442,658 of record NC_136415.1, on the reverse strand, counting down.
CATAGATTATGAAAATGGTGGAATGATATGGGCTATTTATTGTTGATGGAGATGGAATTTATATGGAATATTAGAGTTGGATTGGAATAAGGAAACTAATGGTGGCTTAGGGATTAAGCAAATAAAAATAAGATAAGTGGTGCTTGGGGAATAAGTAACTTGGAGGGAATTTATGTCCAGCTTTTATGCTTCATCTTCAAGGCCGATTTTGGATAAGATAAGTGTCGAATTAGCCAAAAGTCCCTCTCGCATAAGTCGTAGGAAATTTCGTCTAGTTTTCAGAACATTTTGAATCTCGTCGATTTGACTTACAAGTCATCAGATATACCCGAAACACTGAAGAGGGGTCAATCTGCCATCAATATCCTTTTTGCATCTTTTCAGCTCCATTCTCTTCCATTTGCATTCCATCTCCCATTTTTACTGTAATTGAATATTTCAAAGCATATTAAGTATCTTTTAGTTCAAAATAACATAAAAACATAGTATAAAATAATAAGAAAATATCATAAATATATGCATAAAATAGACGTTATCAAACTACCCCACACTAGCCTTTTGCTTGCCCTCAAGCAAAACTGGTTTTATTATCTCACCAATATCGCATAAAATAATCAATTTCAAACCCAGCCATTATCCCAAGACCGCAATGCATGTATTTGTGTCTATAAATCCTAAGAAACTTCTCGCTCCTGAATACTCACAATCCTTATGAACCTTCACCCCTTAGTTTATACGACACTCATTTTTGCAACCCTCCGAACCAATCCTCAGAAATCTCTCTTAACCTCAAGGTATTTTTGACTAAACAACCAAGCATACATAAATTCTAGAAATTTCAACTTTGATACTACAATGGAGCTTTTTGAATTCGTCACTTCTTCGAATATTTGATATTTGCTCTCTTTGAATTCACCACCTTTTTTGTTTGATTTTTGATATCTTCAACTTTTTGGATTTCTTCAGAATTTTGATCTTTTGATCTTCATAATTTGATAGCTCCAAAATTCTAGCAACTTTTTGGTAATTTCTCTCTCTCTATCTCTCTCTCTTTCTCTCTCTCTCTCTCTCTCTCTCTCTCTCTCTCTCTCTTTTAACATGCATCTCACTTTGTTTTTCTTTTCACTCAAAACCTGCATGCTTAAGCAGGGGTGCTTAACTTCAATCGTTATTGGATAAAGTATTAGTCTAAGTGCAATGACTACATAAGCTCTCCTAGATAGATTTCAGGTTTAGGCTGCAAAACGTATTATGCCATATAAACTACCAGATTACCTTTCATAACTCATGACTTTTCACTAGGAAATGGGAAGCCACAAATACACTATAACATGTGTAGGCTCAGGTAAACATTTGGGTTCTCATTGGATCATCCCATACAATATTAGAATTTTTTTTTAATTATTACTAGATTTTCCTAAATTAAACTATTATTTCAAGTTTATAAAAATTTTAATTTTCCTAATCTAGCAATTTTTAATTTTCTAATCTAAATTACTTTTTCGACCCCCTATGTGACAACCCGAAATTTCTATTATGTACAAACATATCAAGTCAATAGAAGTCAGAACAGTCGCTGTTAATTTTCAGACTTTTTAGAATAAGTTTGAGTATTTCAGGATTCACACTTTAGAGATATCAGGAAAGAGGATGCACTAGGGTTATTGTGCAACACTGTCATTCAACCGTAACTCAAAGGGACAATATCACATGCTCAAACCAGAACGGCAGAAAAATTCGGGGCGGAGGACGTCATGTAAAGTATCATAACAAATGAATAGTAAAGAAAGTACGCACAACCATCATATACATAATTGAAAAGTTTACATGATTGTAGTATTACATGTTTGCAAGAATCAATTACATTATGATGTTCAAAAGATTAAACTAACGCTTGGGCGTAAGTCTTCAAAAGTAGTTGCTAACCCTATTTAATGATTTCCAGAGAATACAATTTATTTCAAAGAAAAAGTGTCAACATTTAAGTTTGTGAGTTCATAAGAATTTTATTTGAGTAATTGTATGCTATTTGTAAAGTCCACGTTTGATTTCATAAAATACGATATTTTCTTAAGAATGATGTTGTAAAACCGTGGTTGTATAAAATGAATGTATTTGAAACAGGAAAACTCCTATATTTTCCTATAAGTGAGATGCAATCTTAATTAACCAAGACTGTAACCTGTAAGCAAATATGCCAAGCTAAAAATTTACGATGCATAGTTTTATAATTTAATAAAACTAGTTAAGCAAGTGTTTATCCTGAATTCTGAACATGCCGATAATACCCTATGGTATAGATATTACCCCCCAAGCATGATTCAGTTAAAAATGAAGGTATTCCATAGGAGCAATAATTTATTCATGAGTTATTGCTTCCGCGTTACGATTCTCTCATAACCATGCTACGGAACACCAATGTCGACATTTGTCACCCCAATGATGGACTATAGCTAACAGTCAGGGAGCGGGATTGTCAGCCCCGTATAGATCTATACACAAACTCGTGCTCTCCCTACAGGAGATTCTGGTTATAGATGAGGGCTTCCTTTGATACTAAGCAAAGCTATATGCCTCACATGATTCCTAATAATAAGTCCACGGGTAATACTATGAAAATCGCTTGAATGAAAGTTTTAATCCTTGATATGATGAATGTATACTTATAAATAAAACATATTTTCTTATTTATAAAATTCATTGGAACCCAAGAGGGTAAAGAAGTGTTTGTGAAGTATTTTTCAAAATAACGACTTTAAATGATAGTTAAAACAATAGTATGAAATGCATAGCAAAAGATAGATGTTTTCACACGATAATAACCAGGTGTTTACTTGTATTCCCCCGCCCCCCCAAAAAAAAAGTATTTAAAAAGCATTTAAAACGTATTTAAAGTGTGTTTGTAGGGGTATGAACTCACCTGGTAGACTGGAGAAAGCTGATTTCTCGGGAATCTCGGGAATCTCGGGAATCTCGGGAGTCTCAGGAATCTCGGGAACATAAAACTTCCTTCCGAACTTGGATATGAAAACCGGGATGTTGGGATGGCTTCGAGGAGTTAAACGCAGAGCAAAACCATGAGAAAGGGAAGAAATGAGAAATTATGCTCGGAACCCTTGCATCCCTTATATAGTCTCTGAACCGCCTCGGTACGCTGGGTGTACGAGGTTACGCGAGGCGTAGCGAGTCGTCATTGCTAACGTACTTCGGATGGGAGAGCTGTTGGCCGATGGGACGAGGCTCTTATCACCTGGTACGCGGGGCGTACCAACTTACGCGGGGCGTAATCCAATTTTCCAAACTTCTAAATTACGTAACTTTCACGTACGAGCTCCATTTTTCGTGTTCTTTATATCCACGCGTAGGTGAGAATGTACTCTACTGATGGGTTTTACACACAAGAACTTTCCTATGTGCTCATGCAAACCCTAATGCTTGGATCTAGGTTTCTATATTGTACATGCATTGTATCCAAGACTTACAAACCCTAATCTAGCATACATATTTCAAAAATATCAAGATATACCAGATCTAGATGTTTACCTCTTCAAAATCTTAGATCTTCTTCTTTTTGGAGCTTAGAGTCACAAGTGTAACACCTCTAATGGATTACAAACACCACACAAGCAAGAAGGCAATATGAGAGAGGGAAGAGATTCTAAAAATCACCACTAGGTTTTACTTGGAATCAAGTGGCCGAAAATTGCATGAGTTATTAGATTTAATTGAATACATACCAGCAAAGGTGGGCTTTATCTTCCTATCCCTAATATCTTGCAGATATTTAGGGCAACTTCGTTTCCAGTGGCCCTTCTCATGGCAGTAAAAGCCCTCTGCATCCTTAGGGATAGAAGATGGCTTAGCGGAACCAGCTTTGGTCTCACTAGAAGAGGAACCATCTTGGGACTTTCCCTTTTAGTGGCTCTTAGAAGGAGCCTTCCTCTTCTTACCCTTTCCTTGCCCAATTGCCAACCCAGGGGCCAAATCAGTAGGAGTTGATGCGACAGATTTATTCTTTAGGTTACACTCAGTAGTCCTCAACAACCCTTGAAGCTTGTTCAAAGTTACCTCTTCTTTGTTCATGTGGTAGGTCATTCTGAACTAGTTGTAGCACGGAGGCAAGGAGTGGAGGATGATGTCGATAGCCAAATCCTCATCAAAGTTAACATTTAACTTAAGAAGACGATCAACATACCTTTGCATCTTCTGCAAATGCAAGGTTAGGTATTCTCCATTCCCCATTCTAGTGGTGATCATGTTAGTGATGATCTCATAGCGCTCTTGCCTCGCGCTTTGGTGATACCTATCAATTAAATCTTGATGCATCTCGAATGGATGCATGTCCTCGTAGGACTATTGGATTTCTGCATTCATAATCGCAAGCATGATGCAATGAACCTTCGTAGCATCACGTTCATGTTCCTCTAAGGCAGCGATTTCTTCAGTAGTGGCAGTTTCTGGATTGATCTTTTCAAGCATCTCGTCGGGGACATATTCTTTGTCCTTGTAGCGAGTGATCATTCGAATGTTTTGGATCCACTCATTGAAATTGTTGCCATTAAAGATCACTTTCCCACATAAACCCATGAGTGAGAATCCACCAGTAGCTGCAGGAGTGTTGTTGTTGTTTGTGTTAGACATCTGAAAATAGAAAAGGACAAGTTTGATTAGAATGAATCCCCAATTAATCACCCAAATGAGACATTAGGGCTAGGATCCAACAACATTATTTACAACTTAGAAAAGGGATGTCGTAATCTAAAAGCAAATAATTTGAAGGTAAGTGAATGACGATTCACTAATTTTCCACCATGAAAAACAAAAGATTTAGTTTTAAATGCTTTGAAAACTCTTAGATCTTTGATATTCATTAAACCTTTCAATGGCATGTTTAAATCTCGATATGCCCTTCAAGTTTGTGACTGGGATACCGAGGATCACAAACAAGGTGTGAATAACCATGCGAATCAACTTGGTGCACTCAATGTCACTATCACCTAATCAATGTGCCAGTTAGCCACCCACGCTCCATTGATCTATGATAAACATCGAGCCACCCTTCACCACCAATGTCAATCCCAAATTAGTGTGCCGGTTAACTACACACGCTCCACTAACGTTTGACAAGGGTACGAAGTGTAATTCCATGGAATACCATCATTTTCACATTTTACCCTAAAGTAACTAAGATTGGGAATTTGAAAAACATTTAGTTACTTGTAATATTCATTATACTTATAATGAGGAATTAAATGCTCTATCTTATCCGTTCGGCTAACGACCCTCCACCAATCAAAAAAGCGGTGGATGAGAGTGGACACCCATTAAGCGCCATTTTATAGGCAGCAAGCTTATACCCCCTTATAGACCGGCTTTGTGAATGAGGCCTACTAGCGATAAGAGTAGCTTATTCTTATACATACATACATATATATATATATATATATATATATATATATATATATATATATATATATATATTAATCTTATAATAAATAAAGTATAAGGTTGAATTTTAAACTTGTAAAATTCTAAGGGTTTGAAATTTAAATAATTCAAAATTAAACTTTTAATCAAAAAATTTTAATTCCCAAACTTGAGAGCAAGTTTTTTAACTTTTCAAAACGTTAAGGATCAAATAACAAATAATATAAATAAAACAATTAATTTTGTGATTATCTATATTTGACCTAATCCAATTTCATGCAAGATAATAGATCAATTAATTCAAATAATCAAATTTTATCATATAATGAATTTATAATTTAACTAACTAGTAATTATCTTTTGTTTTGGTAAGGATAATCTCATAATAATAATAAAATTTGGATTTTATTATACAAAAACAGTTTTCGCAATTATCCTTCAGAAAAATAGCATAAAATCCTAAAAATCTTTCTGTCTGACAGCTAAACTCGTCGAGTCCACATTGGAACTCATCGAGTTCAACCTACTCGTCGAGTTCATCAGGCAGTTAGCAATAAAAACGATTTTAAAGCTTGAACAAATAAACAAGGCATCAATACAATAGAAACCAAACATAGCTCTAATACCACTGATGGGTTTTACACACAAGAACTTTCCTATGTGCTCATGCAAACCCTAATGCTTGGATCTAGGTTACTCTATTGTACATGCATTGTATTCAATGTTGTAAAACTCGCTGAGTTGGCCGATTACTCCACCGTGTACTCGCTACTCGGCCCCTTACCGAGGTGAGTTACAAAATCCCAAGTATTCCCTGATCGGCCCCTTTACTGAACTGGGTAGTATTGTGAAACACAGTCGACTCGGTGAATAATATGTATAATATGCTTAATGATTTATTATTTAACACACACATGTCATTATTACTACATATATATCTTAAATTTTCAGTAATTATTCACGAAGTGAGACCATTATATGTTTTTTTAGATTTTGTTTATTCACATGTATCTAATTTTGTTATATATTTCAATCAACTTATGATTTTTACATATATAATTTTCCTAAAAATATTTCTACATGAATTACCGAATCTGAGTACTCCCCAAGTACTCCCGGGTACTCGCTACTCGGTAGTCAGCCGAACAAGTACCGAGTAACAAGTTATGCAAACTTGATTATATCCAAGACTTACAAACCCTAATCTAGCATACATATTTCAAAAATATCAAGATATACCATATCTAGATGTTTACCTCTTCAAAATCTTGGATCTTCTTCTTCTTGGAGCTTAGAGTCACAAGTATAACACCTCTAATGGATTACAAACACCACATAAGCAAGAAGGAAATATGAGAGAGGGAAGAGATGCTAAAAATCGGCACTAGGGTTTCCTTGGAATCAAGTGGCCGAAAATTGCATGTAGGGGTCTCTATTTATACCGTAGGCTGCTAGGGTTTCAGTCAAAACCCTAATGGACAGCTTAATCACCTAGTAGCCCATGGAACCTTCTTGAATAAGGCCTATGGACGAAATTATGATGGACCTTCATCATAATTTCATTCACCCTTTAATCCATTAGGTTTCCCTAGCCCAAAAACCAACTATCACACATTTGACAGTTTAAGCCCCTATATTTAATTAATCTCTTTTAGCCACCAAATTAATTCCTAATTAGTTTATGACTAATATTAATTAAATAATATGATTTCCCTTTTAATATATTAATCATATAATATATTAATAAATCATAATTTCCTCTCTCTCCATAAATTACCTTGTCAATGTTGCTTTGGTGAAGGCAACCCAAAAGGACCATGCACAACCGGGTCAAGTACATACCAAATAAGTTACGGGCTTAGACACTAATCCAACATCTACAACTTTCATTTAGACTCTGTCGGCTAGTTTTGACTTTATTTTTAATTATAAATTTTTAATAGGCTGGGACACGAAAACTCCGTTAAAAATCCATAACTTCTTCATCCGATGTCCATATTTGTCATACTTTTTACCATTGTGCTACTATTGACTAGATCTTCGATTCTCGTTTAGGTTGTGCCAGCCACAAATCACTCGATCACTGTTTCAAGTTTTTAGATGCCTACTGTCACGTCGGAACTTAGATAAATCATAACTTCCTCATACGAAGTCAGATTTGCGCGTTCTCTTTATGCTCGTTCACGTCTTAACATAAGCTACGACTTTTGTTTAGATTCCTAAGGCTAAAAAGTGTTTTATTGAAACTTCACGTTTTTACGTTTAACAGTGTTTTACCGGTTTTACTACGGATCTTTGATTGGTCATAACTTCTTCGTTATAACTCAGATTTTAGTGTTCTTTATATGTTTTGAAAACCTTGTTACGATATCTACTGCTTTATTCAACCCAAATAATTTTTTAGAAGAGATAGATTTTTTACCTAAGTTGGACTGGTGTTACTTTATATTGTCTCGAAATATCGGTTTATCACATCATCCCCCGTTAGAGGGAATTTCGTCCTGAAATTATTGACAGGGTAAGTGTTTAAGGACTAGGAAAAAGATGCGAGTACTTTTTTGCATTTGCTCTTCTCACTCCCAAGTGAATTCAGGTCCTTGATTAGCATTCCAGCAAACCTTTACTATTGGCATGCGACTTTGCTTTTGTTCAGTCAACAGGTTAAGGAACTTTCGCAGGGCTTCTCACTCAAACCCGTGATCTTGTACTCAGTATTGGTGGGGCTGGTTTTCACCCTCAGATTCTTCAGTGTGCGCTTTCTTCGTGACCATAACTCTAAAACCACCATGCTTCTGTGTCCAGGTTTGGTCTTCTTGTTCTCTAGCGAATCCAGATCCTAGCGTGGGTGTTCCAGCGGACCTTTATTATCCTGTTTGTTGTTCGGATTGGTATCGGTCTTGTGGAGTTGGAGTTTCTTTTCCTGGTTTATCTAACACTGTCTTTTGCATACAAGTCGTATATACTCTTATAGTAATAGGTTATCCAGATTCATTCCTAGCCTCTGTGCTTGAACTTGACTCGTTGTATGCGTGCTATTCCTTTAATGGTCTGTCAAGAATACTTTGGGAAGGTTTCGAATGGTATAATACTCCACATACGAGTACTTCGGGATTTTGAAGTGAAAGGTGATTTGAAAGTTTGTGTTAGGTTGTCATTATAGATCGAAAGAGTTTCGTTAGTTGACGCTTAAAGCAAAGGGGTCTTTTTATAACACACGGAACTGGTATGGTCAGGGCCAAGCCAATCCACATCGAATGACGATGTTGGAACTTCTCATTGTAACAAGTGTTAAGTCGACTAGGAAAAATGTTCGTTAGCGCGATAGTGCAGTGTATGTGTATGTTTTCAGTGCTTATCGTTTGTTCTTGCTATTACTACTATGAATGCTTCATTTAATGGTTGGGGCGTTTGTTTGAGTAGATTTTTAAACTTGTGACTCACAAAATTCTTCTCTGCTCCACTATTAAAAATATGCATGCATGATAATTATTGAGGAGAAACGTACCCGTAACAACTGTGGGATCTGCAATGGCATCCTCCTGGCCTATCGCGAACAATTGGCCTCCTCTTCCATCATTCATGTTGTTGGATTTTGGGCAATCTCTTCGGAAGTGACCCTCTATTCTGCACCCGTAACAAGTATGACCTACTCCGTCATTTGTGGCTGGAGTAGCTGGTTGGATTGGTTCCTTGCAGAAGCGAACAGTATGTCCCTTCTTGTTGCACCCCGTGCACTGCATTTCACGGCAGGGTCCGTGGTGATGAAGTTTGCATCTATTGCAGTTAGGCATGTTGCCGTAGTACAACTTTGGTGTGGGTGCGGTAGGGACAGTAACAGTATGGGTTGTCACTAACTGTTTCCTCTTAGGGTTCTCTTGCATGGTCCCCCCCCCTTCTCTTATTCCAGGGTTTCCTTGGGTCCTCTATCCCCTCGATGACTTCGAAACAACGGTAATAATATCATGTTTAACACATTGATCAATCAATCATTGTGCCAACCGCTTTGCGTTGTTGAATGTGACAGGGTTGGAAGCCAATACATGCCCTTGGATATGGGGTGACAACCCCCATATGTACCTTTCCACTTTCTTTGGTTTCGGGTTGACCATACCCGGGCATAGAGCTGACAAATCACTAAACCTGGATGTGTAGGTGGTTAGGTCAGATCCAGCCATTTTCAGGTTCCATAGCTCCTGCTCCAGTTTTTGGACTTCACCCCTCAGGCAGTACTCTTCTAGCATCAGCACTTTTAGGTCCTCCCAACCCATGGCATTGGCGACTAGAAGGGATACGGATTTCACATGGCCCTTCCACCATGTAAGGGCTCGGTCAGTAAAAGTACAAGCAGCAAATTTGACTTTGCTTGTTTCCTGGCACGAACAGATCTCAAAGACTGTCTTAGTCTTTTCGAACCATTGCATATGTGGAATGACTCCCCCAGTGCCATTGACCGTTTTTGGCTTTGCATTTGAGAATTCTTTGTAGGAGCATTTTCTGACGTGACCATGAACAATGCCATGGTTTAGATGATTTGTGCTGCTCCTGCTACCTCCAGTTCTGGTAGATTTTATTTGTGATAGTGTAGCTGTCACTACTGCGGTGATGGCAGACTGTACCATAGCGGGATCATAAGTTGGAGGTGGTGGTGGTGGTGTTGGTGTCGCATTTCGACGTGTTAACCTACGAGGAGGCATCGTGCTGAGAAAGAGATAACCATGAAGACTATAAGTCTTTAATGATTGGAAGTCGCATACTAACGAGTTAGCTATTTTCAACATTACATGAATTAGGTTCGACCTAAACAAGATTTTTGGGTTCGATTCATAATAAGGGTTTATATAATAATAGATAAACTTATGAATTGAGTGATAAGCAGGGAATTAACACAAAAGAAATACTTCATTATATATTAAACATATGTTTGGTTACATCATGACGTTGGGAAAATTTGACCTTATCTACAGGTCTACAATACAGAAAGTTAATGAAAGTAAACCCTTTTAGCCGCAGTCCTAGTTTACAACAAAATTTGGGATTTGTAGTGTAAACACTACTCGCAACCAGAATCGTTCGGACGAGCCTTTGATTCTGCTAACTGATGCTCCATCTTGAGCATACGCCTCTCAAACACTGCTTGATGTGTTCAAAGTCCTCTGACTTCGTTTTGTGTTGTAGTCAGTTCTTCCTGCAGAATCTCGTTACGATTCACAGCTCCTTTAAGAGCATATTCTAATTGACGGATGTGAATTGTATTGACTCCGGTGTTTGCTTCAATTTCCATGGTTCAGTGGATAGTTTTCCTTCCTTGCTCACCATTGCGAGCTATTCGGTGAACCGGCATAGGAAGGACTTTGTCTGTCGAGCCTCCCTCACTTAGATTGTAGAAGCTTCAGTCTCCATTGTACGGAAGGGGTTGATCCTGTTCGCGACTCCACTTATTCAGGTTGGTTTCCCATAGAGGTGTCGAGCCATAAAATTCCGGTCGAGGATTAGGATTTTGGATCGGATCCACTAAGGGTAGGTTATTGATCTCAGGATCTAGGTCTGAGTCCTCTTGCATTTCTTCTTCTGGATTATTCTCCATCCATCCCCCATTGTCTTGGTTCGAGTAGTAGAGGTCTCCTGGTAGATGGGCTCCGGCCATTATGTATGTATGAGAATAAGGTTATGAGAATTCTCTAGAACTAAGGCATGTAAGGTTGAACATCTAGGTTAAACTATTGTATGTATAAATAACTCCTATATTATTATGTTTGATTCTTAAGTTTATAAGTTTGGTAAGATTTAGACTTGTTGTCCACTACAGTTATCCCCCAGCATACGTTAATCGGCTCTCGGACAAATATAGTTGATCAGGCTATATTCGTCCCAGTCCCAAGCACATGTCCCAAGGCATACTTGTAGTGCACAAATCACCTTTCATACTTCTATGTTATTTCATTATGACATTTCTCTATGTTGTATGCATGAATACTTTTATAATAGAAAAAAAAATCTTATTTGAAAAGGATAACTCTAAATCATAGTGTTTTTGCCCAGTTGTATTTATAGTTGTATGTCATAAATGGATCGACATACTTATTTCACTATAAACAATGCTCTGATACCAATCTGTCACACCCCCAAACCAGAACGGCGGAAACATTCGGGGGCGGAGGACTTCATATAAAGTATTATAACAAATGAAGAGTAAAGAAAGTATGCACAACCATCATATACATAATTGAAAAGTTTACATGATTGTAGTATTACATGTTTGCAAAAATCAATTACATTATGATGTTCAAAAGATTAAAATAACGCCTGGGCGTAAGTCTTCAAAAGCAGTTGCTAACCCTGTTTAATGATTTCCTGAGAATACAAGTTATTTCAAAGAAAAAGTGTCAACATTTAAGTTGGTGAGTTCATAAGAAGTTTATTTGAGTAATTGTATGCCATTTGTAAAGTCCGCATTTGATTTCATAAAATACAATATTTTCTTAAGAATGATGTTGTAAAACCGTAGTTGTATAAAATGAATGTATTTGAACCAGGAAAAATCCTATATTTTCCTATAAGTGAGATGCAATCTTAATTAACCAAGACTGTAACCTGTAAGCAAATATGCCATGCTAAAAATTTACGATGCATAGTTTTATAATTAAATAAAACTAGTTAAGAAAGTGCTTATCCTGAATTTTGAACATGCCGATAATACCCTATGGTATAGATATTACCCCCCAAGCATGATTCAGTTAAAAATGAAGGTATTCCATAGGAGCATTACTTTATTCATGAGTTATTGCTTCCGCGTTGCGATTCTCTCATAACCATGCTACGGAATACCAATGTCGACATTTGTCACCCCTATGATGGACAGTAGCTAACAGTCAGGGTGCGGGATTGTTAGCCCCGTATAGATCTATACACAAACTCGTGCTCTCCCTCCAGGAGATTCTGGTTATAGATGAGGGCTTCCTTTGATACTAAGCAAAGCCATATGCCTCACATGATTGCTAACAATAAGTTCACGGGTAATACTATGAAAATCGCTTGAATGAAAGTTTTAATCCTTGATATATACTTATAAATAAAACATATTTTCTTATTTATAAAATGCATTCTAACCCAAGAAGGTAAGAAAGTGTTTGTGAAGTATTTTTCATAATAACGACTTTAAATGATAGTTAAAACAACAGTATAAAATGCATAGCAAAAGATAGATGTTTTCACACGATAATAACCAGGTGTTTACTTGTATCCCCCCCCCCCCCCTAAAAGTATTTAAAAAACATTTAAAACATATTTAAAGTGTTTTTGTAGGGGTATGAACTCACCTGGTAGTTTAAAGAAAGTGAGACAGAAATCGAGTAGAACTTCGACTGGAGAAAGCTGATTTCTCGGGATTCTCGGGAATCTTGGTAATCTCGGGAGTCTCGGGAAAATCTCGGGAGCGTAAAACTTCCTTCCGAACTTGGATATGAAAACCGGGAAGTCGGGATGGCTTCGAGGGGTTAAACGCAGAGCAAAAGCATGAGAACAGGAAGAAATGAGCAATTATGCTCGGAACCCTCGCACCACTTATATAGTGGCTGAACCGCCTCGGTACACTGGGCGTACGAGATTACACGGGGCGTAGCGAGTTATCACTACTTACGTACTTCGAATGGGAGAGCTGCTGGCCGATGGGACGAGGCTCTTATCGCCTGGTATGCGGGGCGTAATCCAATTTTCCAAACTTCTAAATTACGTAACTTTCGTGTACGAACTCCGTTTTTCGCATTCTTTATATCCACGCGTAGGTGAGAATGTACTCTACAACTTTCTTTTAGATTCCTTCAGCTAGTTTTTAATTTATTTTTAATTATATATTTTTAATAGGTCGGGACACGAAAAGTCCGTTAAAAATCCATAACTTCTTCATCCGATGTCCGTTTTCGTTAGACTTTTTACCGTTGTGCTACTATTGATGATATCTTTGATTCTCGTTTAGGTTATGCCGGCCACAAATCACTCGATCACTGTTTCGAGTTTTTAGCTGTCTACTACCACGTTGGAACTTAGATAAATCATAACTTCCTCATACGAAGTCAGATTTGGGCGTTCTCTTTATGCGCGTTCACGTCTTAACATAAGTTACAACTTTTGTTTAGATACATAAGGCTAAAAAGTGTTTTATTGAAACTTCGCATTTTTACATTTAACAATGTTTTACCGGTTTTGCTGCGGATCTTCGATTGGTCATAACTTCTTCAGTATAACTCAAATTTTAGTGTTCTTTATATGTTTTGAAAACCTTGTTACGATATCTACCGCTTTATTCAACCCAAATAAGTTTTTAGAAGAGTTAGATTTTTGACCTAAGTTGGACTGGTGTTACTTTATATTGTCTCGAAATATCGGGTTGTCACAGACAAATTGGGTGAGGTGGATCTTCAAGAATCTAATACCTTTTGTTTTACCCAAAATTGATTTAACTAAAGTTATGTTTTTTATTTTATTTTGATAGATGAAGTCAACCCTTGATTGAATGAAAGAGTACTTTGTAGAAAAGAAAATGTTTCAACCTATGTAAATGGACTGTCTATGTAGATGTTCAATACATTGCAGGTTTGGACCTATGATTTCATTCATATTATTGTTTTTTCGTAAGGTAAATTTTATTAGATTGTTAAATTTTGCTAATCGTTTGACTCCAGATACCACTACATTGTTAAGGAAAAATGACCATCAACTTGAAGATACCACTGCATTGTTAAGGGAAAAAGACCATCAACTTGAAAAGGTAGTAAGTAAATTACTTTTCTACCCCTTAAAATACACAAAAAAAATGGATCCAATTGAAGATTATTTCATAAGTGGGTCATGATCTTTAGAGTTTAATAGACTACAAAAAGAAATCATACAACTTTGGCATGCTTGCAACGTGTACCCGGTTCATAGATATTACTTATTTTTACTCTTCAATGATGAAGATGAATCTCGAATCTAAAAAGACTGATATGCCCTAGACGATAGATGAACTTGATAAATCATTCACATGTGACCTGTTTTATAGATGTAGCTGCTTTCAGTCCTACTAGAAGCTTTACTAGGGACTACATGTTACTCAAATCCCCATCTAAATTGATCAACTATGAGAATGCTTACCTAGATCCTTCTTTGCTTGATCAGTTTTCCCATGTTCTCGCAACTTTATATACCTTTCATGAGCCCTCTGTTTACTTTCAATGAAGTCTATGATTTATGTGGCAAATGTTGCAGAGTCTGATTTAGCTTCACCTGAGAATAATCCTCATGTCAAAACTGTCATGGAACTTGCTTCTAAGTTACAATCTGGATTAGTCACTATCTCTGCTCAGGTACTGAAACTTTGCTATATTTATCCAATAAAACAATCTTTCTTAAAAATAAAAAAATAGGGTTTGGTTTTTAAACTTTTAATTACAGGTGGAGTCAGAGCTAACAGAACTCCCATCAGAAGAAAGAATAGAGTTTTTGACATATCTTGGTGTAAATGAGAGAGGGCTTGGAAATCTTATCAGGGTGACATATTGTCACACCCCCAAACCAAGGATGGCGGAAACGTCTGGGGTGGAGGACTTCATGTATAGTATCACCACAACGAGTATAATAGTGCTCAAAGTAAATACAACCATCATAAATATAATTGAAAAAGTTACACCAAATTATATGTTTACATGATTCAAATCATTTACATTATGGTGACAAAATGAACTGTTTGACTATTTATCGTCCCATCCTCAAAACGTTGTTGATTTCCTGTTTCACTGAATTCCTGAGAATACAAGTAGTTTTGAAAAAGTGTCAACAATTAAGTTGGTGAGTTCATAAGCTTTTTAGATAAAGAGTTTGGAAACCGTTCTTTGTAATGTGTTGTGTGTTACCAAGAAAAATCCAATATTTTCCTTATAAAAATTATGTGGTCCTAAATCCCAGGACCAAGAATAAACAAGTATTTGCAATACTTAAAGATATAAACGTGGTTTTAAATCGGCATAAAACCCTTTCAGATTTGAGGAAAATCCCGTAATGAATGACGTGTAGTCTTAAATACCAAGACTGAAAGTGTACAGTAATATCCGTATTTATTGATATAAAAAGTGATTTTAAATCGACATAAAAACCCCTTTTGATTAATAAAAATTCCCGTAAACTTTATGAGTTATTAACTTCCTATGTGAGTGGCTATAACCATACTATGACTGAATGAAGCTGCCACGACGTTTCTCAAGCGTTGAAAAACTGATATGACACTTGTCACCCGTAGACCTGCAGGTCCCACTGTAGCTAGCAGCAAGGTGCGGGGTGTCTAACCCAATATAGATCTATACACAACTATCATGTTCTCCCTACAAGAGACTCTGGTTATAACTACCAAGAATTTTAACCCGTGCTCTAGGAGTACTGAGAAGAATGTCTCATAATTTAAGTTAACAAGTTTACGTGTGGTGTGCGTAAGTGTAAAACCTTTTTATGTGGGAATAAAACCTTCCGAAATGTGTTTGTTGTGTTAATAGAAACATAAACCATACCTATTATAGTTTATCAAAACGTTTAAATGTAATAATTATAACTTTGTTTATTATGGTTAACTACTGTATTTGTGAAGGTAAAAACCCTTTTGTTTACCGATATGTATATATATACCTTTTACTAAAGTGAAGCAACATGCAATATAACAACTAATTAATTACCATACTTTTGTAGGTAAAAATCCATTTGTTTTCTGATGTATTATTATATACTAAGACAAAATGTCATCTATTTGCAAAAACATATATTCTCATAAAGATATACACCTTGCTCAACATGTTACAAGGTGAAATGAAATTGATAGCATTTTTCTGTTGTTAACATTTTCTTTTACTGTTCTTAGAAAATTTATAGAAAAATCATCAAAGGTCCAAATCAGAATCCGTAAATTCTGAGAGTTTGGGAAATGAGTCTAGTTTGTTCATAATTTTTATTATGAATTTTAATGACCTCCAACTTGTGTGAAAACGTCCATAATCACAGACTGGTCCGGATTTTCTCTTGAAATGATAGGCAGTTTTGTAAAAATCACCATAAATTGTAGAAAAATCGCGTGGAGATGTGCAAGTAGTCATTTTAAAGCTAAGAACTGGAACTACTTGCACCTAAAACAGTTTTGAAAACTCAAATGTTTAAGTTGCCCAAAACAGTTCGTGAATGGAGTTGAACTTTTTTGATGAAGGCTGTTAAATGAGTTTAGTTGTGTTCTTGGTGTTTTAACTTGTATACCCGCCATCCCTTAAAAGTTAAGAAAAACATGAAAAGATATGGGTATGAACTCACCTTATATGATTTCAGTAGATGGATGATGGAGAAAGGTAGTGTTCCACTCAAGAACACTAAGAAGATGTATTGAAGGTTCGAAGATCTAACACAAAGATGATGGAGTTTGTATAAGAAATCAATGATTTGAGTAGGAGGATGTGAAAAAATCATGGGAATGATGAAGATACTTACCAAATGGAGAAGGAAAACCTTGGAAATCTCGAAATTAGGAGAGAAGACTTGAGAGAAAAGTGTTTGATCTTTTGGTGGAAAATGAGAGAATGAATGAAGTGTGAGGAGAGAAAATGGATGTTCCATCTCTAAGAACGTGAAAAATGGATGGAAATCATGATAAAGTACTTTGACATGACCTAGGTATGGTAGAAGGAGTGTGGCTGGTCATGGAGTGGGTGTGCGTGGTTGCTTGTGTCATAAACTAAAGAAAAGTCAACACTCCACCTCTTGTACTTCACCCACGCTTCTTGGATAAGATTTATCCCCAAAAACGTGATTAATTAATAAATATGGGGCCTTATATGTTAAAATAAAGTTTTGGGTGGAAATCTCACGTTAAAATAATTAAAAACGGGCCTAAACGCAAAACTAGTCGAAAACCGGGTGAAAAAGAGCTTCCTGCTGTTGCTGGGCCGAGGTTCGGTCCCTTCTGTTGCTGGGCCGATGTAACACTGTCAAAATTAAAACAATTTTTCGCATTTTCCAAACACATTTATTAATAAAATGTCATTGTATCATATCCTGGTTTCACAAAACATCCCCCAAGATCGAAATACATAAAATCCCATGTGTGTGTACGAATCATGCCGGCGCCTTCCCACGGTCATCACTGGTACCTGAAACACATAACACATAACACTGTAAGCATAAAGCTTAGTGAGTTCCACAAAATACCACTCTAACATATATTAGCCACTCGAGGCTATAACTTTGTTGACCCTCTAGTCAATGTGTCTCAGTGGGACCCTCCAGCCCCAACTCTCTGTGGGCCCTCTGGCCCTAACTCTATGGACCCAAAGGTCCTAACTCTATGGACCCACTGGTCCTACTCTATAAACTCTGAATCATGCATATCACGTATCACAATAAAACACAACACATAAATAACATGCAAATACACTAGCACACAGCTCTAAATTACACTGTCACATGACTCTGTTACCACACTAGGTAAAGTATAGTGAGAAGACTCACCTCTGTTATCTCGGTAAATCTCTGTCTCGGTAAACGCTGGCCTAGCCTCCACCTAATCATATGAAATAAATACTCTATTTAATATAACTCTCAAAGGCAAGACTATGTCCTCTTATGACACTCTCAGAAGGGTAAAAGACCATTTTACCCCTCTCATAACTCAAAAGGCCCCTCAATAGACCATA
This sequence comes from Lactuca serriola, assembly GCF_051521515.1. Lineage (NCBI taxonomy): Eukaryota > Viridiplantae > Streptophyta > Magnoliopsida > Asterales > Asteraceae > Lactuca > Lactuca serriola. Next base: position 236,424,536 of record NC_136415.1, on the reverse strand, counting down.
CCCTAAAAGTCAACCAAAAGTCAACTATCTGGGTTACGCTGTGCATACCAGATGTGTACGCTGAGCGTACCCGGCTGCCTCCCAGAATAGGGGAACGCCACCTAGTACGCGGCGCGTATTGGGATTACACCCGGCGTACTCCCCAGCGTTAGCCCCTTAGCTCTTGAGGTCTTAAACAGTTAAGACCCACGTCCAATTTCTAGATCTGACCACATCTAAGCCTCTTAATCCATAAAGTTGATGACTTTAATCCTTTGCATGGCTGAACAAGCCACCAACTCCCATAATATTCCATCCTCTAACTCTAGAAGGCTTAATACTCAAGCATGACCTCAAACTAACAGCCAAGATGGAAACTTTATGGTTCTAAATCACTAATACCACTGAAAAGGGACAGATCTCGGACCATGGAGCACCTTATACTCATAAAGTCTCCACCTTTAGGGTTTTTACCCTAGAAATGGCACATGCAACAACAACCAAAAGAAGAGGAATGTTTTGAACTTTATACCTCTAAGTGTAGCCCCTTTCTCTGTAGATCTCAGATCCAAAATGGCACTTCAAGCTTTAGCTTCCAAGAGCTCCTTTCCTTCTTCTTCACTAAGCCACCAAAACACAATTAGCTCCAACAACACTCACATACACTAAGGACGATGGGAGGCTCTCTCTTAGGGTTTCACTCACTGATATGGAGGGTGAGAAATGAGCCTTAGCACCCTTTAAATAATGCACAAGACGGATTAGGGTTTTTGCTCCTGGGCCGGGTACGCCCGGCGTAACTCTGGGTACGCCCAGCGTACCTTGGCGACTTTGCGTCCAAACTAAGCGCATCAGTACGCGTAGCGTACCCCTCTGGTACGCCCAGCGTACTCACTTGCTAGTTTCCCTCCATTCGAGGACTAATCATGACCAATTGACAAAAAATAAGGGTGAAAGAAATGCACCTAAATCTCGTGGTGTTACAATTTTCCCCACTAGAACCAGACTTCGCCCCCGAAGTCTCATTCCTCGAACAACTCTGGGTGCTACCCTCGCATCTCCGACTCTGACTCCCAAGTCATCTCGCACGCCTTCCGATGTTGCCACTGAACCAAAACCAGAGGCACTTCCTTTTTCCTCAAAACCTTGATCTTCCGATCCCTTATCGCCACCGGTCTCTCAGCATAATTCAGGCTCACATCCACCTGAATATCCTCTAATGGCACCACTTCCGACTCATCGGCTATACATTTCCGCAACTGCGACACGTGGAAAGTATCATGAATCTGCCCCAACTCCTCAGGTTGCTCCAAACGATATGCTACCCTGCCCACCCTCGCGATCACTCTAAACGGACCAAGGTTGCTCCAAACGATATGCTACCCTGCCCACCCTCGCGATCACTCTAAACGGACCAATATACCGGAGCCCTAGCTTGCCTCTCTTCCTGAACCGGATCACTCCTTTCCAAGGAGATACCTTCAGGACAACAAAATCTCCGACCTGAAACTCAAGCTCAGACCGACGCCTATCCGCATAACTCTTCTGGCGACTCTGAGCGGTCAACAACCTCTGTCTGACCTGCTGAATCTGCTCCGTCGTCTGAAGTACTATCTCCGTACTACCCATCACACATTTCCCTACCTCTCCCCAGCAGATGGGAGTCCGACACCTCCTCCCATACAACAGCTCAAAAGGCGGCATACCGATGCTCGAATGATGGTTGTTGTTATAGGAAAATTCTGCCAAAGGTAGGTACGCGTCCCAACTCCCTCCGAAGTCCAATAGACATGCCTGAAGCATGTCCTCGAGCGTCTGAATCGTCCGCTCGCTCTGCCCGTCAGTCTGTGGGTGCTATGCGGTACTAAAATGCAGCCTCGTACCCAATTACTCATGAAATTTCTTCCAGAATCTAGAAGTGAAACGCACATCTCGATCTGAGACGATCGAGATCGGCACTCCATGTTGCGATACCACCTCTCTCATGTACAACTCTGCCAACCTCTCAGCGGAAGAGCTCTCACTGATAGCAAGGAAGTGGGCGCTCTTCGTCAACCTGTCCACAATCACCCAAATTGCGTCAACTCCCCTAGTAGTCCTCAGCAATTTGGTGATAAAATCCATGGTAATCTGTTCCCACTTCCACTTGGGAACCTCCAACGCCTGCAACTTACCATGCGGTCTCTGGTGCTCGGCCTTAACCTTACGACATGTTAAGCACCTCTCAACAAACCACGCGACATCCCTCTTCATACAGGGCCACCAATACTCTCTCTTTAGGTCCAAATACATCTTAGTGGCTTCAGGATGGATCGAGAACTTCGATCGATGAGCCTCTTCCATCAAAATAGTACGCGTCCCGCCCACAAACGGTACCCAAATACGACCCTGGAATGTCATAAGCCCCTGGCTATCGGTAACGAACTCCGATACCAACCCGACAACTCGTTCTCTCTTCTGGTTTTCTGATCTCACTGCCTCAGCCTGGGCCCCACGAATGGTGTCCAAAACCGGAGTTATCATTGTCAACCTCAAACAAACATCTCGCATCGGGGCGCTCTCTGCCCTTTGGCTCAGTGCATCGGCTACAACATTAGCCTTACCCGGGTGGTACAGGATCTCGCGGTCATAATCCTTCACCACATCCAACCATCTCCCCTGTCGCATATTTAGGTTGGGCTGATCCATCAAGTACTTCAAGCTCATGTGGTCCGTGTATATGGTACACCGAACCCCATACAGATAATGACGCCAGATCTTAAGGACGAACACCACTGCCCCCAACTCTAGATCGTGGGTGGGATACCTCGTCTCATGAGGCTTCAGCTTCCTCGATGCGTATGCTATCACATGCCCCCTCTGCATCAGTACCACTCCCAACCCTGATATCGACGCGTCACAATACACCACAAAGTCCTCCACCCCCTCCGGAAGGGCTAAAACTGTGGCTTCGCACAATCTCTGGCGAAGTGCCTAGAAGGAGGTCTGCTGCTCTGGGCCCCATGAAAATGCAACACCCATCTGGGTCAACCTGGTGAGTGGCACGGCGATCTTGGAGAAATCTCTGATAAATCTCCGATAATAGCCTGCCAGCCCTAAGTAACTCCTGATCTCAGTGGGTGACCTCGGCACCTCCCAACTCATCACTGCCTCAATCTTGGCCGGGTCAACCAATATCCCTTTCTGGTTAACGAGGTGCCCTAGGAACTGGACCTCTCGCAACCAGAAATCACACTTGGAGAATTTGGCATAAAGCCTCTCCGATCTCAGAACTCCGAGGATCTCCCTCAAATGCTTCTCATGCTGCTCTCTGGATCTCAAATACACCAAAATATCATCGATGAATACGATCACCGAGCGATCCAACATCGGCCTGCACACTCTGTTCATGAGATCCATGAACATCGTCGGTGCATTGGTGAGTCCGAAAGGCATCACCACAAACTCGTAATGCCCATAACGAGTCCTGAACGCTGTCTTCTGGATGTCCTCATCTCGCACCCTCACCTGATGATACCCATACCTCAAGTCGATCTTGGAGAACCAAGATGCTCCCTGCAACTGATCGAACAAATCGTCGATCCTCGGCAACGGGTAACGGTTCTTGACTGTCAGCTTGTTCAACTCTCGGTAATCAATGCACATCTGGTGTGAACCATCCTTTTTCTTGACAAAAAGGATAGGCGCTCCCCACGAGGAGCTGCTCGGCCAAATAAACCCCTTCCCCAGCAACTCCTGAAGTTGCGAGGATAACTCCTGCATCTCTAGAGGCGCAAGGCAATAGGGCACCTTGGCGATAGGTGCGGCCCCCGGAACCAAATCGATACTGAAATCCACCTGCCTCACGGGAGGCACTCCCGGCAACTCCTCCGGAAATACGTCCGGGAACTCACGCACTATCGGCACCTCATCAACTGACCTCGGTCTCTCTGAATCAACCCTCGTATCCATCACATACGCTACAAAGCCCCTACAGCCCTACTGTATACACTGTCTCGCTCTAGCGGCCGAACAAAATGCTGACCCAAAACGTATACCCTCGCCATACACCGTAAGAACTCCCCCACTAGGGTCTCGTATGGTCACCAGATGTCGCTCGCAGTCGATAACCGCTCCGAATCTGCTCAACCATTCCATGCCCACGATGACACAGACATCCCCCATCGCAATAGGAACTAAATCAATCGGGAATTCAACACCGAAAATATCGAGTACACACCCTCGGATCACCTCTGTGGCATACACCGCCCTCTCGTCAGCTATGGAAACTCTCAGAGGTCGACTCAACGCCTCACGACTAACACTGATATGCTGACTAAAAGCCAAAGATAAAAAAGACCGACTCGCACCCGAGTCAAATAACACCAAGGCAGGTACATAACTCACAAGAAAAGTACATACGCATAACATAATATAAGCACAATATATCAACATCAAAATAAATACACGAAATAATACATACCAGCCACGACATCGGGCGCTGCGCGGACCTCCTCCGCGGTCAACTGAAAGGCTCTCCCTCATGCCTTCGGTGCCTCGGCCTTCACTGGCCAACTCTCAGTAGCTCTGATAGCAGCAGGGGCAGATCCCTGAGATACTCCCTGTGTCGATCCCCGTATCTGTGGACACTCTGCCTTCCGGTGTCCGGTCTGGCTGCAATGAAAACATACTGCAAACCCATTGGGGCAATCCTTGTCCATATGCCCCTCCTTGCCACATTTGTAGCAAGACCCTGCTCTGCACACCCCATCGTGGCTCTTGCCGCACTTGCCACAAGTGCGGCCCCTCTGACTCACTAGTCTCGAATCAGCGGGCTTGGCCCACTTGGCTACCAGTTGAGACTGCACCGGTCGCCGATCCCTCCCCTGAAACTCAGCGTCTTCCCTAGCCTGGGTCTCCAGCTCTATCTCCCTCTTCCGGGCATTTGCCTGAAGCTCGGCAAATGTCCGGTACGTCGAGTTCGCCACGAACTCTCGTATATCCCTCCTCAAAATGCTCAGATATTGGCTCATACGTGCCTGCTCGGACGACACGTGCTCTAGGCAGAACATCGCCCGCTCATGGAACATCCTTGTAATCACTATAACAGACTCAGTACCCTGCTTGAGGGTCAGAAACTCCTGGGCCAAACGCTCCCTCTCCACCTGGGGAACGTACTCATCTCGGAACATAGCAGTGAACCTCTCCCAGGTCACTACAGCAAGCTCAGTAGGCATATAATGTGTCGTCACAAACTTCCACCAATCCTTCGCTCCCAAGTGAAGCTGGTTCAGCGCGAACCGAACTCTCAAATGCTCTGGAGATGAGCAAGTAAAGAAACACCCCTCTATGTCTGAAATCCACCTCATCGCCGCAATCGGGTCCTGGGTCCCGTCAAACTCCGGTGGTTTTGTGTTGTTGAACTCTCGGAACAGCAACGCATCACCACCCTGCAGCCTAGTCGCAGCTATAGCTGCAGTGGCCGCAGCAACAGCAGCCTCAAAAAGAGCAGCGTATCTCTCATCAAATGTCTCTATCAGTGTGGTCTTGATAGACCCGAACATCTCTGGTATCTCTGCCCTGATGGCCGCAGCCACCTCCTCATGGATGATCCTACGGATCTCCTCGTCACTCGTACCGCTGCTCTCTGGTGTGTGGCGTGTCCCAACCATGGTCCCCTTCTCTCTGAAATACAACATAAAAACATATCAGGGACTTGCTCGAGTATACTCACACTCGAATACTCCACCCTACTTGTTTCTTGGTACTCTAAGGATTCTTACTTGGACTGTGCACTGACCCCGTGTCTTCAGTGGTACGGGCCCAATACTACCGTCCACACCACATCAGCATTCACCCCAAGTCCGCCTCCCAGAGTTCCAATCCCAAGCACTCTACTCTCTCTAATCATATGATACTCGCTAGCAGATCTCTCATAACCTCCTCGCCGCTATCTAAACACTCTGAAGCATCCCTAGCAGCAAGACTCCTAGACTAAGGCATCACATATCAGGCCACTCTAGTCCTAATAAGAATACCTAGTCTACTCTGGCATGCATAATATAACTCATCACATATCATATCATATCATATCTCATAACACTTATTGTAATGGTATTTTGGGAAATCACCGTTCGGGCGCTGGCTGTTCGTACACACGACTCTGCTCTGTTTTGTCTCGAAAGCTCTTTTTATTCTTTTGAAAACTATTTTATTGTCAAAGTTTTCTCTAATCCTCAGTTTGAGTTCATATACGCCCGAAGGTGCACCCGAATCCCTCAAACCAAGGCTCTGATACAAACTTGTAACACCGTAAAAATTAAAACAATTTTTCGCATTTTCAAAACACATTTTCCGAACACATTTATTAATAAAATGTCATTGTATCATATCCTTATTTCACAAAACATCCCCCAAGATCGAAATACATAAAATCTCATGTGTGTGTGTATGAATCATGCCGACGCATTCCCACGGTCATCACTGGTACCTGAAACACATAACACATAACACTATAAGCATAAAGCTTAGTGAGTTCCCCAAAATACCACTCTAACATATATTAGCCACTCGATGTTATAACTCTGTTGACCCTCTGGTCAATGTGTCTCAGTGGGACCCTCCAGCCCCAACTCTCTGTGGGCCCTCTGGCCCTAACTCTATGGACCCACTGGTCCTACTCTATAAACTCTGAATCATGCATATCACGTATCACAATAAAACACAACACATAAATAACATGCAAATACACTAGCACACAGCTCTAAATTACACTGTCACATGACTCTGTTACCACAGTAGGTAAAGTATAGTGAGAAGACTCACCTCTGTTATCTCGGTAAATCTCTGTCTCGGTAAACGCTGGCCTAGCCTCCGCCTAATCATATGAAATAAATACTCTATTTAATATAACTCTCAAAGGCTAGACTATGTCCTCTTATGACACTCTCAGAAGGGTAAAAGACCACTTTACCCCTCTCATAACTCAAAAGGCCCCTCAATAGACCATACGCTAAAAGTCAACCAAAAGTCAACTTTCCGGGTTACGCTGCGCGTACCCGGCTGCCTCCCAGAATCGGGGAACTCCACCTAGTACGCGGCGCGTACTGGGATTACGCCCAGCATACTCCCCAGCTTCAGCCCCTTAGCTCTTGAGGTCTTAAACAGTTAAGACCCACGTCTAATTTCTAGATCTGACCACATCTAAGCCTCTTAAACCATAAAGTTGATGACTTTAAGCCTTTGCATGGCTGAACAAGCCACCAACTCCCATAATCCTCTAACTCTAGAAGGCTTAATACTCAAGCATGACCTCAAACTAACAGCCAAGATGGAAACTTTATGGTTCTAAATCACTAATACCACTGAAAAGGGACAGATCTCAGACCATGGAGCACCTTATACTCATAAAGTCTCCACCTTTGGGGTTTTTACCCTAGAAATGGCACATGCAACAACAACCAAAAGAAGAGGAATGTTTTGAACTTTATACCTCTAAGTGTAGCCCCTTTCTCTGTAGATCTCAGATCCAAAATGGCACTTCAAGCTTTAGCTTCCAAGAGCTCCTTTCCTTCTTCTTCACTAAGCCACCAAAACACAATTAGCTCCAACAACACTCACACACACTAAGGACGATGGGAGGCTCTCTCTTAGGGTTTCACTCACTGATATGGAGGGTGAGAAATGAGCCTTAGCACCCTTTAAATAGTGCACAAGACGGATTAGGGTTTTTGCTCCTGGGCCGGGTATGCCCGACGTAACTCTGGGTACGCCCAGCGTACCTTGGCGACTCCGCGTCCAAACTAAGCGCATGAGTACGCAGCGTACCCCTCTGGTACGCCCAGCGTACTCACTTGCTAGTTTCCCTCCACTCAAGGACTAATCATGACCAATTGAAAAAGAATAAGGGTGAAAGAAATGCACCTGAATCTCGGGGTGTTACAGCCGAAGGCAAAATGGAGCGAAAGGGTTAGGAGGCGAAGGCGAAGGTAGGGTTCGGTGCTCGGCGAGGTTCGGTCCGGAGGGACCTTCGGGTTCGGTCTATGCGAGCCTTTGGTCCAAGATAGGGTTCGGCTCTGACAAGTTCGCTTCCTAAGAGGGTTCGGCTCCTTAAGAGGGTTCGGCTTCTTAAGACTGATTTTCGCGTAGACTCCCGTTTTCGAGCTGTTTTTTACCCGGTTAATGGTCAGGATGGCCTGAAAAACTATAAAAAGTTTAAGGAGCTTTTGAGAGAGATTTGGGAGAGATTTCACATACTTGGAGAGATTTCTCATACTTAGAGAGATTTGGGAGAGATTTGACATACGTGGAGAGATTTGGGAGAGATTTCACATACTTAGAGAGATTTCTCATACTTAGAGAGATTTGGGAGAGATTTGACATACATGGAGAGATTTGGGAGAGATTTCACATACTTGGAGAGATTTCTCATACTTAGAGAGATTTAGGAGAGATTTGACATACGTGGAGAGATTTGGGAGAGATTTCACATACTTAGGGAGATTTCTCATACTTAGAGAGATTTGGGAGCTATTTGGCATACGTGGAGAGATTTGGGAGACATTTGACATACGTGGAGAGATTTGGGAGAGATTTCAAATACTTGGAAAGATTTCTCATACTTAGAGAGATTTGGGAGAGATTTGACATACATGGAGAGATTTGGGAGAGATTTCTTTTGTGACCTTTTTGAGTGCTTGGCTCCGCAACGCAAGGTCCGTAAGCCCCGTTAAGCCATGTTTAAGGATCTTACACACTCCCGATGAGTATGCAACATTGTTTTATCGGTTTGGTTCGTTACTTACCACAGTTTTAGGTTGAGGAAATCTAGATATACGGACTTTTCAATTTATGATTTCTCATTAGAATAGCGAGTTGTATAGTAATTACCTAACGTAAGCCCTACTACACAAGGGTTAGTTGAGTTGACCGGTTTGACTTGTGGACTTTATTTGACTTTGACTTGACCAGAAATTGACAGTTGTCACACATATGACCTTCTTGGCTAATGTACATATTTCACCTCCGGAGAGAAGGTGTGGAAAACTCAAATGTATTTTTTTTTTTGGTAACAAGTGATTCAACTGTGTACACTGCAATAGTCAAATGTTGAAATTCAACTAAAGAATTTATTTTACGAATCCAACCCCGCAACGCGGGATTCTTCCCTAATTACTATTAAATGACATTTGAAAAGTTAGTTATTGGACAAAATGAAACAACATGAGAGTTCCAAATTTACATGGTGTTTGGAAATATACATCTATTATAATAAATAAATGAATATGATTTAAAATATTCTATGATACAGAACTTTATAGTTATGATCTAAAATATTCTATATTCATATATTACATCATAGTTGTTTTTTTTTCTATTCATGTATCGTATTTTGCAAAATCTATACGAATATATTGTAATTTTGTAGTTCAATATATGACATTATCTAAAAAAACTCCATCAAATACTTTATTAACACTATAGTTTGAACAATTTATCGGAATGTTTTTTAAAATATTTATTATTTGTAGACAACTATAGCATTATATTTTTATAAATTTACCCAATTATATATGTTATGATCTAAAACTAATTTTGGTTTGTATTTTTTTTCTTAAGAAACTTTTTTTAAGAAAATCAATTAACGTTTTTTAGTTCTTAAATAAGCTGATATATTTTTGAAATTTCGTCCAATTATACGATATGATATGAGGAATTATAACATCATGCTTCTATATTTTTATTATTTGCAAAATCCGCATAAATATAACATTGTATTGTCCAATATTGTGATTTAACATCTTTATATAGTCAAAATCTATATAGATAATTTATTGTTGACAATATACCTTATTGTAACAATATACTATTTTATTACAGTTATTAATACAGTTTTAAAGCCTTGTCCAATTATAGAATTGTATTTTCAAGGTATTATGATTCACATAATGATATCATATCATTCATGATATAATTCTAAACACAATTCAACCAAAAATATGTTGTTCTTTGTTGCTAGCAACCTTACGAACAAATGTCTATTATTTAAAATTTAGCAAACACCAACAATAACTTTCGTTTTTGGAATGAAAGAGATAAAATAACATATACCAGCAAGAAACTGTCAAAAAAGTTATTAAGTACAAACTACATCAGGGTTACGAAACAAAATCCTTCGGTTCATCTTGCAAATTATCCTTCTATTACAGACCCAAAATTAATCTAGCTATTATATCGTAAAAAATGAACGACTTCTTAGGCCTTTCTGTTCCAAGAATATGAGTATTGTGAAGATTCTAGGCCTGTTGAAAATACTCAATTACCCGAACCTACCTGTTTATAAATCGGGTGAATCGGGTATCGGGTACATATTTTGGTTATCAAGTTACCCGCTTTTTTAAGACCGAGTATATGGTATATGTACAGTAAAACCTCTATAAATTAATAATGTTGGAACTGTGATATTTTATTAATTTAGCAAGATATTATTATATCGATAAATTAATAAATTATTAGATTAAAGAGTTGTTTTATATTCGTGAGCAACTCTCAAATTAATGCATCGACCTTTAAAATTTACTTGTCCGTTCACTATATCTATTTGAATAAAATAAAAACAAGTACCTTCAAAATTCTCATGTATATTCACACATTAATGAACTTGTCAAGTTCAATGTACATAGATCTAGATTGATCTCTATAAAATTTCTAATGATAAATTTTAAAATCATATCTACTATATGCTTCTAAACTAAAAGATGTTAAAAAATAAACGATGACAATTCTAGAATTTTGGAATATTTTACTAGTTAATAATTTATAGTTTCGTTGGGACCAATATATTACATTGGGATTTCAAAAAAAATATTATTTTATTATTTTATCGATTGGGGTCCAATTTTGTACTGGTCTTAAGTTGAAACCGGACAAATTATTAATTTTAACGAGATTATTAATTTATCGAGTATTAAATTATAGAGGTTCTATTGTCTAGGGTTTCGGGTATACCCGATTTATTTAAAAATAAAGGGGCCTTTAGGTAATATCAACATTTATCCATATGTTGTTTACGATTTTATCCTCATTCCCGATCATTGATTTCCAAAAAAAAAAAACCTTGTCTATTTTTTTTAGTCATCTATCTCAAGTTTGTAAAACAAAATTGCAAAAACAGTTTAATCAAACACCTCTTTCATTAATTGGAAAAATAACTCAAAAACCAATTATGTTTTTCTGCACAATATCATGCCTCGATATATATATATATATATATATATATATATATATATATATATATATATATATATATATATATATATATATATATATATATATATATATATATATATATATATATACTCCTAAAACTATCGACTTGTAGAATTAGATCACAATTAGGAAACCAGAAACCGACTTGTTTATGATTTCCTAAAACCTAGGTTGGTCTCCAAGTCCTACTCGACTTAGGATTCCAACAATCACCCCCGAATCTCTAAGTCCTTCTAGAGAATTCTTCAACCCCGATCTGGTTTTAGAACATGGACTCGTCGCTGTCGTCACGTTCCGATAAATCACCTTCTTGTAATTTTTGGAGTCGTTCCGGACATTCAGACGCAAAGTGACCCGGTTTTTCACACCGAAAACAAATCACCTTAGATCGGTCTTTTTCCCTATTTTTCCGTTTTTTGTCATAATAACAATTAGATTTTTTGCAATTGTTGGAATTAGATTGAGATAAATCAGAATTAGAATTGGGCTCCCCACCTTGGGCCTGTTTTGTTTTAAACTCATTTGGAGCTGGTCCAGTTGACCCACAATCTGACTCGGTTCCCTGGTTAGATCCACTCGACCCATCATTCCCCTTCCAGTTCCCTCTTCTTCTTCCCTCTCGTTGATGCCCCAATGATCCACCACCTCCAGACAACGCCGATTTTTTGAGCATAACTCTCACCTGACTCCCTCCGTCGTCCTCCTCTTCTTTTATCCTTTCTTCATAAGCCTTGAGTCGTCCCACTACATCTTCAAAGCCAACAGATTTTAGATCGAGCACCTGTTCCAAAGAGGCGACGATGTGTATAAACTTCGATCAAAGCAAGGTTTTAAGGAACTTCTTTACCAACTTCGATTCATCAATAACCTCTCCTAAAGTTGCTGATTTCGAGGCGATACCGGACAGCTTTCCAGCATACGCGTCGATGGTTTCCGACTCCATCATCTTCAGCCGATCGAATTCAGCGTTTAGGGTTTGCAATCGAGCTTCTCTCACACGATCATCACCTATATATCTCGCCTTAATCGCTTCCCAGAGTCCCTTAGCAGATTCCACATCTCCGATTTGCATGATTAGATCCTCCGGGATTGCCTAATACAACAATCCTATTGCAAGGTAATCTTTCTCATCGTTATTGTGTCTTCCTGGATCGATCAGTGTCCAAGCCTTATGAATTCTAAGCACCACCTTCATACGCAGGGACCAGACGGTGTAAATTTTTGGTGTGAGCATCGGACACGCTACAGTGGTTGACCCAATCTCCTTCACTCTCACCGGAGGAGGCTGTGCACCATCTTCACCATCCGACATGTTGACCTAGCTTGTCAACAGGTAATAAAATTGATCTTACAGCCTTCGATTCCTTGGCTCTGATACCAATTCAAGTTTGTAAAACAAAATTGCAAAAATAGTTTAATCAAACACCTCTTTGATTAATTGGCAAAATAACTCAAAAACCAATTATGTTTTTCTGCACAATATCATACCTCGATATCTATACATATATATATATATATATATATATATATATATATATATATATATATATATATATATATATATATATACTCCTAAAACTACCGACTTGTAGAATTAGATCACAATTAGGAAACTAGAAACCGACTTGTTTATGATTTCCTAAAAACTAGGTTGGTCTCCAAGTCCTACTCGACTTAGGATTCCAACACCATCGAAGTATCGAACCCTACAAAGACAATGAGACATCTCAAGTAGACTTCAAACTTAAGTCAAGTCATGATCACCGGTCATCAACTCGTCACCAACACTCACCGATTTAGACTTCAAACTTCAAAGTAAGTGCTTTTCTTGTAAATAATTTTGAAAATAGAGCATCAGCTTCTTGCATTTTGGTTTCTTGTAAATGGTATTAGTTTTGTGAAAGATTACTTGATAACTTAAGTATTATTGACTAAAAATCTCAATATTCCAAAGTTTGTGTGACTTCGTTTATGTCTTGTTTGCTTATATAAATAAGACTAATAGAGTACGACATATTTATTTCATTACATTTATTTTCAGGTAATACCCGAATTACCTAAACCCGAACTACTACCCGAATTACCCGAACTCGAATTACCCGAATTTAATTCGGGTCGAGTAACACGTATTTTTTAACATGAAAAACCCGAATTACCCGAAGCCCAAAAATTTTACCCGATCAACATCCCTAGAAAATTCCATAAAACCTAAAAACCAATGATAATAATATCATCAAAACATTTATGTTGCAGCCCTGAAAGAAGAATATGATCAACCCAATGAATAAAGGAATCCATCGAAGTCGTAGAAGGAGCATCTACCACACCATATACCAATATTGGACCAAATATCAAAGAGACCCCTGATAACATTTAAACCCTATATATCGTAGAAGACTCACCCATAGTTTTTTTCATTTCTTTTTCCTTTTTTGGAAACAATCGCTTTACATGATTGTATCCAATGTAGAGACACAATTATCGACATCTACCCATCCCGCATTTTATCCTATTCCAATAGAATTTACAGGACATTTCCCTGTTGTTACCCATATTATAAAAATTAAAAATCATGTGTCACCTAATTGCAGCCCGCTACATAGCATTAGGGGTGGCAATTGTTGACACGACACGACAAAAATACGCAAATCGAAACAAAATTTGGATGAAACTGAAATTCGAATTCGTGTTAAGTGTAAAAAACACGATGTTGTGTCGTTTCGTGTTCGTGTTTAAAATTTGACACGAAATTGGCACGATTAGCATTTATTTGTCGTGTTTTTCGTGTCTGTCTTGTTTTTCGTGTTATGTATGATTAAATATTAATTAAATAAACTAATTTTTTATTATGTTATCTTTGTCGTGTCGTGTTTGTCGTTTTTTAATCAGTTCGTTTTCGTGTTAGTTAAAAAAAAACACGACATTGTGTCGTGTCGTGTTCGTGTTACATACAACCTTGTCGTGTCGTGTCGTGTCAGACAAAAACACGACACGATGACCCGATTTGCCACCCCTACATATCATTACATTCTTTTTTGACTTGTTAATAGCCTTTACTTTATTCTTTTCATTCTTTTTTGACTTCCCAATTGCCTTTCCCTTTGTTCCTTTCATTCGTCTCTTATGTCGTAACCTTATTTCTAATTCCATGTGGAGGATTAATAGTTGTTTTTTTCTTTATGTGTATCCAATGAAACGAACTGAATAACCTTAAAAACATGCATATCATTAATCATAACAGGTTTAAAAGATGGAAGGCAAATATAACAAGTGTCAATTTCCGTGTCACACATTCTTGCGTGAGACTTTGATTTGATTGGTGTATAATCCATTCTTATCAATAAAAAGTTTATCCGAGTTCTAAAACAAAACGTTTTCTATAAACAAAATGAACTAAAAGGATCCAAATGGTCAATATTACCGTTTAAAGAAAATATTAAATATATAAGAGTTATATAAGGATAGGTTTTAATTTATTTTCGTATAAAGAAATAATATATATTTTAATATATTTGTGTTCTAGTCAGGGGCGGAGCCAGGATTTTAGAATAAGGGGCTTGTATATATTAAAATTAAATCTTTACACTAGGATTAGAAGTATACCTTGGTGACTTGGATAGTTTTAGATTGAAAGTGGTACTCGGTGATCACGAATCAAAGAATCTAAGTTTACCTCTCTTAAATTTGAAATAACATTTTTTTTTTCAAATTCAACATTAATTGGCTCTTCCATATTGTCCAATACAAAGTTAAAGAAATCGGGTTATAAAAGGGGCTGGTGGGCTTAGGATGATTTTCTATTTTGAGCTTAAAACAATTAAATGAGATTTATTACTAATACTAAATAATCCAAACTAGTATTTTGTCATGTCGCTCGTTGCGGCGGAGAACACCTTTGCAAAGTAGCCATAAAAATATAAAATAAAGTTTCGATTGATACAATTATGTATTGAGGAGACAACAAAAATAAGATATGAAAATATATTTTGATTCATATAATACACGAAAGAAAATTAATTTAAAACTTATAATAGTAAAAGGTAATATTACAAAAACGAAAACTAAAAATGAATTAAGTATAAGAACTAAAGCGTAAGTTTACAATATAGTAAGGGACCAAAATCATAATTTATAAAATAGTAATCATATAACTTAAAATTTATGAGGGGCGGAAACCGTCACATTAAAAATAAATTTAGGGGAAAATGTAAAAAAAACAAATAAAGTTTAAGGGTGAGAAATGAAAATCGAAATAAAGAATTGGCCAGGAGAACGTTAGGGGGGAGCACACTGCTAGTCCCTTACTCCCTACGCCCGTGGTTCTAGTGTTACACATTTATAAACTTTTATAAAAACATCATATTTATAAGAATACTAATTAAAATAATCATATTTTATTCAATTTAAAAAAATAACAAAAAAACAATTTTTGAAAAAATAACCACTTTTTCGAAATGTCAAATTCTAGATTTGTTCTTTGCTTGAAATTTAAGAGGTTTTTTATTCATAATGTTTTTTTTTTCATAAAACTCTACTTATGTATGAAATGTTTATTTCGCAGTTTTTAATATCATAATTTCCAATCAGATATATGTTTTTAAGCTATTGTATCGTTTATACTTCCTATCTGATATGTTTCTTTAACATTTTGTTAGATTATAGTAAAAAAAATGAAGTATTTTTCTCAAATATTTTGGATTATTTATCGGATTTCGGATTTATTTTTGAAATTATGAAGTTTTTTTTTCCGAAATCCGGAATTTCGATTCAGAATTCTGGACCGAATTCTAAAATAAAAAGTATTTTTTATAGTGTCCTAATGATCCATTCCAAATTATTTGTTTTTTATCACAATATATATATATATATATATATATATATATATATATATATATATATATCGGGCCCGGTTTGACATATATTGAAACTAAACCCTTGTTTAGGGCCCTCAATTCTAAAGGCCCCACTTAACCCAAATATTAGGGGTTTATCGATTCAGATTCCTGCGCACATCAACAGCAGGAGTAGAACCACAGAAACCATTCTCGGCAGAAATTGAATGCGACTATTCTTCTTTCTATGATTCTTTGTGATTATGTCCTCTGATTTCATTCTTCATTCTCCTAAGAACTACAGAAAGCCAGAAACCATTACCAGTTTGATTCTTCGATTCTCAATTCTTCTTCTTCTGATAAATAAAGAGGTTAGCTCCATTGTTGATTCTTCTTTCCGAAAGGTTGTCAAGTGTGAATAATTCAACTTATTTGGTGATTCTTGAATCCTGATTCAGATAGAGTTCGGTTTTAAGTCGAATGGTTTTCTTACTTACGATTTTTCCCTTGCCATCCTGTGGAAATTGGGATTGCACTGTTTGAACATTTGTAGCTTGTATTCTTTAAAGGATCTTTAGTTTAACATCTAATGCACTTGAAAACTAGTTGTTAGAAGTTCCTGTTAATATGTGGAATTGGTTTATTAAAACACAAATAGAGAATTGCCTTTGAATTGTTTTGTTACCCACATAAGTGAAACAACTGATACATACGTGTTTTGTTTAGGTTATAGAAAGAGATCCAGTCTCTATTATGCTTTCTTTAATGATATTAATGGATTTTAAAGATGAAACATTCCAAAAATACGGTTCAAAATTTTCGTTTTTAAATCATTATTAAAACCATAAATATCGTCACTATAATATGAAATCATAAACCATGTGTGTCAAAATATCAAAATATCTGTCAACATATCAAAATCTCATATCAATTATTAGAGTAAATCTCCCAGGCTAGAGAATTGTGGTGTGTGCCATGCGATTATCCCGAACCCTTCCATTTGCTAGTTGAAGTACCTGAAACCAAACTGAAAACCGTAAGCACGAAGCTTATTGAGCTCCCCCAAACTACCACATACCATACACATAACATATAACAAATAACATAACTTTGGGACTACTCCCAGCTGCATAGGGATGAACTCGACATCGGACTCCTGTCCGGCATCGGGCTCACCCCGACATCAGACCACATTTGGCATCAGGCCCCGCCCGACCTCGGACTTACCCCGACATACACACTGCATAACATATATCATAAACACATAACATAACATATAATATACATCGGGCTTGCCCCGACATCGGACCGAATCCTGGAACACATAACACATAACATATAACTAGCATACATCAGGCTTACCCCGACATCGGGCCTAGGCCCAGAACCCATAACACATACCATGCATGAAGCACAAAGACATCAAGTATACATAACTACTTCTCGGGACTGCCCCGACATTGGACCGAAGTCCGGAACATATGCTCTACATCGGGCTAGCCTCGGCATCGGACCGAAGTCCGACACATACTAACATATATAGACGGGCAATAATTGGTGCCTTCGACCCGTTCCTACTGAAAGAAGACTCACCTGACAAAGCTGTTTGGAAAATTTCACGGTGAGGAAAGCATGGTATCTGATCCAACGACTCCCCGACTATAAATCACAATAATACTTAGTCAAGATATGATAATCCTTCACGGGATAAAATGACCAACTTACCATTGGTCAAAGTCAATGCTCTAGTCAAAGTCAAAGATAAGGTCAACTCCTAGTCAACCCAACTCATTAAGTCATCTCCTAACTCGTTGAGTTCTATGCTATCTAGTATCGTGATAACTGAGTCAACTCGTCAAGTCCCTTCACAGACTCGTCGATTTCCAACTTGTACAGAATCGGGACAAAATGAGTCAACTCGTCGAGTCCCTTCACAAGTGACAACATGCAAGCCTAGAAGAAGATTTAAGTGAAAAGAAGCCAAGGTATAAGCTTTATACCTCCAAAGGGTCTGAAACATAACACAAGCTCTGGATTTACTACCTCTTCTTGAATTACCAAGGGTTTCCTTCCTTCTCCAAGCTTTAAATCACACAAATGGCAAGAAAAAGCTTAAGAACACTCAAGGGTTGATTAAGGTTTAGAGAGTAGGATGTGGAGGTGATGGAGGCTGGGTGGAGGCCTAATATGATGCTTAAATAAGGTGCAAACCCTAAAGATTAGGGTTTCCTCCTGACGGACCTACTCATCGAGTCAAGACTCTCGACTCGTCTAGTAGACCACTTAAAATCCGCGTCCAAACTGACATCTACTCGATGAGTTAGGGCTACCAACTTGTCGAGTAGCTCTTACAAAATAAATACTTAAATAAATTAAATGCGTACCAGGAACGGGACGTTACAAAAGACATGAAGTTAGTAATTTAAGTTTTTTTTATTTTTATTTCTTTTATGGTTTTTTATGTGACACTTCATTATGTGGACAATGTAGGATCTTGACAAGGTTGAATTCTGAAAAGGTATCAAGTATGTTCTTCTTTTGTTCTTCATTTGATTCTATATTTCTCCATAACTGATAATTGTGTCCATTACTGATTATCTATGATTGTGAATTTATGTCTTGTGATAATCTGATAATCAATGATAAATTTTGTTATTTTCTGCACAAAAGAAGGAATGAATCTGTTTATTGAATCAGGTTTGGATTTTGGAACAATTTTGGTTGGAAGTTGCCAAAGGACCCCAAAATTTTGGTTCGCTTAGATTCTCCAAACTAGTTGAGCCGCCCCTGATATATATATATATATATATATATATATATATATATATATATATATATATATATATATATATATAGGTAAGTTATATTGAGAACACGTAAAAGGTTGAGAACGTGAGAACAGTCAATTTTTGTTAATTTTTCAAAATTATGTCCTTAAAGTGTAAAACGTTAAAATATGTTAATTTCCTTAATTTATGCAATATTAAATTAGGGTATTTCTTACTTATGCAATATTAAATCAGGGTATCTATTACTTTTAATTAGACTGATAACACATATCCCAATTAATCGTACCTACCTTCTTCATCTCCAAAATATCCGGCTTATTTCCTTCATCCGTCTTATTCCCTTCACCTTTCATTAGTTATAGTACAGTTCCAAGTTTGGGTTTTTTTTTGATTCGCCGATGATTTGCAAGAATCTTTAAGTTGGAATTGGGGGATCCTTCTTCATCAGTTGCTTTCACATTACCTATCAATAATCTCGTGGTTTTTGCGATTCGATGATATGCAACCAATGTGAAGCTGGAATATTGGGATTCTTTAAGATTAATTGCGTCTTATCGTTAAATATCGTCGATATAAAAGCTTATGGAGGTCGAATTTGAAGGAGGGTATGCAGTCGGGAATCGCACAAGAGGTAAGTTCCTTTTACGTTCACTGTTTTCCTTTTTTTTTAACCATATAACTCGATTTTGTATACTTTCTATACAATATTTTACATGAGTTTGCAATGTATACTTTCGATTTTGTCAAACGGTTCATGGAAGATTTATGACCTATTTTCTCATCTATATGTTCAATGTTAGTTTTTTTTAATCATAAAAATCGATTTGCAAAAGCTTGAATGATGTTATTCGCATCACTATGTTGTTAAATTCATCTACAACTCATCGATTGAGATGAGTTTGCCATGTAGATGGTTTGATTAGGTAAAAATTGTCATAGGTCTTATTAGCCCTTATCTCCCACTTATGTGTTACCTGCTAAAGTGTTTGCATTATATTTATTAACCATAGATTCCATTACATGTATGTTATTTCTGTTTTATTAATATGTTTCAATTTGCATTTTGTTAATTTGTGTTGTTAACAGTAAGATTAGATTTATGCCTTTGTTATCATGTATGATCTTATTTCCCCTAATTTCATGCTTATGTTTTACATGTTAAATTGTTTGCCTTACATTTATTCACCATAGATTCCATATAAATGTATGTTATTTCTGTTTTATTCATATGTGTCAATTTGCATTTTGTTTATGGGGTAGTTACCAGTAAGATTAGACTTATAATTTTGTTATCATGTATGAACTACAATAGGGGGCATGAAAAGCGAGTGTATCCATAACAGATACTCACTAATGAAATACAAGAATGATCCATCAAACCCAATAATAATATATATCGATGTAGATGCATCTGATTCTATCAGGATTACCTCCTTACCAACCATTGCTAAAGCTGGAGTTCGAACTCAAAGGTTAAAATCCAGACCTGTTTCAACTGTCAAACCAATTCAAAAAGAAGGTAGTTTTTTTTATTATTTTTTTAATTAGTTATTACACTAAAAAGCATATTTTTCATTATTTTTTATTATGCCTCAGTATCAATACAAGGTCAACATTCCGGACATAGTGTTTCTGTTAAAGTGCTTCATGAAAATCGTTCAAAGCAGAAATTTGATCCACATTCCAATTCCCATTCACCTGTGCATGGTTATACAAAATCAGGTAGCTCATTAACACTGTCTTTTTTAAATTGCTAGTATAATTCATTCATCTTATTTAGGGGCTGTTTGTTTTTTGTGTGAATATCTGCGCAACCACTTTTGTCTGTGCCGCGCAGACAACGCGCAGACATATGCCCTCGCAGATTGTTTGTTTTTTGGAAGTGCGCAGATCAGAAAACGTCTGCGCGAGGTCTTCCTGGCGCAGACATGGGCCACTGTCTTCAAAGGTCTTCAGACCTCATTTTAACCTAAACCAAAAAAAAAACATGGGCCACCGTGCAGTTTTTTTTTTTTTTGTTAAAAATGTATTTTTAATGTTTATGACATGAAATTAAGTTTAAAAAATCAATTTATTTTAACATCCCGCAGACATTAAAAACAAACAGTCTTCTTATTGTAGACTGCAGACATTTGGTCCACCTCTTCTGCCGCAGAGGCTTGCAGATGTGGTCCGCAGACTGCAGACATTTTGACTTCAAAAAAACAAACAACACCTTACTGTTGTTTGGCTGTTGTATTGTATTTTCCACAAAAAAATTACACATATATTAGAAAAATGTTGTTTACGCCTAAAGAGAAACAACAGCTATCACTTGTAACAACCAAAGTTGTACAACATCAGGAAAAGAAAGCTAGAGCAGATGTGGCCAGCCCTCAAGCAATTAAGACAAAAGTTAAAGTCAAGAAACTGGAGAACAGAAAATCAAAGAAGGGAGTTCATATGGGTATTCCAACACAACCAAGGCGAATACATATTTGTACGTCACCAAAAATATTATTCTCCACAATGCACAGTCTGATGAATGGACAGAAGGAGTATTTATCATCCATTGGATTTGGTCCCCTTTTAAATATAAAAGTAGATGGGTTGGCATCACGAATTGGGTAGTATGCGGTCAACAACTTTGACCCTGAACGCATGGTATTGAATGTCAAGCAGGGTGAGATACCAATCACTAGGCAATTGATACATGACATGTTGGGTCTCCCTATGGGAATCATCAATATCAATTCACTAAAGGTCACTCCCGCTGAAGACAAAACTGTTGATTTGTGTTCTGCACAGTTTAAGTAAAAAAAATGATATTAGGCCTAAAGGCGTACAAAGGGCGATTAAGAGATTAAAAGATGTTGGGTTATTGTTTAAAGTCAATTTTTTGGGCTCTTATTTGTAACACCCTTGGACAATCCAAGAGCATGGGCACATGTGATGTATCAATGCTTTCAAGGGTTTCAGAGGATTCAGATTTAAGCGACATAGATTGGTGTTCATACGTGTTAGAGTGTTTGAAAAATACAAAACATGCATGGAATTCTATGAGTGATACATCTTACTATGTTGGCCCTATTGTCCTATTGACGGTACCTATCCTACATCCTAACTCACAACATTAATTCTACTTATTTATTATTGAATTGGTCACTGATGATTACAATACTACATCAATAATGACTTATTGACTACTCCTTGATCACTAATGATTTAATCATCTTTTTTTTAAACATATAAGCTTATATACCTGGAGCATGTTTCATGTGATGCGGTTACGATCGATCGTGGAAGACCTGTTGTATGTTTCTGGGATGTGGAAACCATGCGCTTACGTAAGGAGTATGAAATCAGAAATGATGGAATTGGTTCTGGTGAACTTCAGGATCCTTACATACCACAGGATGACAATGCCGAAAATGTTAACTCGGTGAATGGATCAGTGGAGGTAACAAAATATTTGCATCATTTTTTCATATTTATCACATACTACTAATCATTCATAATATTTTCAGGAATACCTTTCCACCATTGAAAGTATGTTAAACAAGCTAGTTGAGGATAATCATCTGTTGGCCTCAAAACTTGTAGAAGCAATCGAAAGGCATCCTCTTGTTTTTCATTTCTATGAATGGAAAGCCAAGAATAGAATCTTCCTTAATGAAGCATCCACGAAATATGGAGGTGGCAGTTCTACTGATGCAGGTAGCATTGGAACTTTATCCCAATGGTGGCCAGACAACGCAAAACAGATTAACAGGCAGCATTGGACCTTTATCCCAATGGTGGTCAACATATATTCTTTAATGATTTCAATACAAGTACAAATACACAACAATGGAATTCAAATCAAATAAATTGTATACTGAAACAATAACATTTATAGATACCCAAGTTCCATCACAACTACATTAAATCAGTTGTGATTACAAACATATTCAAATATGTTTCTGATGGGTTTAGAGCATTCTAACACTCCTATGGTGTACATGCAACCCTATTAACCTTGAATCTATGTTTTCTCTATATACATGCAAATTTCTTTCTCAATGATATTTCCTAACTAGCATGGCATGGGGAATATATAAAACATAAAAAACTAGTAGAAATACATACGTTGTTGTTGCTTGGATTCCTTCAAGACTTTGTGAGCCTAGCACCCCAAATGTTGTGCCTTAAAAGCTTCACACAACACCACAAAACTTGGAATAACTTGAGAGAATACTTCTACAATCAAAAATCGGTTGTGCCCTCACAAGAACTCTAGGTCCGATTTTGCTAGCCAAAGGGTTCCTTTTATAGTGTTGTCACAATTAGGGTTTTCACATGAATACTCTTAATTGTCATGACCCTTCATTTCTCATGACCCATGGGTTTGTAACTACCATCACTACAAGAAAAAGACCCTTTTACGACGCGCAAACCACGACACTCATTGATTTATGTTATGCAAAAGAGAGAGACATTAAAAAAGTGTCATCTCTTCAAAAAATTTAAGAATTTACGTCATGCATTATTATGTGCCCTTAAATTATTGTCTCAAGAAAAAAAATAAAAAACACGGAGGGTGCTTTATTTTAAACGCGCGTCCTCTATACCCGTCGCTTTATAATTTTAATGAAATGCGCGTTCAGTATAGGTGGAAACGAAATCCCTAAAATTTTGAACACCCGCCTTCTACCTTCTTTCTATCTTTCAACTTCTACCCTCTCCCTCCTTATCTCTGCTCTCCGATCTGCTTCTCCGCCACTCCTGACCTCCTTATCGGTCTCATCAAATATCGTGTCCCCTCCTTAATACCTTGCAGGAATCTAAAAATTAGAAAACCCCGTCCTCACAATGTCTAAGAAACTAGGGTTTTTTTCATCCCTCAAAGAACGACCCACATCCTCCATAGATCGATCTCTGTTGCTTCATTTCTCACAAGAAATCGAACACTTTACATTCATAGGGCCACAAAATCGACTATTGCTGGAACTAGGGTTTTGGATCTTATTGAAATCGAAGGGTTTCTGGTCACCAGGCCATAGATTTGAAATCAAAGTGTTAGGGTCTCGTTTGTCACTGAAATCGAAGGATTGATGCTCACAGGGCCACGAAAGCTAGGGTTTTTAGGCAAAGTTAGAATCAATCATGTCTAATTCCATCAAGAAATTAGTTATAAACGATAACTATTCTTCATTCGTGCTCCTCTCCAAGCTAATCGATTTGTTATTTCATAGCAAAGGTAAATAAGATTTCTTTTAGCTATTTTTCGTTACTAGAAATTAGAATCAGAATCGAATTTCCATTCTTGATTCTCATATACTCTAACAATTATACTCTGACATTGTATAGATCAAAAATCCTAAAACATTTCTGTACGAAATCTCCCTACATCTTTGTTTTTTGAAATTTATTCTCGAATGCCTTTGGGATTTTACCATTTTTAGGCTTTGGCTTAGAAAATCCTAATGAAAAAATTGACATAATCATCCCTGATAATGCATTATCATCCTCATGTTTTCAGTGTATGAATCAAGATGACTTTTTGATATTTGTTCTCTTTATCTTTGTAATTTTGCTTTTAGATTATCATGTAAAGATGAAGTGTATGAGGAGATCATTTAGCAAGAACATTTCCGATAAGGTAATATTTCATTTGAGTTAACTATTAATAACACTTGGTGGAAATGAGATTTGAATGCCACATTTATGGAATACAACATGATCTGTGCTCTATCCAAACCTAGTAATTAAATAGAAAAACTTATTAATGTTGTCTTTCATAGCAAAAAATTTGTACTCTGGTTTTATGTGTAATGAGTTCTATCAACAGATTCTGTTTCAAAAATTATGTGTGATATGGCTGTTATTATTGTAGATTATGTTTCCATTCATTGATTGATATATTTCTTTGCAAGACATTTGATGACAAAGTCTTTCAGTTAAAAATGTGGCATAAGCTTTTGATATCCTAAGTTGTTTACATCAACATGTTGCGAACACTGGTGAAGTTCTTTCAGCAATATACTAGAGGATGAGGTAATTAATACTAATATGTACACACACATTGTCTGTATAATGAATTGGTATGTTCCTTTTGATGATTTGGTTGTTTAATTAAGCAGGGTGATGAATGTGGTAACCTGGTAGAATTTGGTGCTTCAACTCTCAATGTGAATTACTCATTCAGTAATTTCTCACTTAAGGTATGATGACACAACCTACACTTTTTCTGTATATACAGATCATGATTTAAAGTTAAAACACATATTAATTTAACTTTTGTATTTTTGATGATCAGAACCTGTCTCAGCTGGCTTCTATCAATTACGACATGCTTATAAAGAGTGCTCAAGACTGAATAGACAGTTCTACTAAACCATCTTCTCTTGTACATATTCTTTTTTTAATTAGTTTCAGTACCAAATAAATAAATCTCAACTTTTGGTTTTCTCTGGGATCCTTTCCTTTTTTTAATAGGGCAAAAAAAAGTAAAAAGAAAGGCTGCTTCAGATGTTGATAAGTTACTAAATAAATAAATCTCAACTTTTGGTTTTCTCTGGGATCCTTTCCTAGACTACGGGAGCTACAACTGTATAAGTTACCGAAAGAAACAGATCATGTAGAGGATCCTCCTAAGAGAAATAGACATGAAAAAAGAAAGGCCGCTTCAGATGCTGATGATGATGAAAGCATACAGATTATTGGGTCAAAGTCTACTGCCAGGGGAAAAAAAGGAACATTACAAGGATTTAAATCAGCTCGTGATGTCACTGAAGTCAACAAGACTTCAAGAGGAAGGGGTAGGGGTTGTAGGGGGTAGGGGGTCTAATAGTTTGAAGCAAACTACCCTTGATGCATCCAACATGTTTCGTCGTTCAGAAAGGTCTCCTCATTTTTAATATATATATATATATATATATATATATATATATATATATATATATATTTGTTTAAGAAAATAAAGTTAGTTTATTTTGGTCTTCCAGATCAGCATCAGTTGCTGCATCAGCTTCTATTGAGAGTATAGCTGTTGATGAAGAAAATTTAGATTCTGATTCGGCTGATGAACCTGTGAAACTTGGATTAAATTAGCTTCATCATACTTTGGTATGAATGTTTTTGTTATTTATTTATTTATGTAGCTTTTGTTTCTTTTTTACTTAATTAGCTTAATGGTTAAGCACATAAGGAGTTAACTGATTAAGCCAAAAAGTGACTTAACTACCCTTCTGTTTTTTAATAGTCATTTACATTCTGAGTTATGAAAAATGACAAAACTGCCCTTCTGTTTTTAATTGAATTGTTTTAAGGATGATGACACAAGTATACAAGGTAAGGGCCGAAAAAGAGGCGTTGCTCCTAGGGGAAGAGGGAGGGGGCCCACTACTGCTAAAAGGGGAAGAAAATCAAACAACACTTCATCATCAATCCAAGACATGATGATGAGTAAAGATGATGATGATGAGGATGTTCCAAAGAAAGCAAAGAAATCTCAACCAAGGGTAAGCAACATATTTTAAGAAAGTATGGATTTTAAGAAAACACTCTTTTTGAGGGCATTTTTGGAAACTACGACCAAAAGTTCATGTTACCTTTGAATTCTCCTTTGCTTTTCTCTGCAGCTTCTGGGACTCCTCAACCACATTTTCTAATTTACTATCTTGGGTCATTTTGGTGGGGGTTGATGGAAGCACAAAGTTTCTGTGTGATGTCATGGTAGGCAGGAATAGGAAATAGCATAGTTTTTTTATAGTTCTTATAATATTAGTTACATATTTTATTGGTTGCCCTTATTTATATTATGGGCTATCAATATATATATATATATATATATATATATATATATATGGTTAATGCAAGAGCATGTTCCTTTTTCTGATCCATTATTGCTACTTCTCATTTTGGATCCTCTGGTGCTTCTGAAATTTTCTTGGATATTTTTGATGTAATTGTTTAATGACTTTGAGAGAGACATAAATGGATGTTTAATGCAAAATCAAGTTCCTTTTTCTGATTGAAATGGGAATATCAAGATAAAAGTTTCAGTAATTCAAGAGGAATAGGGAAAGGAACATTATAAGGAAGCCTGAAGTGGTGTTACCAAGTTCATTGGATTGCCTTGGTGCCAAGGGAATAATTAGCTCTCTACTCTTTTAGCTGCCCCTCATTAGTCAAGTGGTACAACCAAACCAAAGACCTTTTGAGGCAAATGTGAAAAAAATAGTATGAGAACTGGGAACTGCAATTTTAAGACTGTCAGGTGGAGTAATATAGTCAAGAATCTGAATTATTAACAAGATGCTGGCAATTTTAAGCAGCCAAGTAACCAATTTTTCTAGAAAAGATATTTTGGATCTTTGATCACTATATGAGTTAGATTTAACAGCCTTGAAGGTTGATATGGTCCTTAGTCTTGACCAATAAAAAGATTTAAGATTTTGCTTCACGTTCCATGTTATGTTTCATGGAGGGAACAACCTTATTAGATAATCAAAAGTAGGATGCCCTAGTCTATCATTTATTTGTTTCTTAAATCTTAATACTTAATATGAATAGAACCAATTGCATGCCCCAAATGAATTAGCTTATTCAAAAAAGGCTTGTTCTGTCGAAGGTTTATCTTGTGTCAGGTATTTGTTTTCTTCATCATAAATGTCCTTGTATTCTTTATAATTAGAATCATGTTTTGGTACATGAAGAAATGAATAGATAAAGGGATAAAAGTATTTGATAAATTTTTAAAACTTGTACCTACTACAATTGTCTCATTGATAAGGGATGAAGTTGGATATTCTGCTCAAGGTCAAAGGAATCAGACCTGATGTAAGAAATGTGAGCAGAAAGAAGTTGATGAAGATTTTACATATAAACAAGAGAATTAAACTAGGCATTAGGAAAGTTAGCTGAAAATCAAATATTCTTCTTTCCATCAACAACAACCAATTTTATTGTTATAAGTTAAGGCCTCGTTTAGTGACATAACCATGCTTGGTGTTCTTATCATTTTCTGTAATGTGAAAGGTTGCTTGGTAATTAAGTATTCAAATCAAAATATTTGGCAGGGCTATTAAAGATGAAATCACATGTTCTATAAACCATGAAAATTAGAGTAGCTACAACTACTCTATTGACCTACCTAAGATACAATCTTGATAGATGAACTGAATACATACATTAATACTTGTTCTGATGAATGCTCTGTTATCTTCTTTAGAGATCGATAATCATGGGGGGTTGGTTAGGGAGCACATGCCTGGTAGATACGCAGAGCTGGATCAGTATTGGGGGGAGTCGCAAGTCATGGGGCCCGGGCCCCGTGCAGATAGCTGGGCTGATGAATTTTCCCAACAACATGGTGGGGACCCGAATGCTTGGGCTTTATCCTTTGAGCAACAACATGGTACTGGGGGTTGGGCTTTTAAATTCCAACATGTTAGTGAGCTCTTTCACAACAATAATTAAAATAATAGTTAAATGTTGACTTACTATTAATTCTTATGTTATTGATTTCAGGAGCAAACGCAGATGATGTCTGTGGACCGAATGGCAGGTGCAAACATTCCATCTTTGGCTGCTATGGAGCAGACCTGCATGCTAGCACATACTTTAGCTCAGGACACCAATCCAAAGTTTCAGGTTACTTTACTTATTTTGAATTAAAATTTTTTTCTTAATTTTATTTTATAATCAGTATATTATTTATTTGGTTTGGCAAATAATATGAAGAACCGCAAGTTACTTTGAACACCAATACAAAGTTTCATGTTACTTTACTTACTTTGAACACCAATCCATGGATTCTAATTCCTGTCAAATCCCATGGAGGGTCATTATGAAGTTGGAGGTAGTCCTGCTCGACCTCAACATGTATATGAGCTCTGCTTTTCACATGGACAGGATACCCTCTTTGATGCTTGTGATTTTACCAAAACTAAAGCAGTAGAAGGGATTTCAAGAAAGGTATGTCATCTCAGCTCCATATAATATATTCCCAGCATTCTATGGGCTAATATAGTAATATTTCACCCTTGCAAAAGGCCATCAGGACACTTCTATCCAAAGGTGCTAACTTATTAGGGCTTTTGATAGCTAACTGATTGATCTTTTTCTTCCATTCTATGGGCTAATATAGTAATATTTCACCTTGTGCAACTTCATTTGATTTTGTTTCTGTTCTTCGTCATTTTCTTGCATTCTGAAATTAGGGCATTTGATAGCTAACTGATTGATCTTTTTGTATTATTGACTTTGTGTAACAATATTTCTTTTCTGATTCTTACATGAATCAGGGTTTAACAACTAAACTCTGCAACTATATAGAGGTTGATTAATAACTATTTTTTCACTATCACATTCACGGGTCTTTTGTAACTATTAATTTGAACTATTCAAGGTATTACAAAGAATGATCCAAGGAGGAGAATATATTGTCCCCCCACTACTCCTATACCATCTCCACCTACTGGTAATAGTCTAAATAATTGAAACGGATAATAATAATAATAATAATAAGCATAAAAGACCATTTTGACCCTAGAGTCAAAAACTGGTCTAGGACCACTAATTGCTTAGGATGGTAATTGGGTTGCCTTTTCGTGCCCTCCTTTGATACACCATAAAGGAATGAAGATTCTCTCTCTCTCTCTCTCTCTCTCTCTCTCTCCAAATTCTAAAACAAACAACAACAGGTAAATAGATGCCAACATTTTGCATAAAATTTTGTAAACATTGAAAAAAAACGAGGTCGATAGTGCCTTTTTCATGAGGTTGTCAAATGTTGAATAAAATAAAAAAAATAAACAAGGGTAATATTGTAATAGGGAGGGTCTTAATACATAAAGTGACCAACCTCTCACTTAGCCCGACAAGTCATTTTGATTTTATTAAGTAAAAAAGAAACAACCTTATCCATCTACATGCATTTAGTCATGTACTGCTGTCCCACAATTTTTCATCATAGAAGAAGACCCTGCTGTCCCACAAGGGTAAATTGTAATAGGGTTGTTTTATATGTCATCATAGAAGAAGACCCGACTGTCCCACAATTTGTAACAATTTGTATTATCATTATTTGATTTTAATAATAATTTGTTTTGTTTTTATTGTTGAGGTTATAGACAGATAGTTTTATGTTTTATTAAATCCGGAGGATCAGGTTTGAAGAGGAAATTACCAGAGGGAGAGGGAGAGGAAGAAGGATCCCATTTGAAAAAGCATATGAAACATGTTCATTACAGCTTTCCAACTAATAATATTTAGAAACATGTTCATTATATATATATATATATATATATATATATATATATATATATATATATATATATATATCATATGTCCTTGTCACAGGAAGTAGATCCATTGGAGAGATTAACTGATCAAGACATCCGCACTGCAATCCATAATGCAACTGGTCCTAGATCCGCTTTATTCGTGCCAGAGGTTTAAATTTTTATTTATTTATTTATTTATATTAATAATTTAACCCTTTAATACATATATATAGGTTCCACTTCAAGTTTTGGTTCGAAGACAAATAGCTCGGTTGTTGGATCATGTCTTCAATGTGCTAGACTTGTATGCAATGAATTAGTAAAGGTATTATCTTTTTTTCTTTTTCTTTTTCTTTTTTTATAATTCAAAATAAATAAATATTTCAGATCACCCATAGTTTTCTAGTGCATGAACTACAACAGTTTCCTGTTCTTAAGATGCACATTAATGACATTGTTGGGAGTTTTTTGTTTGAAGGTCTTCAACCTTCCCAAGCAATGATTGGACACTTAGTAGAAATGGAGGTATTAGACCAAAGTACTTCAATTGCGATTTTTATACATACATGTTCCTGTTCGTTAAACCAAAGTATTTATGGTGTCAGGTTAGTAAAAGCTTTTAGTTGGTATTGATCATTGACTATTAATTGACTTACTTTTTCTATTTGATGCAGAGTCAACTAGTAGGGAAATTGTTAATTTTTCAAAGTAAAACAAAGGATTGATTGAATGAGAGAAAAGAAAACACCAACACTCCATGGCTAATAAGAATAAAAAAAATAAAGATATGAGGCAAAAAAGGTAAAACAAACTCGTATGTATGAATATGATTTGTATGGTAATTAAATTTATAGTGTATGTATGTTTTGGTTTGCATGCAGTCTTTGTTTGGCAGCTTGGACGAACTTTGTAGCACCTGATCGTCCATGCCACTCTTGGTAAAACAAATTTATAGTGTACTTCTTCCATTCATGTTAGTAATTTCTCATTATGATGTGTTGTTTCTTGTGCAATTTTATTTTTAGGAGGTATTTTACTTTATTAAATGTTTAAAGTTATAGGACATCAGTATAGGCACATCATGGAACATTTTAGGGAAGTTGTTGGTTTTCCTTTTGGTGATCCATCAATGAAGTGGTCAACTTCATGTAATAACATTTTAGGGGAAGATGTAGGTATATGTTTTTTTAATAAATAATGTAATCATATGTATGAATATGAAATAAAGTTTGTTATTTATATGACAATAAATTTTATGCAATGAATTGTATTTTTTGTATATGGTATTTTATTTTATGTTATGAGACATTAAATGCAAATTTAATTTGAAAATTAGTAAATCTGTAAATAATATTGTTTTTCTAACATTTAAAATTATGATACGCAAAAATGTGTGTCATCTTCATTTATGACATGGCCTTTCTTGACAGGGGCTTCCTTGATACGCATTGCGTGTCATAAACACGCGCGTCGTAAGGTTACGACACGCAAATGCGTGTCGTCTTCCTTTATGACAGGGCCTTCCTTGATACGCATTGCGTGTCATAACCGCGCGTAGTAAATGCGCGTCGTAAATGCGCGTCGTCTATAGATGACGCGCAAAAGCGCGTCGTCTCTCTTTATGACATGGCCTTCCTTGACGCGCATTTGCGCGTCGTCTGAGCGTTTTACGACGTGCAATGAGCGTCGTAAAAGGCTGTTTTTCTAGTAGTGCATGGACTATCCATGGAGCTCCATATGGTTATAACCAAACCCATAAACCATGGATCATTAATCCACCATGAAAGAATTGATGATTGTCATAATCAACCCTATATATTTAATCAGTCTCACTTTGATCACCAAATTAATACTAGATTAATACTTGATCAATACTAAATAAATAATACTATTATTAATATATTAGAACTTATAATATATTAATAATCACAAGTGTACTTTCTCTCATTTTGTCTATGCAAGTATTGCAATGCCATGCAACCCAAATGGACCATGCCGAGTCGGGTCAAGTACATACCAAATAAAGTTATAGACTTAGACACTATATCCAACAGTTTCAACATAAATCCACATAATTCCATAAACAACAATTATATTCAAAGATGATTGAAATAATTATGGAATAGGACTTGGACAATGGTCTTT
The DNA here is from genome assembly GCF_051521515.1 of Lactuca serriola. NCBI lineage: Eukaryota > Viridiplantae > Streptophyta > Magnoliopsida > Asterales > Asteraceae > Lactuca > Lactuca serriola. The sequence goes on along the minus strand of NC_136415.1, from coordinate 236,392,295 downwards.
TGGAGTTTTCATTATATCATTTGTGATTACAAATGATACCCCAGTTCCATCACAATTACATTAAATCATTTGTGATTAGAAACCTATTCAAAATTGTTTTAACGTAAAACCACAAAAATTCCTTAAATTAAGCAATGATTCACATACAACCAATACTATGCAACCTAACGGAATAAAAAGTCTAAATTTGAAATACACAAAACTGTTTTGCCTAATAAAAAGTTGCAAACATTATTGATTGTCACCTCAAATATTATTCAATTCAATCATGAATGAAAACAACAACATTTATAGATACCCCAATTCCATCACAAGTACATAAATCATTTGTGATTACAAACCTATTCAAATATGTTTCAATGTAAAACTATATAATTCCATAAATTAATCAATGATTCACCTATAACCAAGATTACACAACTAAAAGGAATAACAAGTCTATATTTGTCACTGGTAAATTATATATGTACATACAAAACATTATAATCATCAGTGAATAAGGGTCTACGTGTTAATCAACATATTCAGATATGAATCAACATAAGACCACAAATTTTGGAATAAATACCTCTATATTTCTCACATGTTAATTAGCTACGAACATATACAACATCCTAATCATCACTGAATTTAATTATTTTCCGTATCACACCATACTGATTCATTATAGATTATCATATTCTAGCATTTAATACCCATACAACATCTAACTCAATCACCACCGCTTTTACCGTTGATATAAATTTACTTCACTTCTGTATCATTCATCAGTATAAATCAATTCAATCGAATCGAACAGTTCTACTTCGTTTTAGCAGAAACTAACACTTTTTTTTGTTTCACAATATGATTACAGTCAAATAATAATTTATGAAATCAAACACACGTACCTTTACCTTCATTGTAACGTCCCAAAAATACCGGTAAAAATTTCATTTTTAATTTAGGTTAATACATAGAAACATCATTACAAAACATTCATAACAATAATCCATGTCTGAAAACTGGTAATATCATAGTAATAATTCAAAGTACATCCCAGAAATCCATAGTGCGGAAACAAGAGTGTGTGTGATATGCCACTACCGCACCGGCTCCTTTCCCCTACCTGAAGAGGTACCTGAAACAACAACTGAAAATGTAAGCACAAAGCTTAGTGAGTTCCCCCATCGAACCACATACCATACAAACACATAACATACATACTTCCAGGCTATTCTGGGGTGCCTGACTACCCAGTACGGCCATTCTGGGGTGCCGACTGCCCGTGCGACCATTTTGGGGTGCCGTCTACCCGTGTCAAGCTATTATGGGGTGCTGACTACCCGTCGGTCCTGACAACCGATCCTCGGGGACTATTTCACCCCCTACTTCTACTTACACATATATCATAACATAACAAATTATTAGACATATCTGGGGTGTCTGAACTACCCTTCGGTCCTAACAACCGAACTCTACTTCTATCACATATAACACATCATGCTAGCATATAACATATAGTGTAGTAGCAAACCTAGATGATATCACAAAGATATTCATCTAACGTACAACTCCTACTGGTGGGCCGACATTGTGGCCGTAGACCCACCGCTACTGGAAGGTAACTCACGTCAAAGTAGCTGCTGATCTGATCGGGAACTGATTGTCTACTGCTGCTGCTGCTGCTCCGGACGTCCTCCGGCTATAATTCCCACAAAACGATCAGTCAAACACTGCTATATGTACTTAGGGTAAAATGACCCTTTTACCCTTGACCAAGTCGAAATCCAAATCAAAGTCAACTTCCAGTTGACTGGACTCGCCGAGTCCATGAGCAACTCGTCGAGTCCTTCCCTTACTAATCCGGTCCTACTCGCCAAGTCCCTCTACCCACTCACTGAGTCACCCTTGACTCACCACTCGGGACTATGGGGCCGACTTGCCGAGTCCGCGAGCAACTCGCCGAGTTCCTCGAACCATCAGAACCTCGCTCACCGTCGCCTTACCTGCCTCCCGGGTATCCATCACGTACGCGACATAACCTGCGTATCTCTGCTGAAGGTATTGTCTAGCCCTCGCTGCTGAACAGGATGTGGGTCCACACTGTGGCCTCTCGCCATGAATCACTAACTCTCCCCCACCTGGGGTCCTGACTCGCACTAGCTGCTGCGCGCAATCTATCACCGCCCCATTAGGGCTCAACCAATCCATGCCTATAATCACCTTGTTCCCACGCAACGGAATGGGAACCAAGTCTACCAGGTAGCGCTCCTCAAACAAACGCAATACGCAATCCCGAAATACCATCGATGCTTGCACCGATCGATCATCAGCAATTTCTACCTCTAAAGGGAAATCTAACACACCCGAAGACTCAGGAAACTTCTTGCTAAGCGCAAAGGAAACAAATGATCGGGAGGCACCCGAGTCGAACAACACCTGAACTGGGATGCCGTTCACATGGAACGATCCTAATGCATATATATATACACACAGAGCACATGTCAATATCATAACATCATAAAAATAAAATAGAGGGAAAGAATCATACCCGTCACCACATCAGGTGCGGCGCGTGCCTCCTCGGTAGTCAGCTGAAATGCTCGACTCCTCACCACTGGAGTCTCTGTTTTGCCCTGCCGGCCATCAGTAATCCGCAGGGTCGCTGGTGCTGGCGCCTTCACTGACGTTGTAGCTGACAACTGGGGACAATTGGCCTTCTTGTGGCCCCTCTGGTTGTAGTGGAAACACAGCAACTCTGGTGTCTGCAACACAGGTGCAGGGGTAGTACAATCCCTACTAAAATGCCCCGTCTTGCCGCACTTATAGCAGCCTGATGATCCCAGTCTACATGCCCCCTCATGAGGCCTGCCGCATTTCCTGCAGCGGCCCGGTCCTGACTGGCCTTTCGGCCTACCATCTGATCCCTTGGGCTTCTTCCCCGAAGCCCCTCCCGTCTTCCCCTCCTCTGACTTCCGTTTCCGGATATGCTCCAAATCTATCTCCCTCTCCCTCGCCCTAACAATCATAGAGTCCAAGGTGGGGCAATCTGAAAAACTAATGTGCTCCCGAATGTCAGCTCGGAGCATGCATGATAGCGGGTCCTCCTCATGTCCTCATCACCCGCGTACTGGGGCACCAACAGTGCCCTCTCCCGGAACTTGGCGGCGATCTCCGCCACAGTCTCCGTCGTCTGTCTCATATCAAAAAACTCCCTGGCCAGCTGCTGAAGCTCGACAGCTGGCGCAAACTCCGCCCTGAATCTAGTCACAAAGCCGACCAGGTCATAGCCTCGACCGCTGAGGCTCCCAACGAGTCACCCACTGACTCCCACCAATCTCGAGCTCGGTCTCGTAAACACCCTGCTGCATACCTCACCTTCGACCCCTCGGGGTAGAAGCTAGTCAACTGTGCAGACTCGATGTCTGCAATCCATCGCCTGGCAGCAATGGGGACTTTCACCCTGTGGAAATCCGGCGCACCACTACCCTGAAGTCCTTAAAGGACAGCGTGCGAGATCCCGACTGGCCAGATGCCATGTCGCTCCTGAACGCCCTGAGGCGATCCTCCATCAGCTCAACTATCCCTTCCTTGATCGACCCGAAGATGATGGGGGTCGACTCAAGGATACCCCTGGTGATCTCTGACGCGATGAACTCGCGTAGTCCCTCATCTACCGGCTCGGAACCTGATCCCGAACCTGACCCCTCTCCTGAACCGCCATCTATCAGCCTCGATCGAAGTACCACCATTCTGCATTACATAAATAACAATTGTTAGTGATACTACTACTTCTTGATGGATCACAACTACTACAAGTTCCTCGGTCTTATCTCAGCCTTCCTTAGTTCAGGTACGGATCCTCTGCTTTCAGTAGTATGGGCCCATACTACCTTCCACATCTATCCATACCTTCTTCAAGGACTGCCTTGACTCCACCAGATCCCTTATACCACTGCTACTCATATCCTAAGCTTACCCTAGGAATCCTCTGACTCTACCCAACCATTCCTCAGCTACTGAAGGCCTCCTAGTAATGCCAATTAGCCATTACCTGAATACCATCACATTTGATGAGGCTCAGATGATCCTTCGAGTAACAGACTCGTCCCTACAATGGTTGGACTCAAACAAGAGCTGCGCAATAGGATCAAATCCAACACTCTAAGATTATTCAACCCTGATCACATGTGACGTGACGTATTTACCTAATGGCTAACTCCCATTATTCAGAGTCCCACAAAGCACGAAGCAAGCAACATTCATACAAGGGTAACAATCTCAATCAACTCTATTTGCTTACAGGAACTGTACTAGCATACAATGCTAAGTTCATACTATCAGGCATAACCTAATCAGGCTATCCTACTTGCTGTCTACTCAATACTAGCATACAATTCTCATACAGCTGAAACATGTAAAGCAGGCACATAAGGCATCACTCCTAGATCCTTAGTCTTATTCTAGCATGCTGTTCTACAAAAGCTGATAAACATAACATAAACTTGTATGAGTACTTTGGGGAATACTTATTTGAGCTCGGCCGATCGCGCACATCACACACATCGTTCTTTATCAAAACTCTTTTCTCAATTTTTAGAAAACATTTTCTTTTTGGAAAATCTTTTAATCCCTCGATTTGAGTTCAGACACCCCCAAAGGTGTGTCCGAATCCCTCAAACCATGGCTCTGATACCAACTTGTAACGTCCCAAAAATACCGGTAAAAATTTCATTTTTAATTTAGGTTAATACATAGAAACATCATTACAAAACATTCATAACAATAATCCATGTCTGAAAACCGGTAATATCATAGTAATAATTCAGAGTACATCCCAGAAATCCATAGTGCAGAAACAAGAGTGTGTGTGATATGACGCTACCGCGCCGACTCCTTTCCCCTACCTGAAGAGGTACCTGAAACAACAATTGAAAACGTAAGCACAAAGCTTAGGGAGTTCCCCCATCATACCACATACCATACAAACACATAACATACATACTGCCAGGCTATTCTGGGGTGCCTGACTACCCGGTACGGCCATTCTGGGGTGCCAACTACCCGTGCGGCCATTTTGGGGTGCCGTCTACCCGTGTCAAGCTATTCTGGGGTGCTGACTACCCGTCGGTCCTGACAACCGATCCTCGGGGACTATTTCACCCCCTACTGCTACTTACACATATATCATAACATAACAAATTATCAGACATATCTGGGTGTCTGAACTACCCTTCCGTCCTAACAACCGAACTCTACTTCTATCACATATAACACATCATGCTAGCATATAACATATAGTGTAGTAGCAAACCTAGATGATATCACAAAGACATTCATCTAACGTACAACTCCTACTGGTGGGCCGGCATTGTGGCCGTAGACCCACCGCTACTGGAAGGTAACTCACCTCAAAGTAGCTGCTGATCTGATCGGGAATTGACTGTCTACTACTGTTGTTGCTGCTCCGGACGTCCTCCGGCTATAATTCCCACAAAACGATCAGTCAAACACTGCTAGATGTACTTAGGGTAAAATGACCCTTTTACCATTGACCAAGTCGAAATCCAAATCAAAGTCAACTTCCAGGTGACTGGACTTGCCGAGTCCATGAGCAACTCGCCGACTCCTTCCCTTACTAATCCGGTCCTACTCGCCAAGTCCCTCTCCCCACTCACTGAGTCACCCTTGACTCACCACTCGGGACTATGGGGCGGACTCGAGTCCCGACTCGCCGAGTCCGTGAGCAACTCGCCGAGTTCCTCGAGCAGATCCCCTACTCGCTTCCAATCCACACCAGAACACCCCATACGAGGGTTTGGGGTTTTGGGACTACGTTACATGGTTAATTCCGCGTGCAGGTACGAAGGGTTGAACCTTCAACGCTTAAACCCCTCTTGCTTTGTGAAAGGTCATATGACTCGTCGAGTTTGAAGAATAACTCGGCGAGCTCCAGACAATCTTCATAGGACTCTCCGAGTTGTTCATCCAACTCGCCGAGTCTAGGACCATCTTCATAGAACTCGCCGAGTTCCACTTTGGGACTCCCCGAGTCCCTCGACCCATTTCCCGAGTAGGCCAGATCTGAGACATGCAACGCTTCAAAACCACAGATCTATGGTCCTAGGGCGTGTTTACCACGTAAAGTTGCAAACTTTACGTGCATGCATGGCCCTATGAGCTCAAACATGCAATTCCAAGCTCTTTAAGAGGTCCTACACTCAATAGGGACCTCAATCACCTCAACCACAGAGACTTTATGCTACTAGGATATCCAAAAGGTCTAAATCCGAAGTCCTTGCAGAACATTAACCATAAACACATAGAGATTTAGGTTCTTAGGGCTTAAAACCACTTTTTAGGGACAAAAAGGGGATTTAAAGAACTAAAGATCAAGGTAGGAACTTTTCTACCTGAATAGAAGCCCTTCACAGAGTAGATTCCAGATCTTCTTCCCTTCTTGTACTCTTCAACCTTCTCCTTCTTCTCCCAAGCTCCAAACCACCTTCACAATGCTAAAAATCACCCACAAGGACACAAAGGGGGCTAGGGTTTCGTTCTACAGATCTCTGGGAGTGCTAGGGGAAATGGAGGCTGGGTTAGATCGTTTAAATAGGGTGCAAACACCCGGGTTAGGGTTTTAGTCCAAACAGGGTCTACTCGCCGAGTCCCACGAGCCTACTCGCCGAGTAGACAGAGTAGATCCCGCGTCTAGTCCCGCTTCTACTCGGCGAGTTAGTCCTTCAACTCGCCGAGTCCAAGGTTAAAATGCAATATAAAGGAGAGTTAATAACCAAGAATACATATCGGGAACCAGGTGCTACATTCATCCCCAATATCGATCAGTGAATTGAAGTAACTTTCATCGCCATAAATATCCCCACAACCGGTGTGCTTCATCGCAGCCGAATTCAATCAACGTATCGTAATCTGATTCCAGACGACGACAACAATATTGTTGTAATATTTTGCAAATTTCGATTTCACGTCTAATGTCGGCGATAGGACTGTAGCAATAACCAATATGGTTTCAATAACTTTTATCCAATTAACGTTCTTCATCGTTCTGGCTTCAATCATGGAAAACATCCGTTACGTGTTTATTTAATACATTTAGGTTATTTTTATGTTGCCTAATTACTGTTTACGTAACTATATACTTTCCTATTTTTGACCATTATGAAATGATTGGTCCATATTGTTCTCGCGTTTCTCAAGTGTGCTCAATATAACTTATCCTTATAAGGCTATTTTCTTTAATATCAACCTACATTATGATTAGCTTAACTAATAGTTATTAAACATTTAGACACATAAAAATCAACTTAACTATAACATGATATTCTTACCTTTTAACTAAAATACTATGTTTTAAGTTTTTACATATGAATATTCATTTAAACTTAAATTGTATCTAGATTATATTATTAATTTATTAAATAGTTTGTTAAGATATGATATTATTGTTGAACTATAATAATATTAAAATGAATAGCTCAATAATAATACGTTCCTATCTATTAATTTAAAATAATGAGAGGCAATCACGGCATTTTAGAAGAAGTCACAATGAGTCTCCAGTCAACTCTTTGACCGCCCATAATTTTATGTCCCTTTCACTTTGCTAATTTTCTACGCCTTTCGTTTTTGAAGTCCATCTGCTTCTTCTTCTTAAGTAGCTGGTAGTGGTCTCCATCTGTCTACTTACTCACTTGTACACTTTTAATCCTTACTCTTTTATCCATATTACACAAACCACCCTCCATTTTCATGCCTACTCCATATATTATGTCAAAAGAACCTTTATAATTCTAAAATTATGTCAAAAAATCATTCGTAACATGAACTGTGTATTTATAAGAGAAATACTACAAATAACTAGTATTATTTCCTTTTGACAGTTACATAAATTGTCAAACCATCTTTAAAAGAAAATATAGCAACAATAAAAACATTAAGTCTTATATACATGGAGAAATGGAAGGTAAATTGATGGACAACCCAAGTCCCTAACAATGCGATGAGAGGACTCTTTCTATAAAACACCTCCGACACTTTTACTTATTTATAATAATAATAATAATAATAATAATAATAATAATAATAATAATAATAATAAATATAAATGAATAATAAAAACGTTGTAAGTGTGACCATGTATCCTTTCGTAAGATCTCTGCGTACATGAATGTCACCATGCGATTAATAAAAGAAAGATAACTAAAAATAGATATAAACATAATTAAGAAGGAGACCCTTAGCTCTTTAAATCTCTATGCAATACATTAATGTATGTACATTTATTTAATAAGTGGCATTAAAACAAAGGTTAACCGGTGAATATATGTATATTTTTCGAAAAATGATTTGGAATGAACACATGCATGATCTTTTTCAAATAAAAGGAAAGAAGAATAACACAAATCAAACATATACTCACAAAATAAATCATATAATCCTTATATTAGAACATAAAACCAACTTAAGCGTAAGAAATTTGCTTGATTGTCATATTTGAGTGGTTTTATATATATATATATATATATATATATATATATATATATATATATATATATATATATATATATATATATATATATATATATATATAACAAATGGTTAGAACCTTTACTATTATTTATTCAGTTGCTTTGTAGACCCATTAAGTCATTAATGGATTGTTTATATATATATGAAGTCTAGCTAGGAACTGACTGACAGAAAATCTTTTCATTCCATTAGCATAATGATATAACTTGTGAGAAGAAAAGGGATCATTATGCCAATTTCATTATTATGTTGGGGGTGATTGTGAGATAAATAAACTTCCAGGGCTCTAAATGAAAATCTATTCTACTTTAATATGGACGGCAAAATGCTAACAAAGTGACAAACACTTCCTCACGAACGATAACACTTCAACAACTCCCTCTCACTTCCCAAAATAGACCGACTTAAACCGGTCTCCTTAAACCGGGTTATGTCAATTCCAAACATGAGTGGAGTACAAATTTAAACTTTTGTAATTTATAAAGTGCAAGTTTATAATGGCATATATTTTTCACTTTAACAAATATAGAAACACAGGTTCAGCTCATATCTCCATCATATAACAGTTTAAATAAATTCATCCTAAAAAGCGAATCAAATATAACTAGTTTCATTTCAACTTAAATTGTGTTTGCTTCAATTATTTGATTTTATTGTGGGACCGGTTTTCATCTACCCCTAACTTTAAGTTATCTTGAAAACAAATTGAAGAAAGTTACATAGATATAAACAATTAAGCATAGTCTTATATTTATAAACCATTGAAAAAGACTTGTTTTTGCAACTCTTTTTTCGCTAATGATACAATTACATTGCTAACGATACAACTACATGATACATAAAATCACTAGAGTTGCACTAATAAAACCTAAGTGTAGTAGTCTAGCTAGTTGCACTCGTAACTCCTACAAATCTTGCTCATTTTTAATGAACAATGTACACCATTCGATGCATAATGTACAACATTCGTCGCACAATGTACAAGTCTTTCAATCGATCAAACCAAACTTGCTTGATCGGAGCTATCTTCTTCATAATAAGGAGATGATTTCACATCTTTATTCATGGTAGCTTTTAGTTTGCCATCGGCTGCAGCCTCTTGAAGTAAGTTGACCACGGTTCGCATCGAGGGTCGGTTCATTGGAAGTTGGCTAATACATAACAAACCGATATCAAGAACCCGACATATTTGATCCTTGGACTCATACTCTAGCTCAGGGTCAATCACGTGGTCATAACCCTTTTGGTTAACCGTTGTGTGCACCCATGTGGCTAGGTCTCGCTCACCAAACGCTTGGTCAACTGGTTTTCTTCCGGTCACGAGTTCAAGGATCACCACTCCAAAGCTGTATATGTCGCTCTTTTCGGTGACACGAAGTGTATATGCGTATTCTGAGACAGGTTTATGAGAAAAGTTTATTAAATTTTACCAAATGAGTACGAAAAACTAGTGGTAGAGTCTAGAAGGGACACATACATGGTCAAACGTTTAACCTTTTGTTCGAAATTCAACCGAAATTATTGAGTTTAGAAACAAATTGTAATAATTGTCATATTGACATGTGTCTCAACCAGTCAAATGTACGTCAAACACAATACAATATGTTATGTCATGTATTATTACGTTTGATGCACAGGACATGACAATAATGTAGAACAATGCGTGTCATGTACTCAGTTTTAGTGTCTAGTTTGTGCAAATGTCATGAATGTCCTTTTAAAACAATCCTAAAAAACTTATTCAGTCAGTCCTATGATTAATAAAGTCTATGTCGATGAATTCATACCTGGGGCTATGTAACCACGAGAACCGGCAACAACCGACATCGACTCGGATCCTTTATTTCCCAACTCGATAAACTTCGCAACACCAAAATCCGCAATTCTCGCACCATATTCCTCATCGAGCAAAATATTATTCGATTTAACATCACGATGAACAATAGGAGGAACACAATCATGATGCAAATAGGAAAGTCCCTCAGCCGCATCAAGAACAATCTTAAATCTCATCGGCCATTCCAATAATCCACCTTTACTACTACTATGCAACAAATCTCCTAAGCTTCCATTTGGCATATATTCATACACCAAAAACCTCGAGTTTCCACTCTTGCAACAACACCATAATCTAACAATATTTTTATGCCGAATCTTCCCTAATGTTTCGACTTCACTCTCGAACTCGTCTTTTTGTGCTGAATCTGTTATAGTATTAGTTTTAATCGATCGTTCCCAGAGTTTTTTCACAGCCACCGCTTCACCGTTGCTGAGAATCGCTTTGTAGACTTTCCCAGAAGCGCCGCTTCCAATTACGTTATTTTCGTTTAATCGATGAATGATTTCGAATTCGTTAAAACCCAATTTGTGAAACGATCGCCATTTCGATATTGAAATTGGGGATTCATTTTTCGTGTTGTTGATGCTTCGATACTTGAAAATGAACCAGGATACGCCGATTACCAAAACTATGCCAGAAAATACGAAAATGAGCCGGAGCAGCCATAGATTATGATTTGTTTTTGATTCGTCGGTTTGGGGACAACGACGGGTGAATCCGCCGCATAAATCTGGGTTCCCCAAGAAGCTATCTCGGTAAACGTCTTTAGCGTATGCAGAAGGGATTGGTCCGGAGAGATGATTGTTTGATAAATTGAGTGAATTCAACATCAAGTTATCTAATCCGGATGGGATGTTTCCGTTGAACGAATTACCGGAAAGATCGAGATAATTAAGAACTGGGAGGTCACCGATTTCGTCGGGGATTTCTCCGGTGAACCTATTGTTTGCTAAATTTAGCTCGTTGAGCTGTTTTAGTGATCCAATTTGTGCAGGAATCTGGCCGGAGAAATCGTTTCTACTAAGATCAAGTGTCCCCAGATGATTCAATTTGAAGAATGATTCTGGAATACCTCCGGTTAACTTATTATCACCAGCTATGAATTCAACCAAATTGTTTAAAGATCCTATTTCATCCGGTATGCCACCAGAGAAGGTGTTCCCGGAAACAATAATCGATGAAAGATTGACCCCACCGGAGATAGCGGATGAGAGGTTACCTGAGAACAAATTATCAGCAAGATCAAGGAGATAAACATGAGGCAACCCCCAAATTACGCCTGGAACTTCCCCGGAAAGTTTGTTCGAGCTCAGCCTAACCCTTCCTAAACTCTTGCATTCTCCCAGACTTACAGGAAGCTCACCGGAAAAGGAATTTCCGATCAGTACTAGATCAAATAACTCGCCCTTTTCGCATAAGCTACTCGGAAGTTCACCGAAGAGTTTATTGAACGACACATCAAGTGTTTTCAGAGAGGAATTGCTTCCGAGATCACTGGGAAGAGGACCAGTTAACGAATTGTCGAATAATCTGAGATCATACAAGTTTGGAGATCGAGCTAAGCTTTCCGGTATCAGACCCTGTAGTTTATTATCAGCGAGACAGAGTGATTCGAGGGGCAATTTGCATAACTCAACCGGAATTGTTCCGGTGAAACTATTCACCGACAGATCGATTTTTCTCAGTTCGGGGAGGTTTGACCAATCCTTTTTTGGCAAATCGCCGGAAAGTGAGTTGTTATAGAGCTCGAGTTGGTAGAGTTTCCTGAGTTGGAAAATGACAGCTGGGAATGGACCAGTGAGTGAATTGTAAGATAATTCGAGATCAGAAAGCTTCTGTAATTTCGAAAATGTCTCCGGGATTGTTCCGACGAAGCTACATGAACTGAGCCAAAGATGTTCGATGTTGGAAAGGTTTCCGAGTTGAGGAGGAATTGGAGCAGGAAGAAAGTAATTGTAAGCAACACTGAGTTCTTTAAGCGTGGTTACGTTTGTGAGAATAACAGGGAATGATCCATTCAGATAGTTGTTGATGAGAATGAGTGATTCTAGTCGCCGGAACAATCCAAAACTACGTGGGATTTCGCCGGAGAAGCTGTTGTCTTGCAGGTTGAGATAAACCAAGTTTGGGATGTCGGAGAGCGTCGATGGAAGCAGACCGTCGAAATAGTTTGCGGAGAGGTCAAGAGACGTCAGGTTGCGGCAGGCGGAGATGGTGGCGGGGATGGTGGAGTTGAGACTGTTGTCGCTGAGCGAGACGATAGATAAGGAAGGTAGACGGCATAGACCGATGGGAAATGGGCCGGCGAGGGAGGCGGAGGGGAGTTCGATGGAAGTGACGGTGGAGCGGCTGCAGGTGACGCCAAACCAGTTGCATGGTTTGTCGTCGGCGGGGTTCCAGTCGGAGAGGATTCCACTGGGATCGATGAGGGTGGATTTTATTTGGATTAAATCAAGACCTTCTTGGTTCAAAGAGAGGGAGGTGGTGGTTGATAATAGCAAGAGACATAACAATAGAAGTGAAGGTGGCGACGGCGGTGGTCTCGACGGCAGGGGTGGCGGTGGCATGGTGGGAATGGAGGATTTGGCAAGGAGATGTGAAAATTTGTGTATTGTTGTTTTTCAATGAAGGGGGGACTTTAGAGTAAACAAAAGCATAATTGATCGGGGAAAGACAACTACTAACAACCATCAAATTAGTTTATTAAATATAGTTTTAAATAGACAATTTAAAAATTAATATCTATATAAACAAAATATATATTTTGAGCATATTGAATAATATTTCAAAGTCTTGATGTTCATACACATTTATACTATTTTAATGTTTGGCGAACAGTAAAGTATTGATATTTTTTTAGTGTTAACATTTCCACATATTTCAAATTTAAATGGTATTTTAACAGTAATATTTGTCTTTTATAATATCGTATTAAAATTTATTCTGATATTAATTTATAAGATATAACAATGTAAATAACAAATTTTACTTTGTAATATATTTGCCTTAAAAATATTATATTTATACAAAATAATTAAGTAGATTAATTTATTTTATTAATAATTATTTAATAATAAAATTTATAAAAATATTATAATAAAAGATATATACATCAAAATTCCACAACAACAATTACATTAGACTTTAATCTTTATACCATACATAAAAAAAGAGAATTTTTTTTTCTTACATCACGTTTGAAACGAAAAACAAAAACAAAGTTATGAAATTAATCTTTAAGACTGTAATCATTCAAATTATTATTATTATTTTTAATATTTAAAGTGTTCATCATCACTACCAAAGGTACAAACATCCAATGCATCATATGGTTTTCTATATCTCAATCTTCCATTCTTCCTTATCGATTTCATAATAGGCATTTCAGTGATCATAAACACTTGAACGAAGAGCATAAACCAAAAAAAAAAAGTACAATTATGAATCCATAGTGTACAGATAAAATTTGCGAAGAAAGGTACATACGAGGGACACCCTTTGATTCTCTATGGGTTTGTCTTTTTCCATTTCATTTCATTGGAGGAAAAGAGGGACATTGCAACTTAGTTCCCAACCAACAACCAACTGATGATTTCTTTCATTTATGACAAATATTCTTCAACTCTTTTACCTGTTGTAGTTCTATGTGAATCTTGAAAAGAAAAGATAAAGAAGAGAAAAAAATCTACAAATGGACATGAGCGATACACTAGCTGTAGAATTAGAGGGGTGACACTAAACCTTCAAAACAAAAACTTAATATGAAATATTCTTAAATGTTCATCGAAGTGGAACTTATCGACTATTTGGTGTCTTTGAAGTCTTGTATAATTGTCTTTAAACTAATATTTTCATGAAGTTTCCTTTCTAAGTACAAAGCCCATGAATTATTTAAAAACTTTATAATACAAACACTAGTTGTGAGACTCGTATGTTATACGGGTTGGATAAAACAAAAAATTAAACATGAACATTTAAACAAAAACTTATTTAAATTTTAAATTTTAAATTTTAAATTTGAATTTAAAAAGAAACATATTGAATAATATATAATATTATACTTTATTGGTTATTTTCAATTAAGACAATTATTAATTAAGGTATGAATATGATGTGTTAATTGAGAAAAGATAAAAAAAAATAAGAAAATGACAAATGAAAAAAAAAACATTTATTCAAAAATATCAAAAAAATGACATGTGTCCAAGTTAATGAGATAATGACATGTGATAAAATTATTTTCATTTATTAGGTAGGATTAGATGCAAGGGTGTAAGCAACTCAAGCTACTCATGACTTAAGATTAGTTTAAATGACCCCAAATTGAGCTCGAGTATCGAGTCTGTCGATTAGGCTTCCGACTCTAAATGATCACCGATAGATATATATATATATATATATATATTGAATTCCGACTAAACCAATTAACTTTATTGAATTTGAACGTGTATATCAATCATGCTCAACTTTAAAATCACTTTCAATTATCAATTCTTATGTACCGGCTAAGCACTCTATAGTTATAGAATACTTCAAGGTTCTTATTATTACCATGTATTTGGCTATAAAGAATTATTTCAAGAATAAAATTAATTATTTTGATGTGGCATAAAGTATGTAAATGCGAATTTTGTACATGCTTTCAAACGAATTGCTTTCGTATATATTATTATTATAGCATATTTTTCTATTTAAAGAGATAAGAACCATAAAGATTAACAAATATATTTATATGAAGAATCAACACAAATTACGAAATAAGATATAAAGAGACCGAGTAAGCGTGCACATTAGAACTAGTCCCAAACCCATCTAATTAATATTGTTGGATTAATCGGATTATCACAAGGATTCTGGGATATTATTAGTTTTAGGGGTAATTTAGGAAACTTTTTTTTATTACGTTTTTGTGTTTGTTTAGGATTCTATAAACTGGGACTATGTTTTGGTTAACTTTAATTAAGATTTTCCAACAATAAAAGTTTTGTTTGCCAAGTACTCTCAAATTTGTTGTCGTTCTTTTATTCCACTGTTCTTGGCTTGCTTGTGATTAAAGCATGTCTTGCACTTGCAAACTAACATTTGGTATCTGAGCGAAGGTTGAAGAGGGTGGATTCGAGTAAAGGGGGTGTAGGCTTCATCCTTTGATCGGAGGCTTGTTCGGGTGAAAGAGACTAACCGGGGAGGTGTGGAATAAATGAACGGAAGAGATTCGTCGAAGCAGGTGGCTTTGGATTTGGTTTGTTTTGTAGGTGCAAGAAGACGCTAGATCGGGTTGCTTGTTTTCTTGGTCGGTGGAATAGATCTATTTAAAAAGTTTGATCGGAATAGGGTTGAAGTTATAAAAAGGAAGAATGGCGACGAAAGAAGGTTTGATGACGTATCAAGTTCTGGTTTTGACTCCAACGAATTATCCCGTGTGGCAGTCAAAGTCAAATCAATTATGGATGCACACGACATATGGGAGACGGTCGAACCGAAGATGTTAGATAAAGCACCAGATCTAAAAGAAGTCAAAACAAGCTCTTGCTTTCTTGTTTCAAGCTATACCGGAAGACATGGTTTTGCAGATGGCGAGTTTCACAGATCCAAAACAAGTGTGGAATGGTTTGAAGACACGGTATTTGGGTGTGGATCGGGTAAGGACGGCTCGGGTTGCAACCTTGAAGAGGGAGCTTGAAGGTTTGCGCATGAAGGATGATGAAACGGTTGATGATTTTGTGACAAAATTATCAGGTTTAGCCTTAAAAGCAAGAAGTCTTGGATATGAGCTTGAAGAAAGCGATCTAGTAAAAAGGTTACTAGATTCAATTCCTAAGTCGTTTCTTTAAATCGTGGCTTCAATAGAGCAATGTTTCGAGTTAGATTCGATGTTATTCGATGAAAAGGTTGGTAGATTAAAGGCGTACGAAGAGCGTATAAGAGGAACCGAGAAAGTGGAGGACACTTAAGGTGGGTTGTTGGCTAGTGAGGAAAAATCACATGTTTGTAAGCATTGTGGAAATGGACGTTCAAATCGGGATGACTTTGGACATGGTTGGGGAAGAGGTATTGGGGTCTGGGAGAAGTCGAGATGGTAATGAACGTGTCCGAGATAAAAGTCATGTTAAATGTTACAAATGTGGCGAGTTTGGTCATTATAGCAAGGAGTTTCCTAAATGGGAAAAAGAAGAGGCAAGTCTAATTGAAGATGAATCGACAATTTTATGATGGTATGAAAACTCCGATTAAGGGAGGAATTATGGGATATTTTTAGTTCTAGGGGTATTTTAGGAAACTTTTTTATTAAGTTTTTGTGTTTGTTTAGGAATCAATCATAATTAGTATAAATAGGGACTATGTTTTGGCTAACTTTAATTAAGATTTTCCAGCAATAAAAGTTTGGTTTACCAAGTACTCTCAAATTTTTTGTTGTTCTTTTATTCCACTATTCTTGGTTTGCTTGTGATTACAGCAGGTCCTACACTTGCAAACTAACAAACATGGACTGGTTTTTAGGTTTCTAGAATTAGTCTGGTTCATAGTTCTATGAATCAAGCAAAATCAGTCTGGGTACTCTGGTCGGTTTGAAGTCAGATTGACATGCGAGTTTTTCAGTGTGTAGTTTAGTATTTGTACATGATTTTAGACTATAATTTTGTCATTTTTGGTTTTATATTCAAATACTTATAGTCCAGTCCTCTGATGTTGGGATATCAAAGCTAGAATTTTTCAGTCTTTCAACTATTTTTTTAGACTTTTGTATTCTGTAAAAAATTTAAAACATGTATATCTCATTTGTTTGAAATCAGATTGACATGTCATTTTTTACAAGGTGTAGTTTAAAGTTTGTACATAATTTTAAATTATAATTTTGTCTTTTTTGTTTTATATTCAATGACTTACAATCACCTAAAGTTGGGATATCAACTCTGGAAATTTTCAACTTTTCAACTATTTTTTGCCTATAATTTTGTCATTTTTAGTTTTGTATTCGTTTGAAGCCTTGTAATAGATAAACTAACTTTCGGTAGGCTTCAACGAGATGTATCGTATACATCTAGAGCTATGTCAGACTAACAGGTACAAAAACCGGAAAACTTGGATCTAGACACGGCCCTAGACCGACCCGATAAGCCTCAACAAGTCTGGTCCAAGGTCCACCAATTTTTGTTAAACTGGTCTAGTCCAAGGATTGGTCTTGTCGGGTTTGGTTTGGTCCAAATGCTTACCCCTAGTAGTTGATACCTCTCTTCCGGATAAATTCTTTAAATTCATTTTATCGCCAGCCACAAGCCAATCGTGGCTCAGCCTTAATTTAGACTGATCTGAGTCCCAACTCAGTCTACAAACAATAAATTTTAGGATTAAACCATCCCTAACTGCAGTTAAAAAAAAAAAAATACTCCAATCAAAATTGAAATCTAAAATAAACCAGATGAACAAAAGTTTTAGCCCATTAACAAGTCATCACTAGAAGGTAGAAGGTAGAAGCTCTACTCTTTCTCCTCTCCAAGTCTCTTTAGGTTCCCTTTTTAATAAAAGTACAATGGGTACGATCTCATCTAAATTGGTCAAAGAAATTTTGCATATAAAAAGTTTTATATGCAAATTCTCTTTGTTTTTTTTTCCCTTCGACCAATGTAGGATGGGTTCCCACCCATTTTATTCTATCTTCTTTCTTCACAAGTAAATAATGGTTGGCAAATTGAGAAAGAAAAAGAATAAAAACAAACTCTAGTTTTTTCACATAATACTTTTGTATATATTTAAACATATGTACTTATGAGTCATACCTTCTACAAAGTCATAACAATGTCATAAACCATGGTAGTGTAAGACTTGAGCCAACAAGCAACCTCACGCTAAAGAGAGCCCCTTATAGTTTTGACAAAGAAGTCAAAACCAAGTTTGTCTTTCATTTTGTTCTTACAACCAGATAGTTACATGTGTTAGTTATTTACTAATTGACTTCAACAAATCAAAAATAAGTGTATATTACTTATACATATTCATACCATATAAATATTACAAGTTTTTTGTTATCATATTATTATTATTTCCTAGAAACACTAATGAGAAATCCTTGATAAAATCTTAAGATTTTGGGTCAATTTACGGTTTAATCCCAATATTTAATTTTTGAACAGAAAATTCTTGTTTACCTAATTTTATATGATAATCTGTCATTTTCTATTGAAAAAAAATAAGAATTGTTTCGTTAATTTGGGCAAAATATAAAATAATCAGAAATTTTCTATTCAAAATATAAAAGTTGTGATTAAACTGTAAATTGACCTAAAATATTAGGAGTTTATCGGAGATTTCCCAAACAATATTTCTCAATATATTTATAAAATATTATCTTTTATAAAATAATATTTTTCTAATTAAATACAACTATTGATTACATTTATTAATAATTGAATTATTCTAATAAATAATCAATTAGTGGTAACTTTTTATAAGGTATGACCTTATAGAATCACAAACCATTAGCAATATTATTTTATAATAACTCTTGGACACAAAAATCTTTCAAATTATCCATCCTATTTTTGTTTCTTTCTATTACAAAATTCCTTTTTTTTAGTTTTTTTTTTCATAATAAGGCTTATTCATAGGATTATGCTTTATACACTAAATGAAAGCAAAACTAAGCATTTTCCGTAGGACTTTATAAATCTTACCGACTTATTACATCAAGACTTTTGAATTTGTACTTTTTAACACATGTGAACTTGATTAATGTTATAATCTATTCAAGAAGAAAAGAAGTACGGACAAACGCATAAGGTTGATTTTGTTTGTTTGTAGTAACAAAAGTGAAAACTCGATAATATCGATTTATCAAATACAAGTGACAGAAAGTTAACAGGCTATACACTTTTGTTGTGTTGGTTTCATCTTAGACCTTCCCGTATACCAATGACGAAGAGGCTTGTGGTCTACGAGGCCACGAGCGTTGTTCGTGCACACCACCCTCGCCTATCATGGTCGAGCGTTTTCATGGTGATTTGTGGTGGGGAAGACGAATGACAACGACCAATGAGAGATAGGGTCTCTCCGAGCCTTCTGCTTCTTTCCCCACTCTCTCTCTCTCTCTCTCTCTCTCTCTCTCTTCGTTCTCTCTTCTTGGTCGTGATAGGTATACCGGAGTTTGTTCGTGGTTCGTGATGGCTAGGTGGAGGTGGAGGTAGTTCGTGGCCCGTTATATGTATAACAGATGATCTCAGATCAACAAATTATGATAAACATTTTTTTACAAAAATTGTCAAAATTGTCAAAATGAATCAAAATTCAAACTCATTTTCAAAATTTTTGGGGTTAACGTACTATTTAGCTTCAAATTTACATAAATGTTGTTATTATTTTTTTTATTCAAACATAATCTACGAGTTTTATTTCTTTCTAACTCTATATAATTTATATAATAAACAAAAAAAGTTTTATTTTATTAAACAAAAGCCTTAGTGAACATATATGGAGTCGATTCCATTATATTTGTAATCATTGTAATTATGTATTTGATAGTGTAAATCCTTTC
Source organism: Lactuca serriola (assembly GCF_051521515.1). Taxonomy (NCBI): domain Eukaryota; kingdom Viridiplantae; phylum Streptophyta; class Magnoliopsida; order Asterales; family Asteraceae; genus Lactuca; species Lactuca serriola. Next base: position 236,372,397 of record NC_136415.1, on the reverse strand, counting down.
CTTAGTTATAGGAATCCTTTGTGTATTTATATTGGTCAATGTTCAATAAAAAGGGGGAAAACATTCAATTCCAATCTTTCCAATCTTCTTTATGGTATTAGAGCCTTCTCTGACATAACCGTTGTCGTCACGCCTTCAAGCCCATCGTTTTCTCCTTCTTCTTCTTTTTCTTTTTCTTCTTCTTCTTCTTCTTCTTCTTCTTCTTCTTCTTCTTCTTCTTCTTCTTCTATCTTCATCTTCTCAATCATCATGGGTACACCTGAAGGTAATACATCAGGCAGCAAGCCCATTTTCCACCCCTGATTTCACTATGAACAATATTAAGAACGACATACCCCTCATTTTGAATCAAACTGATGTCCACTATGCATCATGGGTTAAGTTCTTCAACATTCATGTCTTTACATACAACATGAAAGATCACATCGACGAAGCGCGTCCAAAATCGTCCGATATTGACAATGATACATGGGATCGTCTTGATACCCTTGTAAAATAGTGGATATATAACACTATCTTCACAAAACTTGCTCATACCATCATGAAACCTAGTGCTCCGGCCCCTGATCTGTGGAAACACCGCCAAGAAATATTCCTTGACAATCAAACTATCAGGGTTGTATAACTTGAGTAACAATTTAACAATACTCGTCTCCCTGCCTTCTCCAGCGTGACTGACTACTGTGCACGCCTGAAAAACCTCATTGATCAACTAGAGAATGTTGGAAATCCCGTGTCAGAAACAAAAATGGTTCTCTGGCTTGTCTCCGGCCTCACCATATGACTCTGTCACCACTATTATTCAACAAACAGACCCCCTCCCAAGTTTCAACAAAGCCAAATCATCTCTCCTCCTTGAAGAAGCTAGACGCAACAAACCTGATCATTCTAATCCCCAAGCCCTTGTTACACAACGGGCTCACCAAGATCCCAACGACATCTCTTCAGCATCCCAACACAACTCCGGCTACAATAGCCGTGGTCAATCCTGTGGAAACAATCGAGGCAGTGACAGGTGGTCTAGTGGCTGACAACATGGCAGCAGAGGACGAGTGTTCGTGGTAATGGTCGATCTTCATCTCAACATTTTTCATGGAAATGGCCAAGTTGTTTTCCCCTTACCTGTGGGCCGCTCCAACTTGTCCGTATCCAACAGCTGTGTGAGACCCTAACTTTCATACTAAAGACATTGTTACACCAAAACATGCTACTTGCATATTCATAAATAATATTTTGCATTGATAATTTGGTTACATAAGACTGGATACAAACCGACTATTAGAAAGTGTTATATATTACATAACTTACCAGGATACTATAATTTTATACATACATGAGTACTAAATACAAAAGTAATAGCTTTTATCTATTCAAAATCTTCTAACAGTATATGACTATACTGGATGCTTATCACCTGCAATTGTTAAACACTGAGAGGGGTAAGCGGTGACACTTAGTGAGTTCAATAATAGATACAATATAACGTTATGCCATATATATACATCAATATGGTAGAAGCAAAGAGGAACAAGGAACAACAAAGGCATATGTGAGTCATGTGACAAACTTTCCATATCAATCAATGATTTGATTCAAAGATATACATTCAATGAGATACAACAATTTTAACTTGATATACATCAATAAGACTTCAGCCCAAGTGGCACAGAAGACATACAATTTTTGATTAAATATTTTGGTAGATTTCAGGCTTTCATCTCTCTATCTAACCTTCTGTCAATGCCATAGGGGTAGAATTCATTCTGATGAGTTTATAAAACTCCTTGATCGATTAGATCTTATAATAGGTAAATCAAGAAAGCAAAAACAGTAAGATAAAACACAGGAATGAATCCGAATGTGTCGAATGATTCAATTAACTCAATCCTCAGCAGAGCTCGATGAAGAACTTCCGCTGTAGAGGATATTAGGGTTACAAAAGATATTAACGATGAACGCTATCAAAATCTCTATCAAATCTTACATTCAAGGATGCATGCAAGCATCTATAAATATTAAACCCTACAAAATAACTCACGGATGGACAGGCCCATACCGGAGATTAATTGGACTAAGTATCGAGCCCAAGACGCAACACTAACTGGACCTAACAATCCCCCCCCCCTTTGCGTCAATTGGAGTGAGACTATCACTTCTTCTTGCTGGGTCCAGCTGCAGGAACCTTCTTAGTGGTATCAAACAGACGAGGGATAAGAGCGAGGATTGTCTGTCTGAAGCGAATGTACCACTGGATCATGTCATCGAAGTACTTCTTGTCATCTGCCGAATTCTGCTTGCAACGATGAATGATTCCTAAAACATGTTCCAGGCATGCAGTGGTGTAGAGATGTTTGTCTGCCAAAGCGAATAGACATTTTTGGCCTTCGTTTATGGTAAACATGACATAATTGCGTTTCGGGTCAATCTTTCCCCTCTGCATCATGTTTAGGTCACTGGCAGAGCCAACAGGTGAGATAGTAGGCTTTTTCTTGAAGACACTAGCGATCTCCTGATCCATCTTGGCAACTTCCATTATGTAGCAGAGAAGCATCCTCTTGAAGTGGTCAATGATCGGACCATATTCTGCTTCATTTGTGAGGAGGATGTTGTGCAAAATTATCCAATCATGTGGATTCAAATTGGGAAGATCAGCTAGCGATATGGCATGTTCGGTCTTAGCAGAACCCCTCAGCACCTTGAACCGAACGTTCGTGAAGTTCCCTTCTTTAAACGGCTTGAGGACCCGAACGTTGATTATTTTCTGAGCGCTCCAAGTTTGATACTGTGGTTGGGAAGCCCTCAGATAGAACTCGACCAGATCCCTGTCAACCTTTGGATGAGGATGAGGGATATCATCAATGTTATCAAAGGCATGGAAGATGAAGGCCTTTCGGGTCAGTGGCATATCAAACTGAGAGTCGACAGAATTGATACGATCCAGTGAAATCATTGGTTCAAGCCACAGAATGCTGGGTGTTTCAATCGCTTCTTTCAGCAGCTTCTCAAGAGTCCACGGAGGAAAAATAGTTTTCCTGCTCTCAAGAAGGTCATGAGCCTCTTTCATTTTTCTTTCATGTTCCTCAGCCTCTCTGGCGACGCAAGCGCTCGTATCAGCATCCTTGTCGCGACCTTGCTTCTTTAAGAGATCTGCAATAGTCTCTTTATTGTCATCGCTTTCTTCAGCAATTTTCTTCCCCTTGTCTTTGACACCCGAACCTGAGGCTTGGCCTGTTGAGGGAGGTTCGGTTGTTTTCGTTGTTGTAGAAGTGGGAGGCGGTTGAGATACATCTTCTCCCCCTTGTTTCGGAATGGACACGAACTCAAGGAGCCCTTCAATTTTGCTCAGGAGAGAAAGGGCAGGAGCAAGCTTTTTGGCAAGAGTACGCCTGACTAAGTAATTCAGTATTGGATCATGTGCGTCCAGGATGTTGGAAAGGGCAGCATGGACATCCGAAACACATGAAGACACAACCTCTCGTTCAGATCGAAGTGATTCAATCTCCTTTTGAGAATTGGAGAGTTGAAGATTCTTGACCTTGAGAGCAATGGTCTTTCGAGCGAGAGCGTCCATGAGTGAGTTCTCGACAGCTATATCTTCTTGTAGCTTAGTGAGGCGCTCCTCAATAGTCACCTTAAACGCTGAGTTGTCATCAGTGAGAGTTTGACGAAGAGTGGCGAAGGACTGCAGTTCTGAGGCAACTGAGGTAGCTAGCTTGTTGACAATAGGGTGAAGCTTCGTTTTAGTGGCATCTGTAGTTTCCTGTAAAGACTGCAAAAGAGAAGAAGCATCAGCAAATAGTTTTTCGACTTTTTCGGTCGCAGCAGCACAAGCCTTGGTGGAGGCGTCAATAGCGGCAGTGGCCGAGCTAACGGAGGCTTCATGAGCTTTAGAGAAAGCATCAACAATCTTCTGAATAGCAAGTTCAGAGATGGTAGACTGTGATGAAGAAGAGGAGGAAGCAATGAGCGAATCAATCTTCTCGTGAAGCTCCTTGAGATGCTTCTTGGTGACAGGAGCATCGTCGTCATCGTCACTTTGTACCTGATACGGACTGTAATAGACTGAATCAAATGTCATGTCCTCCCCACCAAGAAAAGGTTCTTCATTTTCTGCGGAGTGAGCAGGAGATGAGGGTGGAGGTGATGGTGGAGGCTCGGTTGTGGAAGTAGGTTCGGGTTTTAATGTGTGTTCGGTAGTGGGAGTGGGTTCGGGTGCTTTAGTAGGAGCCCCCGTATCAGATACGTTGGTTCTTACTTCAGCGGTTGTTGTGGTAGCTTCAGTGAAAATGGGAGGGGGTACTGGGATAAAGGTAGGTGGTATTTGAGTGGTGGAGGTTATGGGGGGAATGGAAATAGAAATGGTGATTAGTGGAGAAGAGACAGGTGAACTGGAAACATGTACCTCTGGGGTAGGCGATCGTGGAGGAGTGTTACCATGGGGGGACTCTTCGGAGTCTGAATTTTCTTCCTCAGAATCGCTTGAGGAGGAAGCAAGTATTAGCTTTTGCCTAGGTTGGGTTTTCCTCTTCTTCAGTGGAGGAGATTGAGCCGCCTTGGTAGTTATACGTTTCTTGGGAGAAGGGCCTTTCGCTCCCTTGCCAACCTGCTTGTCTTTTCCCTTTTCATTTTTCTTTCCCCTTGGCGCGGGCCTATCAGCTTCATGGATCGACTTAACCATATCAGGAGTGAGCTCTCTAGGACCAGAGCGACGAAACTCCTTGTATGTTCTGATGATGCGGCTGTCGCTAGGAACGTCTCCAAACATCGACTCAAGGATGGAGCCAATGAACTGAAATTTAGATGCATTGGAGACAATGATCTTCATAGTATGGAAAGTACCTATCGAAGAGAGTGGAGAATCAGCAACAATGGGGACGTGATACTTGTCCATCACCCATTTTGTGACCAGAGTCCAGAAACGAGCGTAGGAGATCTCAGAATGGCGAGATGTAGAGGCAAGACTCTGAATCAGTTGCTGCCATAAAACCGACCCATAGTCCAGGTTGATGCCATTGTATACCCCATAAAGAATCGTGATGAATAGACAACTTGCTCCGTCTGAACCGGCACTGCGTTCCGATAACCCCTTGAATAACACTGTAAATAACCCGTTCCATTGAGGAGGCAAGCACGATTTCTTGAACTTCGTGACCGTCGTCAGAACCTCAGTATATCCCATGTTATAGAACATGGAAAACAAGTGACCCACTGGAATGGATTCAGGGTTAACCCTAGATGAATCGGGTTCAAACACTAAAAGCGAACAAAATCGCTGCTTGGATAAGGATGCCTTGTGATCAAGAATGTCGAAGAAAATTCTATTGACAGACTTATCATAATGAGCTGTGGTGAAGATTTGCGATAAACATTCCATTGGAACAGCTTCAACTTTGGTGAGAGCGGGAGCAAGCGGCGAATATTTGAGGCATTCGATGATCGGGAACATGAAGGCATTGTAAACGTGTGGAGTAAGATCGATGATCAGACTCTGTTAAGGACGAATCGACAGAATGTGGGAAGTGGCATGAACAGAAGATGAATCCGCCATTAAAGTGAAGAAGTTGGGAGAGATGATGAACAGTAGAATACTCAAAGCTTTTCTTGCTCTTTGAATTTTGGGTGCAGTAAAGAGGTAAATAATGGTCGAAGTTACCTTTTATACTGTGGCGAGAGGAGAGAGAAGAATCTGTTCCCAAATCTTCGAGGGAAATACGAAGGGTTTCCTTAGGTGATTGACACGTGACAGTTTGGAGCCCCGATGATTACGCATGAGAGAGAAACTGTCCCGATTCACACGCCTTCCCATCAGGCGCCGTTTGAAAAAAAAAACGGTTCCACTTTGCACACCTGTCCTTCAAGCGCCGTTTAAAAATCAAAGCGATTGGACTTCTCGCTGAGTCAGCATCTTATCCCCTTTTGTGTTAGCTGTCATCATAAAGCAGAATGACCACATGTAACATATTGAGCCACAACTCTTAAAAAAATTCCTTGTAATTGATGAAACTAGAATTATGGAAAATCAAAAAGATTTTCGTGCTTAGTGTGTAAAAGAAAAAGAAATAAAGCAACACATATGTGGGAAATTGTGATGTCAATAAAGACAAGAAACAATGGATCCCGGGCACGAATCTCTTCCTTCAAAGTCAAGAGAGACCTTAAAGTGTTTGTTTGGTTTCCCGTTGAATTACGATCAGACACTTATTGAGAAATGTTGAAAGGCTTCTTTTAATGAGGCTAATTTGGGTGGCTTCGCTTTAGTTCAGAAGTCCTGATCTTGACATAAGACAGAAATCGACTGAAGTACTTGTGAGACCAATGAAGTCTGTTGAACAAGTAGGTTTGAAAAGGATTTAAGTAGCATCGTGAAAATATTTGTAGGTGAAATCTCAAAAAAAATTTAAAACTGGATTCCATGGGAAGAAATGTTATGGGATTTAACAATTTCATAGGAATCACACAAAGATAAAATTCAGAGATTTCAAGGTACAGTTTTAAGGCTGAATTCGTCAATTCTTTAGTGAAAGCTAGATCAAAGTTAATTGTTCACCATCAATGCATAAAAGGTGGTGAATTGTGGGTTTCACTTAGCATGTAGTGGCATGTAGCTAAGATCATGAACACAGAAATTGTGTAACCATAAACCTCAGTGGTAATTTCTGAGAGTCTCAAGGGTTACGTGTATGAGATCGAAATATGATGGAGAAAAATAATTGAGATGGTGTAAAGAAACCAAAGTACCTCTGCTATTTAAATAAGGACCAAGCAGAAAACTCTTATCTCATGTGAGAAGAGAGTAAGGTAGCTCATGATTAGAGTAAATATAAAAGCCTGATTGGGAAGACAAGGTTTGTATATACCAAGTCAGTAAAGCTGTTATTCAGAATCAGGTGAGGCTTTGGATACATACAACAGTATGCTTCTAGGGACACTTAGCTAATAAAAGAATTTGCCCACAAATATCCACACAACAAAAAAAAAAATGAACAAACACACAAAAAAAATGTTTTTGGAGTTTTTGAAAAATAATAAAAAAAAATAGACAAAAGAAATTGGAACCGAAACCGAGCGTTCGGTGCATTTCGGCACACATGTTAACCGAACCCGAACGTTCGGTTCATTTCACTTATTACTTTTAGATTTGAGAAGTAGTTTTTGGTACAGACTCCGATTCCATCATTCCTAGCCCTTGTAGAATTTTATTGAAAATCGCTTCAGGAAGAGCTTTGGTGAAGATATCAGCCAGTTGATCAGTGGTGCGAACAAAGTGAATTTCGACGTTTCCATCTTCCACATGATCCTTAATAAAGTGATACCTCAGTGCTATATGCTTTGTCTTGGAGTGTTGCACTGGGTTATGACAGATCCTAATTGCACTTTCTGAATCGCAATATAGTGGGATCTTTTTCATATTAAGTCCATAATCACGGAGCTGGCTTTGGATCCAAATCACTTGAGATGTAAAGGAGGCAGCTGCAATGTACTCTGCTTCGGCTGTAGACAGAGAAACACATGTCCGTTTCTTTGATTGCCAGCTAACCAACTTCCCATCTAGGAATTGGCAGCCTCCTGTGGTGCTTTTCCTGTTTAAACCACATCCTCAAAGGTCTGCATCTGAGTAGGCTTGAACAAAGAAACCTGAATTTGATGGATACCATAGACCGAGGGAGGTGGTTCGTTTCAGATACCGGAGTATGTTTTTCACTGCAAGCATATGTGGTTCACGAGGATTCGCCTGAAACCTAGCACAATAACACACAGAAAACATTATATCAGGCCTGCTAGCGGTGAGGTACATCAAGGAACCAATCATCTGGTGGTATAACGTAATATCAACTGCCGGTTTTTCCAAGGATGGTGTGAGTTTGGTGCCGAACGCAATTGAAACTTTGACCTTTGAGTCTCCATTCATGCCAAATTTAGCAAGAAGAGTCTTGGTGTATGCGTCCTGGTTGATAAAGATGCCTTCGGGTCCCTGTCTAATATTTAAACCAAGGAAAAATTTAATCGGACCCATTGAGCTCATTTCAAATTTAGTCTCCATCAGCTTTTTGAATTCAGCTGTTAAGCTAGGATTCGTGGAGCCAAAGATGATATCATCGACGTAGATTTGAACTATCATAAGGTGGTTACCTTCCTTCTTACGAAAGAAGGTTGGGTCAACCGAACCTTGTTTGAATTTTGACATCTTTAAGAACTTAGTTAGCGTTTGATACCATGCCCTAGGTGCTTGTTTCAGACCGTAAACTGCTTTGTCCAGAATATAACAGTGATTTGGGTACTTTTCATTCACAAAACCAAGAGGTAAATCAAGCAAAAACAGGTAAATCAAGAAAGCAAAAACAGTAAGATAAAACACAGGAATGAATCTGAATGTGTCGAATGATTCAATTAACTCAATCCTCAGCAGAGCTCGATGAAGAACTTCCGTTGTAGAGGATATTAGGGTTACAAAAGATATTAACGATGAATGCTATCAAAATCTCTATAAAATCTTACGTTCAAGGATGCATGCAAGCATCTATAAATATTAAACCCTACAAAATAACTCACGGAAGGACAGGCCCATATCGAAGATTAATTGGACTAAGTATCGAGCCCAAGACGCAACACTAACTGGACCTAACACATTCTTTTGCGAGACATGCTCTACATGGTCAGAGGCTACATACCAATTCCACTATGAATCTAAGTCATTTCACTGATCACATGGCCAAAGGTATAACTTTGCTAACAAAATAGCAGAAAATAATAACATGGGAAAATTATTGGAATAGTTTCTAAGGCTGCAACTATATTAGGCAAGTATTTGACCCGGTTGTGCATGGTCCTTTTGGGTTGCCTTCACCATAGCAACTTGATAGGATGATTTATTAAGAGAGAATAAATATTATTGATATATTATGGGAATAATATAAAGAATAATAATATTGTTATTTGATTAATATAAGTCATAGAATTAATTAGAATTAATTTGGTGACTTAAAGAGATTAATTAAATAAGAGGGTATAAATTGTCAATTGTTTGATAGTTAAACTTTAGACTGTAAATCCATATTGGATAGATAGTGGACGGATTCTAGAAGCTATGGATAATTTCAAATTGTCCAAGGTTATCTAAGGAATGGATTTGGATTGCTTTAAGAGAAGATTATCCAATTAGGGTTTAAGCTGTAACCCTTAAGGAGTCTACAAGTATAAATAGACCCTATGGCAAAGGGAAATCGGCACTTCATCTAAAGTAGAAAACCCCTGGCCGAATTCCCTCCCCTCTCCTCTCTCCCAAATCATCCTCCTTGTTATTTGGTGTTTGTAAGCCATTAGAGGAGTGACAATTATGACTCTAGAGCTCCAAGACAACAAGATCAAACAAGAGATTCAAAGGTATGATTCTAGATCTGATTTAGTATTGTTCTTATACCTAATTAGTCATTAGAAGTCTTGGATTCAAAGCATGTTAAATTAGAAAGCCTAGATCCAAGCATTAGGGTTTTGCATGCGCACATAGGAAAGTTCTTATGGCTAAAACCCATCAGTGGTATCAGAGCCTAGCTTGGTTTTCATTAAATTGTTGCTTATTTGTTTGAAACTTGACTGCAAAATTCGATTGTGTGTTTCTGAGTCATGGGCTCGGCGAGTTCCATAGTGGACTCGGCGAGTTGGCCTGACTCGGCGAGTCCCTTGGTGTACTCGGCGAGTCCAAGCGTCAGGAAAGGCCAGATTCGGGATTTCTTCATGATTATCTTATGGAAACTTACCTTAATCATATTAGATCAACCCTAATCCTATTTTTTGATATATATGACTATAATCTTGATCTAATTAAAGATATTTATCAACTAATAAAATATTTAACTTCCTTATATGATAATTAATTAATTATTTTGATTAATTTGGTAATTATCTTGAAAGAAATCTTGAATAAATCAAATATAGATAATTAGGAAATTAATTGTTAATTAAAATTATTTGTTATTTGATCCTCCCTGTTTTAAATGTTTAAAACTTGTCCTCAAGTTTTGAAATTTATATTTTGTGATTAAAAGTTTTAATTTAGACAATTTAAATTTCAAACCCTAGATTTTAAAATGTTTAAAATACAACCCTATACTAATATAATATTACAAGAATAATATATATATATATATATATATATATATATATATATATATATATATATATATATATGTATAACTAAAATGGTAGTCTTACCGTTAGTAGACCTCATTCATGAAGCCGATCTATAAGGTGGGTATAAGGTTGTGGCCTATAAAATGGCGCTTAATGGGTGTACACTCACACCCACCGCTTGCTTGATCGGTGGAGGGTCGTTAGCCGAACGGGTAGGATAGGGCAACCTCATCCTCTCATTAAAAGTATAATAAGTAATACAAAGTAACTACACATATTTTAAAATTTCCTAATCATAGTTACTTTAGGAAAAGTGAATTGATGCAATCCCATGAATTTACACTTTGCACCCTTGCTAAGAAGTTAGTGGAGCGTGTGTGGTTTACCGGCACACTAATTGGTTCTAAGCAAAGGTGGCAAAGGGTGATTCATTGTTTATCATAGTTCGATGGAGCGTGTGTGGTTTACTGGCACATCGAATAGGTGATTTCCGCTAAGATGGGTCATGGAGAGTCTCTTACCGTGCACCTGCAAAAGATGCAAAGGTATGTCGACCGCCTTCGCAAGTTAAATGTTGACTTTGGGGAAGACTTGGCGATCGACATGGTGCTTCACTCTTTGCCTCCGATGTACAATCAATTTAGGATGACCTACCACATGAACAAAGAGGAGGTCACCCTAAGCAAACTCCAAGGTCTCTTGAGGGTCGTTGAGAGCAACTTCAAAGACAAGTCTGTTGCACCAACTCCCAATCCACCCGCTGCTCCTGTCTTGGCTATTGGTCAAGGAAAGGGAAAGAAGAGGAAGACTTCGTCTAAGAACTATCGTAAGGTTAAAGCCCGAGATAGTGCCTCTTCTAGTGGGACCAAAGTTGATCCCGCTAAGCCCTACCCTAACCCTAAGAAGGCAGAATGCCACCACTGCCACAAGATAGGACATTGGAAGAGAAGCTGCCCAGAGTACCTGCAAGCCATCAAGGAAGGAAAGATCAAGCCATCTTTCGCAGGTATATACAGAATTAAATATAACAATTCTAATCATGCTATTTCTTGGGTTGTTGATACCGGTTGTGGTTACCACATTTGTTCTAATGTGCAGGGACTAAGAAAAAGTAGGGATGTGGAGCTAGGAAGGATCAATCTAATCATGGGGAACAGAAGATCGTCACCTGTGACCAAGATTGGAGTGTATTCTTTAGTGCTTAGGAATAATTTATGTTTAGATTTGAACAATTGTTGCTATTCGCCAGAAATGGCTAGAAACATCATTTCATTTCATGGTTTGTTTATACAAGGTTTTAGATTTTCTTTTAATAATGAGAATGGTTCTATTTTAGCTTATCTAAATGGTGTCTTTTATTTTGAAGCTATACCATGTAATGGAATTTATGAAACTGTTATGATTGTTGATAACTTAGGAAATGATGTTTTGAACATAGATTCTTCCAATAGTATGGATAAAGCATCCTTGTGGCATTGTCGTCTTGGACATGTCAATAAGAAACGCATAGCCCAACTCCAAAAGGATGGAGTGTTGGAGTCATTCGACCTTAGGGAAGATGACACATGCGAGTCTTGTTTGCTTGGAAAGATGACTAAATCACCCTTCACGAATATGTGTGAAAGGGGTGAGGGTCTATTGGACCTAATACATACCGATGTATGTGGACCATTAAGATCAACCACGAAGGATGGGAACCGCTTCTACGTGACTTTTACCGATGATTATAGTAGATATGGGTATATCTATTTAATCAAGCAAAAGTCAGAAACCTTTGAAAAGTTCAAAGAGTTCAAGAATGAAGTGGAGAATCAATTGGGCAGGAAAATCTAGATGCTTCGATCCGATCGAGGAGGAGAGTACCTAAGTCTTGAATTCCACGATTATCTCAAGGAGTGTGAAATAGTTTCACAATTGACGCCTCCTAGGACACCGCAGTTGAATGGTGTGGCAGAAAGGCATAATCGAACCTTATTGGATATGGTTTGCTCTATGATGAGTCGTGCTTCACTATCAATCTCTTTTTGGGGGTATGCCTTAGAGACTGCCGCCCATATCCTTAACCGAGTCCCTACTAAGAAGGTTGCCAAAACACCTCACGAGATGTGGACAGGGAAAGCTCCCTCGTTAGCACATATCAAGGTTTGGGGTTGCGAGGCTTTCGTAAGACAAGATACTCACGACAAGCTCGAACCTCATAGTGAGCGATGTATGTTCATCGGCTACCCGCAGAAATCCTTTGGATATCTCTTCTATAGACCGAAGGACAATGTTGTCTTCGTTGCGAGAAGAGGAGTTTTCCGAGAGCGAGAACTCATAAGCCAAGGAGATAGTGGGAGGCAAATCGAACTTGAAGAGATTCAAGAGTCGATAGATGAAGGAACCTCTACCGCTGGCACTCAACTCGAGGAGGAAACTCCGGTTGAACCGATTGACGAATCCTTACCTCTTAGACGTTCCGATAGAGTTAGAGTTCTACCCTAGTTTTATGGTTTTCATATTACTACCGAAGGGGACACGTATATTAGTGACGGTACACTAATAAACCTTGATGAACCTAATAGCTATAAGGAAGCCATGGCAGGCCCGAAGTCTGCAAAATGGAAAGAGGCAATGGATAGCGAGATTCAATCCATGCATGATAACCAAGTTTGGAATTTGGTTGATAATGTGCCCGGACGTAAGACCGTTGGGTGCAAATGGATCTTCAAGAAGAAGACCGACGTGGATGGAAACGTACACACATACAAAGCGTGATTGGTCGCGAAGGGCCTTACTCAAACTCCCGGAGTTGACTATGATGAGACCTTCTCACCAGTTGCGAAGATAAAATCTATTAGAGTGATGCTAGCGATTGCCGCATTTCATGATTATGAGATTTGGAAAATGGATGTCAAGACCGCTTTCCTTAACGGAAAGTTGGCTGAGGATGTTTACATGGCTCAGCCAGAGGGGTTTGTGGATCCGAAGCATCCAAATAGAGTGTGTAATCTTGAGAAGTCAATTTATGGACTTAAGCAAGCGTCTCGCAGATGGAATCTTTGCTTTGATGAGAAAGTCAAAGAGTTTGGATTTGTACGAAGCGAAGATGAGTCATGTGTATATGTCAAAGCCAGTGGGAGTATAGTTAGCTTCCTCGTTCTATATGTCGATGACATATTGCTCATAGGAAACGACATCCCGACTCTGCAGGAGGTTAAGTCCTGGCTCGGGAAGTGCTTCGCTATGAAGGACCTCGGAGAGGCTTCTTACATTTTGGGAATAAGGATAGTAAGAGAAAGAAGTAAGAGACGAATTGGACTTAGTCAGAACACTTACTTAGAGAAGGTACTAAAACGTTTTAGTATGGAAAACTCAAAGAAGGGAGAATTACCGATACAAAGTAATGCCAAGTTGAGTAAGACTCAAAGTCCGAGTACCAAAGCTGAAATAGCAGAAATGAGCCGAGTACCATACGCTTCCGCAGTTGGCTCAATCATGTATGCTATGACTTGTACTCGCCCTGATGTAGCCTTCGCTTTGAGCATGGTTAGCAGATATCAAGGGAACCCTGGTAGAGCCCATTGGATTGCGGTGAAGAATATCCTTAAGTACCTTCGGAGGACGAAGGAATGGTTCTTAGTCCTCGGAGGGAGTGATGACTTGAAGGTGCGAGGGTATAGTGACGCCAGTTTTCAGACCGACAGGGACAACTACCGTTCGCAGTCGGGCTGGGTCTTTACCCTGAATGGAGGAGTAGTGACGTGGAAGAGTTCCAAGCAGGAAACCGTAGCTGATTCAACGTGCGAATCAGAGTACATTGCAGCGAGCGAAGCGTCGAAGGAGGAAATATGGCTGAAGAACTTCATCGGTGATCTTGGAGTTGTACCTGCCATAAAGGAGCCCATGGAGATTTTCTGTGATAATGAAGGAACGGTTGCCTTGACCAAGGAACCGAGGGATCATGGTAAATCACGACATATCGACATAAAATATCACTTTATTAGACATCGTGTAGAAGAAGGACAACTCGTAGTGAAGAGGATATCATCGGAGGATAACCCAGGAGATCCGCTTACGAAGGGACTGAGTAGGGTTAAGCACTTGTAGCATGCTAGGAGTATTGGGCTGAAGGATGATATTAGCATAGATTAGATAGTATTAGAAACGTGTAATAGATAAATGTAATTAACATTTGATGATTAAATAAAGGAGTTTTATTTATGAGTAATGTTACTGTCTTATGTTAATTATTTATTTATTGTTTCACTTTGCATGTTGTGACTTCCAGAATAATTGAGTTTATTAAGAATAATTGAATTGTTCAAATTGTCCACAATCGTTTATATGTTGGAAGTAGATATGAATGAAGATTGTCATGAATTGGTGTGTAGATTGTCTAAATGGTGTTAGACATAGCAAAAGATTGCTGCGACGTTCATGAGTGCTTATGAACTGGTTTTGAGCATTGGAAAAAACCCGCGCTTGCTGGAATCACCTTATGGAATATGGTATAAAAGGGTGATCGCAAGACGATAATATCATATAGTCTTAAAACCTAGATATATGGTTTGTTATTTGTTAATTGATTGTACATTGATAATGCGAAAACGCATCTGTAACTCGGTGTCATAAAATGCATTGTTGTGTATAGTTGATTAATGAATAAGTAAATGCATATAAGTCGAAGTTTATCTGTAACTTTTATCCCAAGAAGGTGAAAGCGATATCTTGGCCGCTCGATGATTTGATTTGACTTATGTGCCGGGCCCGGTCAGAACTGAATTAATGTGTTCGATTAAGTTCTATGTCAAATAAATCAGAGATCGAGAAACCTAAATGCTTGACTAACCATTCCATAGGATTGTCAGCATGATATCTAACAGAGGACTGTACGATCCCTTATCTAAAGGACAAGATTGATTAGATCAGAGTTTGACAGCGTCTTTGAGAGCTATGATTGCAAATCGAATTGTACTTGTGCATATAGTTACTATACTTATCCAAGTGGGAGACTGTTGGAATAGTGTCTAAGGCTGCAACTATATTAGGCAAGTATTTGACCCGGTTGTGCATGGTCCTTTTGGGTTGCCTTCACCATAGCAACTTGATAGTATGATTTATTAAGAGAGAATAAATATTATTGATATATTATGGGAATAATATAAAGAATAATAATATTGTTATTTGATTAATATAAGTCATAGAATTAATTAGAATTAATTTGGTGACTTAAAGAGATTAATTAAATAAGAGGGTATAAACTGTCAATTGTTTGATAGTTAAATTTTAGACTGTAAATCCATATTGGATAGATAGTGGACGGATTCTAGAAGCTATGGATAGTTTCAAATCGTCCAAGGTTATCTAAGGAATGGATTTGGATTGCTTTAAGAGAAGATTATCCAATTAGGTTTTAAGCTGTAACCCTTAAGGAGTCTACAAGTATAAATAGACCCTATGGCAAAGGGAAATCGACACTTCATCTAAAGTAGAGAACCCCTGGCCGAATTCCCTCCCCTCTCCTCTCTCCCAAATCATCCTCCTTGCTATTTGGTGTTTGTAAGCCATTAGTGGAGTGACAATTGTGACTCTAGAGCTCCAAGACAACAAGATCAAACAAGAGATTCAAAGGTATGATTCTAGATCTAATTTAGTATTGTTCTTATACCTAATTAGTCATTAGAAGTCTTGGATTCAAAGCATGTTTAATTAGAAAACCTAGATCCAAGCATTAGGGTTTTACATGCGCACATAGGAAAGTTCTTATGGCTAAAACCCATCAAAAATAACATGGATAAAGCACATAGCATATATAACACATAACATACAATTGTTCCTATATATTGAACTCACCGTGAAATAATCGAGGGTTAAAATAGTAATTTGGGTTGCATTTCATTCTAATAAATAGCTTTCTTTGATGAAAACCGAAAGCTTTATTGAAAACCGGGTCTTGCGAGGGTTGAGCTTCAAAACCGAAAAGACAAATTTTTCAGGGTCTTCGGTCACTTAAGAACGTATTTCAAATGTTTGGCATGATCCCAGGGCACGTGTCTCGCATGCAAGGGTGCCAGGCGTCAGATGCGAGGCGAGGAAAGGTGGCTCGGTTCGGAAGCCTCCACCCCGAAGAAACACGTCGGTCTCGGATTGGGCCGTGCCATCGGATGCGAGAGGTTGCGACATGCGGGTCGGACACGGGGCAAGCTGAGAGAATCCGGGTGACGTGTCCGATATCTGACCTTATCCATGCAAAATTTCTCGGTTTTTGTGCCCCTATCTTCAAAAATTCATTACTTTCACATACGAGCTCCGTTTTTACGTTCTTTATATGCACGCGTAGGTAAAATTATGCTCTGCAACTTTCTTTTAGACTTCATTGGCTAATTTTGACTTTATTTTTAATATTATTATTTTTAACAAACCTGGACTGGAAAATCCGTTAAAAATTCATAACTTCTTCATCCGATGTCCGTTTTCGTCTGTCTTTTTACCGTTGTACTACTATTGACGAGACCTTCGATTCTCGTTTAGGTTGTGTCGGCTAAAAGTCTCTCGATCTTTATTTCGAGTTGTCACACCCCCAAACCGGAACGGCAGAAACGTTCGGGGGTGGATGACGTCATGCGTAGTATCACAACAATTGCATCATAATAATCGAAGTAAACACAACCATTACATTGAATAAGTACAATATTTACATTAGTTTGATACATAATTTGTATACATCAAAAGTATATCACAAATAAAGACGAGACTCTATACGCTCCGTT
The DNA here is from genome assembly GCF_051521515.1 of Lactuca serriola. Lineage (NCBI taxonomy): Eukaryota > Viridiplantae > Streptophyta > Magnoliopsida > Asterales > Asteraceae > Lactuca > Lactuca serriola. Next base: position 236,355,517 of record NC_136415.1, on the reverse strand, counting down.
TGCTCAAAAGTCTGCCTACGTACCTGTCTACTGATTTCCTGAGAATACAAGCGGTTTTGAAAAGAGTATGAGCATTAAGCTGGTGAGTTCATAAGCATGTTTTTGTAATATAATCATGTCAGTGAATTTGTAAAATGTTTGTATGTTTTCAAGAAAATCCAATATTTTCTAACATATGAGTTTGTCACAATGTTCCATAAAGTATTAGTTCGAATGTCTATTTACCACCAGAAGAATTGTATAATACTGTTTTGAATGTAAAAATCCTTTTTGTAAGAAAACCCTGGCTATCACCTGTATGAATAAAATGTTCTGTTTGAAAACCCTGGTTATCACCAGTATGTATAGAATGTTTAATTACTGGAAAAGATACCATGTATTTTCCATACTTATGTTAAATAAGCATTGGTCATGTAAAGTATATTACTACGTAAATATATCGTTGTTATCTACTTGCGAGTTTTATGACCATACTAACTGATATGACATGAATCGGACGCCAATATCCTCTATGACTTTGTCACCCGTAGACCTATCGGTCCTACTGTAGCTAACTACAAGGTGCGGGATTGTCAATCCCATATAGATCTATACACAAACTCACGCTCTCCCTCGAGGAGACTCTGGCTCATAAGGGTAGTCTTCCGCTAGTACATGTAATTGTACCCAAAGATGTGTCTCTCAAACTAGATTAACGACTTTACAAGTAATAATACAGGAAACCGTTTTTATAAATAACGGATAAGTTTATAAAAGATAAGTTTGTAAAACTGTTTAATGAATTCCCAACTATACCTATTATAGTTTGTATGCTTGTATATGTATAACGATGTATTGAATTCCCAAACTATACCAATTATAGTATGTATGTTTGTATATGTATAACCGTGTATTGATCTAAAAACTATGCAATTATGGTTGTACGTTGAAAACGTCCCTTATGCTCAGCATGTTACAAAAGGGATAATATATCTAAATATTTTATAAAACATGGAAATCTTTTCGTTGTATCAATTTCATAAGTTTTAAACGTGTTGAAATTCTTTTGCATAAGTTCACAAAATCATTTGAGTTTGGCTTGTATTCCACCCTAAAAACATTAAAAATAGTAAAAGCATAGGGGTATGAACTCACTTTTGGTCGTGTGATTAGTTGGATAGCGAGACTGGGAGTGAAGACCGTTGGTTGGATGCACGTGGTACTCAACGGAATCCTAATCAACAATTAAATACATAATTGTATTTTATTAACGAAACCATTATTTATAGTGTTGGAAAAACACTTGTTATTGGTATAGGAATGTTACCGAGAATCGATCGAGGTGGAAAAGTGGATTTGCGGCCAAAATTCACGTTGTGAAGGAGTTTGCAGCCGTGAAGGGGGTTTGCGGCCGTGAACAGCCTCTTGAAGGGTTTACGGCCTTTGAAGGTTTGAAGTGTGTATGGCTGTAAACTCAAGAACAAGTATGTTGGATTCGATGAAAAACGTGTTTTAGATGCTCCAAAACAACCTCCAGAGGTGATTCTTGATGATTTTCGGAAGAAATGAGGGTGTTTTGGGGTTTACAGTCGAGAGGTGGAGAGAGAGAGAGAATGAGAGAGTTTTTGGCTAAGAAAGTTCAAATGAAGGTGGGGGTCCCATATATATATATATATATATATATATATATATATATATATATATATATATATATATATATATATATATAGGCTGGGGGTATTGTCAGTGGTGGGGGCCACCTAGCACCGACCGTAAGCGGGTTTACAACCATAAATAGGTTTACGGCCGTGAACTCCAGTCAGGTCGTGAATTGTTGTTTTGTTCGAAGGAAAACTCAAAATTTCGCGTGGTTTTGGTCCCGACTCATATATAAAGTTCAATCATATAACTAAATTGTTTCCAAACCAAAGGAATTTGACAGGACTCGATAAATTTCAAATTTTATTAATGGAAATCAGCTAACGGTAATGAAAAAGGTTCGGGTTGTCATACGAGTTTTTAGCTATCTACTGCTATACCGAAACTTAGAAAAATCATAACTTCCTCATACGCAGTCAGATTTGGACGTTCTTTTTATGAAAATTTTCGGTTTAACGAATACTACGACTTTCATTTAGATCACTAAGGATAAAAAGGTAGTTTTTTGAAAACTCACTTTTTACGCTAAATAGTGTTTGATGGTTTTGTCGCGGATCTTCGGTTGGTCATAACTTCTTCGTTATAACTTGGATTTCGATGAGGTTTTCGCCTAAATGTTTCTAACGAGATTCTTTACAACGTTCAGTAGTAAAATTATACTTATTTCAAATTTTATATTTTCGTTAAATTTCAATATTTGACTTTTGTTCAGAATCTCATAAGACTTCCAAAACATTCTGAATGATTCTATACATAGTGTTACTTCATTTCTAGTAAAAGCTATCTGTTAGAACTCAATACTTAAATTCATATAATATTTCATAATATTATTCATTATAAAACATGTTAACTAAACGTGTATGTTACATTTATCTCCTGTTTTTTAGGATTTCGTCCCCGAAATTACAACGATTAAAACAAATGGGGACATTTCACTCTTATCTCATTCTTATTTTCCCAAGTATAATTTGGGCCTCAATGGTGTTTCCACTTGACAAGAACCAATTCCACTTCTTTATTATGTAGATTAGTTGTTCTTTCGTTTATGATCTCTTCAGCCTCTTCTACATTTGTTAACTTATTATCCAGTTTCACCTCGGATAACGGAATCGCTTCATCATATATTCTTAAACATTTACGCAGATAAGTCACATGAGACACATCATGAATACCTGCCAAATCTTCCGGTAATTCCAAGCGGTATGCTTGCTTACCAATTCTCTAGATGTTTTTGAAAGGACCAACAAATCTATGACTCAATTTTCCTTTCTTCCCAAATCGCATAATACCTTTCCACGGGGATACCTTCAACATTACGAAATCACGCACCTGGAATTCTATGGGTCATCTCCTTTTTTCTACATAGGATTTGTATCGATCCTGGGCCTCTTTCATTCTTTCTCGTACAATTTGAATCTTGTTAGTGGTGTCTTGAATCGTCTCAGGGCCTCCAAGGATTTTCTGTCCTATATCACGCCAACATAATGGAGTACGGCATTCACGACCATATAGTGCTTCATATGGTGGCATTTTGATAGAAGCGTGGTAACTGTTATTATATGAAAATTCGACAAGAGGTAAGTACTTGTCCCAGTTACCACCGAATTCCAAGACACATGCACGAAGCATATCTTCTACTATTTGGATTATTCTTTCCGTCTGACCATCTTTTTGGGGATGATAAGCCGTACTGAGAGCAACTCGAGATCCCAATTCACGTTGCATACTCGCCCAAAAGTGAGAAGTGAAGCGAGTATCACAATCGGAAATGATCTTTAGTGGCATACCATGTCTTGCAATAATTTCATCCAAGTATACTTTTGCGTATTTCTCCATTGGAGCCGTTTCACGCATGGCGAGAAAATGTGCACTCTTAGTTAGGTGGTCAACAGTTACCCAAATGCTATCATGCTGTCTAGCAGTCTTTGGCAATTTGGTAATGAAATCCATGGACAACTCTTCCCATTTACACACAGGAAAACTAAGACTTTCTGGAGTTCCATATGGCTTTTGGTGCTCTTCTTTGACTTGTAAGCATACTAGACATTCCTGCACATATCTTCCAATGTTTCTCTTTAATCTAGGCCACCAATAATCAGCTCTTACATCATAGTACATTTTACTTGTACCAGGATGTATTGATAGTTGAGACTGAATATATACTTGAGACTCTTGTGGTCGGTAAATAATTGGCATTTTGTACCAAAAATATAATGCCTCCAAAGTTTTATGGAAAAAACCACTGCAGCGAGTTCGAAGTCGTGGGTGGGATGATTCTTTTCATACTCTTTCAGTTGTCTTGAGGCATAGTCTATCACTTTACCACGTTACATCAACACACAACCGAGTCCTAATCTTGAAGCATCGCTATACACAGAAAAATTATTATCACCTTATAGAAGTGATAAGATTGGAGCATGAGTCAAAAGATCTTTTAGAGTTAAGAAAGTTTATTCTTGGGCTTCACCCCATTTGAACTTCACTTCCTTCCGTGTAAGACTCGTGAGACGTACGGCTATACGAGAAAAGTCTTAAATGAATCTCTGATAATATCCCGCGAGACCCAAGAAACTATGAATTTCGGAAGCATTACAGGGAACTTTCCAATTCTAAATGGCTTGGATTTTGGTAGGATATACGGATACACCCTCACCAGAAATCATATGGACGAGAAACTGAACTTGGCGAAGCCAAAATTCACATTTTGAGAATTTAGCATATAGTTTATCCTTTCGAAGAAATTCTAATACCTTACGAATATGAATGGCATGATCAGATTCAGACTTGGAATAAATTAGAATATCATCAATGAATACGATGACAGATTTATCGAGCATTGGACGACACATGCGATTCATCATATCCATGAATACAGCAGGAGCATTTGTCAAACCGAACGGCATGACAAGGAATTCATAATGCCCATATCGAGTACGAAAAGCAGTCTTCGGTACATCCTGCTTGTGTACAAACAACACTGGAGCACCCCAAGGAGAGGTACTCGTTCAAATAAAGCCTTTGTCAAATAATTCCTGCAGTTGGATCATCATTTCTTTCATCCCAGCTGGCGCAAGATGATAAGGAGTCTTTGCAATCGGAGCAGCACCGGACACAAGGTCAATTCAGAATTCTACTTGCCTGTCCGGAGGAAGTCTAGGAAATTCTTCGGGAAAAACATCAGGATATTCCTTAACAATGGGAACATCTTTTACCGTTTTCTTCTCCTCTTTTGAGATATCAACTGTGTAGGCCAGATAGATAGAACACCCATTCGATATGAATTTATGAGATTTTAGGTAAGAGATTATTTTTACGATTTTAAGTCTTTGTTCACCATAGACATAAATAGGATTCTCCCCTTCAATGGGAAAACATACTATCTTTTCATAGCACAAGAGTTCTATGTGGTTCTTTAACAACCAATCCATGATGAGAATAATATCAAAGTTGGACAAGGAGATAGGAATCAGATTAGCAAGAAAATTATAGCCTTCAATTTCTACGACACAATCCCTATAGACTTTATCAGCAAGTAATGATATACTTCCCGCAATATCTACATGAAATGGTTGCGCAAGTGCATAGAAAGCAATTTGAAAGGAATGCGCAAATTCATGAGACACAAAAGAATCTGAGGCACCATAATCAAATAAAATGTGAGCAGGTCTAGAGTTGACAAGAAATGTACCCGTCAAATCATTCGGGTCCTCGTGTACCTCCTATGTGGTAATTTGGAATGCACGACCCTTAGCTTTTGGCACTTCCTCCTTTTTAGTTGGAGTACCCTTTAATTGTTGAACAGGAGCTTGACTTCTTGCCGGTTGTTGTAGAGAAGCTTGAATTCCCGTCATTTGACGAGTAAGAGTAGGGCAAAAACGCTTCCTGGAGCCAGCAACACCACAAGAGAAGCATGTAACATTCTTCATCGGACAAACGAAATTCATGTGGACTACTTCTCCACATCCATAACAGACCACTGATCCTTTTTCTAATCTGAATTCGCTCGGATTACTCTTTCCACAATTTCGACACGATGGCGATTAAAGAGAAAAAGAATGCGACCTACAGCAGCCACGAGTGGCATTTTGAGTTTGCACTTGTTTACCAGGTTCAGTTCGAATAGACTGAGTTGGTGGAATAGAGGAAACATGAGCAATTCGATCAATACGTGGATGCTTCGGAACAGAAAGAGTGGCACCACATATTTCTAAGTCATGCTCTCACTTTCGAGCATACTCAACAGCTTTTTCAAATGGCAGAACATCCCGATTAGCCACGAAATCGCGGATTTCATACCGTAGTCCATCCAGAAATAACTAAATTTTATCGTCTTCAGTTGGAATATACTTTGTAGCAAACCGTGCTTTTTGATTGAATTGAGTTTCATAATCAATCACAGTCATTCCCCGTTGTTTAAGCTCGAGGAATTATTTCTCCAATCTTCTCCTCATGTCCAAAGGACAATACTTCCCTAGAAAACAAGTTTTGAACATTTCCCAGGATAAATTTGTCACACCCCAAAACGATGGCAGAAACATTCCGGGGCGGAGGACGTCATGTAGTATCACAACCAATGTACATAGTAAGCGTAGTAAACACAACCATTACATTACATGGAAGTATTTACATTTGTTTGAAAGTAAAGTGATACAGTCTTATACGTATAGATCATATGAAAAAAAGCTAAGACGAGTCTTCTATACGCTCCATCTTCTCCAAAAGATCACTGAGTACCTGTCTAATGTGGACCTGAGAATACAAGCAGTTTGAAAATAAGCATAAAGTTGGTGAGTTCATAAGTTGTTTGTTTATGTAAAAAGAACATGTTTCCTTTAGTTTTCTGAAAAGTTGTTAGCCAAGAAAATCCCATATTTTCTTATCAAGACAGTTTAGTTAGAACATCTGAATCTCCGTTTGGTACAATAGTAGACAGTTTAATACGTAAAGCTATAGATTGAAATCCCCTGGGAATACCATCCAGTACAACAGTATGTAGTTTTAATACATAAAACTATAGATTGAAAACCCCTGGGAATACCATCCAGTACAACAGTAGGTAGTTTTAATACATAAAACTATAAATTGAAAACCCCTGGAATACCATCCAGTACAACAGTAGGTACTTTTAATACATAAAACTATAGATTATAGGAAGATATAGAGTTTGTGAATAAACTTATATTTTAATACGTATTGTGAGTCATATAACCATGCTAATGTGACCCGAGACCTCCTTGACGTTCTTCAGGCGTCGGACGTCATCCAAAATTTGTCACCCCAGGCGTGCCCGCCTAACTGTAGCTAACAGTTAAGGTGTGGGATTGTCAGTCCCGAATAGATCTATTCACAAATTCCACGCTCTCCCACCAGGAGACTCTGGTTATACTTTCGGGGAGGATTTACTGATAACCCAACGGGTATAATGAAGACTAATCTCACAAGCTAGTATTGAATTATTCATGGTGTACTCGGTCGTTATCGAATATCATAATCATTTCGAAACATAATAGAGTATAAATAATTGAATACAAAGAAACTATCTGGCATAATACTCCACATTAAATAGAGATAAACTGAATCAGACATAGTTTATCTATTGGCATTGCATGAAATCTGAATTCATAAAACGAGAATTGAAGATCCCAAATTATTCCCATAATAATTTGATTGGTTTGATTGTTTCCTTTACTGTAATTGAAATCCATGTAGTTATATTCGATAAAACATCCTTTATGCTCCGCATAATACATAAGGGGTAAAGATATCTAAAAGTTTGCCAGATATTTATTGAATTACATCAGTTTTAAGTTTCGAAAACATTTATAATTTGCTTGTATTCCCCCCCTCCCTGAAAACATTGAAAAACACAGAAAAAGGCGTAGGGGTATGAACTCACCAGTCAAGAAACGTGTCGGTTTGGATGCTAAACGTCAGATCGGGGCTTGAGTACACGCGAGGTTCCTATGTAATATGAAGAGATACATAATTGTATCTAATTATACTTTGAACTAGAAAATAAGTAAGACAATACATTCCAATACACGAAAACACTCTATTTCAAGTGTTAGGAGTGATCCGTGTAGCATCTAAGGGTGTGTATGGCCTAAATAAGGAGTTTAATCTTCAAGAGTAATCCCTTAGAAGTGTTTACAGTCCAAAGACCATGTCCCCATGAGTTTACGGCCGTAAACTCATGGGTGGTGTGCTTTTGGATGTTTAAAGGTCTTACAATGCACAAAGGAAAGTTCTAGGGTTGATTCCATGGTTTAGGGAGTGATCAGGACTTGAATTGACCTTGGAAAAGGAGTTTACGGTTCTTGAATGGCACTTGAGGAGTTTACTACCGTAAACACATGAGTTTACAGCTGTAAACTGATGTTTGTCCATGAATCATGTGCTTTGGTGGTTTGTCCATGAATACGAACGGTTTTATTAACGGGAACGGTTTATAGTGACATAATAAATTACGGGTTGTCACCTTATCCCCCCATTAGAGAAAATTTCATCCCGAAATTTAAAATTAAGATACGAATCATGGATTTGGAAAGAGATGCGGATATTTCTGTTTCATCGAGTCTTCGAGCTCCCAAGTGAATTCGGGCCCCCACTTGGCATTCCGGTGAACCTTCACTATCGGGATGCGACTTTGTTTCGTACGTTTGATCCCTCGATCCATGATTTCGATTGGTTCTTCCACAAAGTTCAGGTTTTCGTTGATCTCGATCTCATCAAGAGGGATCACGAGGGTCTCATCGGATAGACACTTTTTAAAATTTGAAACCTGGAAGACAGGATGGATGTTGCTAAGTTCTTGGGGTAATTGGAGTTTATAGGCTACAGGACCGATCCTAACTAGGATCTCGAAAGTTCCGAAGTACCTCGGGTTAAGCTTCCCACACTTTCCGAAGCGTACCATGCCTTTCTAGGGTGAGACCTTCAACAGGACACGATCTCCAACCTGGAATTCTAAAGGTTTCCGTCGTTTATCAGCGTAACTCTTCTATCGATCTCATGAAGCTTTCAGTCGTTCTCGGATTTGGATGATTTTCTCGGTGGTTTCGCGGATAATTTCAGGACCAGTGAGAGCACTATCGGGGACTCGACTCTTGGCTAGCTGCGTGTCCCCTACCTCAGCCCAGGAAAGAGGGGATCTGCACTTACGACCGTTGAGGGCTTCGAATGGTGCAACCTTGATACTGGTGTGGTAACTGTTGTTATACGAGAACTCGATCAAAGGTAAGTGGATTTCCCACGACTTTCCGAAATCGATGAAACATGCTCTCAGCATGTCTTCTAGGGTCTGAATAGTTCTCTCACTCTGTCCGTCAGTCTGAGGATGATAAGTGTTACTCATATCCAGCTTAGTTCTAAGAGCTTTCTGAAGGGACTGCCAGAACCTTGAGGTAAACCTGCTATCTCGGTCGAAGATAATGGACACAGGCACACCGTGCAGTCGGACTATCTCTTGGATGTAGGTTCGTGTAAGTCTTTCCATCTTGAATGATTCTATGATCGGAATGAAGTGAGCGGATTTTGCAAACGATCGACAATTACCCAAATGGTATCGTACCCACTCGGAGAGCTGGGTAGCTTGGTGATGAAATCCATGGTAATCATCTCCCACTTCCATTCAGGAATCTCGGGCACAAGCAATAACTTTTCCCCTTTGCATAAGTACACAACCTAAGCCCTGATTGGACGCATCACAGTAGACAACGAAGTCCTCCGTCCCTTCAGGCTGGGACAGGATAGGTGCGCTGCACAAGGCTTGCTTTAATGTTTGGAACATAGTTTCTTGCTTTTCACTCCAACAAAAGGGTACTCCTTTTTGTGTCAGAGTGGTTAAGGGTTTGGCGATTCTGGAAAAATTCTGGATAAATCTCCGATAATAGCCGGCGAGACCCAAAAATTGACGGATTTCTGTGGGTGTCTTTGCTGCCCACCAATTCTCTATCGCTTTGATCTTAGACGGGTCCACGTGTATACCATCCTCGCTTACCACGTGACCAAGGAAAGTTACCTCCCGAATCCAGAATTCACACTTGGAGAATTTCGCGTACAGCTTCTCCTTTCTAAGGGTTTCCAACACTAATCTCAAGTTTTGTTGATGATCTTCTTCGCTTCAGGAATAGACAAGTATGTCATCAATGAACACAATGACGAACTTGTCCAGAAAAGGACGACACACCCGGTTCATCAGGTCCATGAACACTGCTGGTGCGTTGGTCAGACCGAAGGGCATCACTACGAACTCGTAGTGTCCATACCGAGTCCTAAAAGCTGTTTTGGAAACATCAATCTCATGAACTCGTAGCTGATGGTACCCTGACCTAAGGTCTATCTTCGAAAGTAGCTGGCTCCCTGAATTTGATCGAAGAGGTCATCTATTCGAGGAAGAGGATACCGGTTCTTGACAGTCAGCTTATTCAGCTCACGGTAGTCGATGCACATCTGGAAGGATCAATCTTTCTTCTTTACAAACAATACCGGGGCTCCCCAGGGTGAGGAACTCGGTCTGATGAACCCTTTGTTGAGTAGCTCATTAAGCTAACTAGATAACTCCTGCATTTCTGCTGGAGCTAAGCGATATGGAGACTTGGCTACGGGGGTAGCTCCAGGGATTAGGTCGATGCGAAACTCAACTTGACGTTCGGGAGGAATTCCTGGAAGCTCTTCCGGACAGACATACGGAAAGTTGTAGACTTCGGGGATGCTCTCGAGGTCTTGAACTTCCTATTTCTCATTGATTACATGGGCTAGGAATGCGTGACACTCGTTTCGCATAAGTTTTTGTGCATTGATGCAAGAAATGATGCGAAGATTGGAGCTAAGCTTATCACCATAGATCATGAGAGTCTGGCCAGAGGGGAGATTGAGACAGATGGCTTTTTCATAACAAAGGATATCATCATGATTGGGACTCAACCAATCCATGCCAATGATAACATCAAAGCTCTTTATGGAAACTGGCATTAGGTCAATGGGAAAAGAATGATCGTTCAAGGTAAGGGTACAGCCTATGAATATATCGTGAGCACTTTCTTTCTCACCGTTAGCCATCTCGATGGTAAATGTTTCAGTTAATGGTTGGGGATTATGTTTAAGAAGGCGTTTGAATGAATGGCTAACAAAACTATGTTCAACACCAGAATCGAAAAGGATACTAGCATAAGAGTTGTCGAGAAGGAACGTACCCGAGAAAACGGTGGGATCGGCGACTGCCTCCTCTCGCCCCAAGGCTAGGACTCTCCAAGTGTTGCCAGCTGTTGTCGCTTTGGGACAGTTCCTCTTAAAATGCCCGACTTCACCACATCCGTAGCAGGACTGACCGACGCCCGCTCCGAAAGTTTGATTGGTTGATTGGACTGGTTTTCTGCAGTTTCGAGCTAGGTAGCCCTTCTTTCCATAGTTGTTGCAGAGTCTTTCACGACATGGCCCGGGAGTACGATGATGGTAGCTGCACTTGTTGCACCAAGGAAGGGTACCGGTGTATCCACTGGTAGGAGTCTGAGCGGTGGATCCGACGGCAGAAACAACAGCAGGAGTAGTAGCAGCATGGACTGCCACAGTTTGTTGCTTCTTAGACGATTTTTGTGAACCTTGCGCCTTCCGTTTGTTCCAGAATTTCTTTTTACTACCACCACTACCTTTAACCGGTTCGGGAGTGGTGACCTCCTCATCAGGATTGTCTCCATGATCAATCAGGGTTTGTGCCAGACATTTAGCACTGTCGAAAGTGTCTGGCTTTGCTGGCAAAACATTCCCTTTGGTTGGCTGGGTCAGCCCCCAGATAAATCTTTCAATCTTTTTACTCTCCCGGGTAACCATTCCCGGACAGAGAAGTGCCAGGTCTTCGAATCTAGAGGTGTAAGTGACGATATCGGAACCCTTCATCTTTAGATTCAATAGTTCGTACTCTAATTTCTGCATTTCACCCCGAGGGCAGTACTCCGCTAACAGAAGTTCCTTCATGGCCTCCCAACCCATAGCATTGGCTATAGGTAGAGTTAAGGATTTGACTTGGCCATTCCACCAAGTCAGGGCTTTATCGGTGAAGGTACAGGCGGCGAACTTCACCTTATCAGATTCCGAACAGGCACAGATTTCAAAGATAGATTCGATTTTCTCGAACCATCGAGTAAGGGCGATAACACCTCCAGTGCCATCAAAAGATGTGGGTTTCACATTCATAAAGTCTTTGTAGGAACACTCCTTCCGGTGTCCCTGACCACTTTCTTGGTTTTGAGGCTGAGTACCACCTCCTGGACCGCTTGAACCACCGGGGTTCATTTGTGACATAGCGACAGCCACAGCAGCAGCAACAACTTCTTGGAACATGGCGGGATCAAATTGAGGAGGAGGTGGTGGTGGTGGAAGGTTGTTGTTCTTTGAGCTGGGTCTCTTTCTTGGAGGCATCTTGATCTAAAAAGATCAGGAAATAGAGGATGGTAAGTCCTCTGAATTGAATCAAGAGATATGAAACAAGAGATATCTCATTATGACAGATATAGAATTTTATTAAGCGATAAAGCAGGAAAGAGTTATCAAAGCAGATAAACTATCGCTAAAGGAATGATCGAGGAGCAATGCTTGAATGAGGATTTCTATAATGAAGTTGGCTCTAGAAAATACTCCCATAGTATTTTATGTTTCGCTGCGACGACGGCTTGTTGTTTAGGTATTGGGTAAGTTTTAGGCATGCTGAACATCACAGTTACTCCCAAGCACATGTTGGTCGTGTCTCGAATGAATATAGTTGATCAGGCTATATTGACCCTAGACACGACTACATAACTGCCCATGTTTAACCGCAGTGTACAACACCCATTTACTTAGGTTTTGTTCTACTCGAGGTTACGGATTCCGGCGGTTATGTATACTTGTATACTTTTGAAAATACTTATATTTTAAAGTATACTTTTAGTCCATAGCACTTTGGCCCCTTTAGTGTTTATAGTCTTATACCATGTAAGGTTTGGTATACTTAGTTCACTATAAACAAGGGCACTGATACCAATATGTCACACCCCGAAACCGATGGCGGAAACATTTCGGGGCGGAGGACGTCATGTAGTATCACAACCAATGTACATAGTAAGCGTAGTAAACACAACCATTACATTACATAGAAGTATTTACATTTGTTTGAAAGTAAAGTGATACAGTCTTATACGTATACATCATATGAACAAAAGCTAAGATGAGTCTTCTATACGCTCCATCTTCTCCAAAAGATCACTGGGTACCTGTCTAATGTGGACCTGAGAATACAAGCAGTTTGAAAATCAGCATAAAGATGGTGAGTTCATAAGCTGTTTGTTTATGTAAAAAGAACATGTTTCCTTTGGTTTTATGAAAATTTGTTATCCAAGAAAATCCCATATTTTCTTATCAAGACAGTTTAGTTAGAACATCTGAATTTCCGTTTGGTACAATAGTAGATAGTTTAATACGTAAAACTATAGATTGAAAACCCCTGGGAATACCATCCAGTACAACAGTATGTAGTTTTAATACATAAAACTATAGATTGAAAACCCCTGGGAATACCATCCGGTACAACATTAGGTAGTTTTAATACATAAAACTATAAATTGAAAACCCCTGGGAATACCATCCAGTACAACAGTAGGTAGTTTTAATACATAAAACTATAGATTATAGGAAGATATAGAATTCGTGAATAAACTTATATTTTAATACGCATTGTGAGTCGTATAACCATGCTAATGTGACCCGAGACCTCGTTGACGTTCTTCAGGCATCAGACGTTATCCAGAATTTGTCACCCCAGGCGTGCCCGCCTAACTGTAGCTAAAAGTTAAGGTGTGGGATTGTCAGTCCCGAATAGATCTATTCATAAATTCCACGCTCTCCCTCCAGGAGACTCTGGTTATACTTCCGGGGAGGATTTACTGATAACCCGAAGGGTATAATGAAGACTAATCTCGCAAGCTAGTATTGAATTATTTACGGTGTACTCGGTCGTAATCGAATATCATAATCATTTCGAAACATAATAGAGTATAAATAATTGAATACAAAGAAACTATCTGGCATAATCCTCCACATTAAATAGAGATAAACTGAATCAGACATAGTTTATCTATTGGCATTGCATGAAATCTGAATTCATAAAACGAGAATTGAAGATCCCAAATTATTCCCATAATAATTTGATTGGTTTGATTGTTTCCTTTACTGTAATTGAAATCCATGTAGTTATATTCGATAAAACATCCTTTATGCTCCGCATAATACATAAGGGGTAAAGATATCTAAAAGTTTGCCACATATTTATTGAATTACATCAGTTTTAAGTTTCGAAAACATTTATAATTTGCTTGTATTCCCCCTGAAAACATTGAAAAACACAGAAAAAGGCGTAGGGGTATGAACTCATCAGTCAAGAAACGTGTCGGTTTGGATGCTAAACGTCAGATCGGGGCTTGAGTACACGCGAGGTTCCTATGTAATATGAAGAGATACATAATTGTATCTAATTAGACTTTGAACTACGAAATAAGTAAGACAATACATTCCAAGACGTGAAAACACTCTATTTCAAGTGTTAGGAGTGATCCGGGTAGCATCTAAGGGTGTGTATGGCCTAAATAAGGAGTTTAATCTTCAAGAGTAATCCCTTAGAAGTGTTTACGGTCCAAAGACCATGTCCCTATGAGATCACGGCCGTAAACTCATGGGTGGTGTTCTTTTGGATGTTTAAAGGTCTTACAATGCACAAAGGAATGTTCTAGGGTTGATTCCATGGTTTAGGAAGTGATCGGGACTTAAATTGACCTTGGAAAAGGAGTTTACGGTTCTTGAATGGCACTTGAGGAGTTTACTACCGTAAACACATGAGTTTACGGCAGTAAACTTATGTTTTTCCATGAATCATGTGCTTTGGTGGTTGTAGGCTAAGCATATAAGGTTCTAAACCCAAATCTAAGTCATATAAGGTGTTAAGGGAACTTAAACACCTCACTGAAGGTGTTTACGGTTTTGGGAGACCTTCCCAAACCGTAAACTCAAGTGTGACACATTTGTATATGTTTTGGTGCATCTCATGAAGGAATATAAGGTTCTAGGCACTCATGGAAGCTTTTAGAGGGGTTTAAGGGGCAATCTAACACCTTAAAAGGTGTTTATGGTCTATGAATGAGGGTTTACGGTCCAAGCATGCTCTTGGACCTTAAACTCATGTTTACTCCTCAAATCATGATTTTTGGTGTTCAAATCTCGTGCATGCAAGTCCTTAAGCCATATCTAAGCACTAGAAGGGACTTGGAAGGGTTTTGGGGCTTCAAAACCCCTTTAAGAGAGTTTACGGTTTTGGGAGATGTTCCCAAACCGTAAACACTTGTTCTTGAGTGTTTTGGGTAGATTAAACATAGACTTGTAAGCTAAACAAGGTTAGAAACATGCTAGAATAGATTTCTTACCACTTTGAAGCTTGAAAGAGGTGTTCTTGGCTCAAATTCGAGTTTTAGAGAGAGAGAGAGAGTAGAGAGAGAAAGTTGTGAGGTGGAGGAAAAGTTCAAATTAAGTCTTCTCAACTTTATATATGTTTTGAGTTTGTGGCCCGGTGGAAATCTACCCGATACCGATGTTAAACGGGGTTTAAAAATTTTACCCGATTAATTTGCCGTAATTACGACTTAGCCGTAACTAAAATTTTCCAAATAATTAACGAGGGTATTTTTATGCGTTTCTAATGGGTTTGGACACTCACGAGGTCATAATAAAAGTCCCCACATTAATTAATTTAAACGAAAAGTTAACAGAAAAATTGGAATACGAACGGTTTTATTAACAAGAACGGTTTATAGTGACGGAATAAATTACGGGTTGTCACAAAATTCTCCTGGTCAAACCCATTGAGAGCTTCATATGTTACATTCCACTAGACCAAGGCTTCTCCGACGAGCATAGCAGAAGCATAATTAACCTTGTCTTCATTATCCACATGAGAAATACGAAATACTTTTTATGTGTTCTGAATCCAAGTTAGAACAACAATGGGATTAAGGACACTAGAAAACTCTATAGCACCACTACTCTTGAAAGTTTTGAAAGAAGGATGCCTCGTCTCTCCTTTTGAAGATTCTCCGGTGACTTTCTCTTTTCCTTTATCACCATTCTTTGTGTGTTCTTCGAGAGTCTGTCGAATAACACCAGTAAGTTTACCCAAGAGTCACTCCTCACGAGGAGATACTGGAGTATTTACTTCATCAAGTTGAGGATCTCCACCCACCTCTGGTGTATGCCTATTCACCTGTTCAGCCATTGCTCTGCAATTTGGAGTAACATCGTATTTTAGAATATTAGGGTTTATCATTACCTAATACTCTACTTAAGTCTTTCCTAAGGTTTGTATCCATATAATTATAATGAATTCGTTCATATATTGAACTTCTGGCGATTTAAGTCTAAATACCAATCCGTGGAATTTAGTTCACTTAAACTACTGCTCTGATATCATGATTGTGAGACCCTAACTTTCATACTAAAGACATTGTTATACCAAAACATGCTGCTTGCATATGCATAAAAAATATTTTACATTGATAATTTGGTTACATAAGATTGGATACAAACCGACTATTAGAAAGTGTTATATATTACATAACTTCCCAAGATACTATAATTTTATACATACATGAGTACTAAATAGAAAAGTAATAGCTTTTAACTATTCAAAATCTTCTAAAGATATATGACTATACTGGATGCTTATCACCTGCAGTTGTTAAACACTGAAAGGGGTAAGCGGTGATGCTTAGTGAGTTCAATAGTAGATATAATGTTATGCCATATATGTACATCAATATGGTAGAAGCAAAGAGGAACAAGAAACAACCAAGGCATATGTGTGTCATGTGACAAACTTTCCATATCAATCAATGATTTGATTCAAAGATATACAATCAATGAGATACAACAATTTCAACTTGATATACATCAATAAGACTTCAGCCCAAGTGGCACAGAAGACATACAATTTCTGATTAAACATTTTGGTAGATTTCAGGCTTTCATCTCTCTATATAACCTTCTATCAATGCCATAGGGGTAGAAGGCATTCTCTTGCGAGAAATGCTCTACATGGCCAGAGGCTACATACAAATACCACTGTGAATCTAAGTCCTTTGACTGATCACATGGCCAAAGGTACAACTTTGCTAAAATAGCAGAAAATAATAACACAGGAAAATAACATGGATAAAGCACATAGCATATATAACACATAACATACAATTGTTCCTATATATTGAACTCAATGTGAAATAATCGAGGGTTAAAATAGTAATTTGGGCAACATTTCGTTCTATTAAATAGCTTTCTTTGATGAAAACCGGGAGCTTTATTGAAAACCGGGTCTTGTGAAGGTTGAGCTTCAAAACCGAAAAGAAAATTTTTTTGAGGTCTTCGGGCACTTCGGAACGTATTTCAGATGTTTGGTATGATCCCGGGGCTTCGGGGAAAGTTGAAATGAAAGAAATATTGATTTAAGGGTGAAAATGGGTAGTTTTCTAAAGAATATCCGGGAGGGTTCGCACCTCCCTTTTATAGGGTGAACTTCGGACCCCGCGGGGGGGGGGGGGGATGTGGCTCGCATGCGAGGGTGCCAGGCATCGGATGCGAGGCGAAGACAGGTGGCTCGGTTCGGAAGCCTCCACCACGAAGATACGCGTCGGTATCGGATTGGGCCGCGCCATCGGATGCGAGAGGTTGCAACACGCAGGTCGGACACGGGGCAAGCTGCGAGAATCCGGGTGACGTGTCCGAAATCTGACCTTATCCATGCGAGATTTCTTGGTTTTTGTGTCCCTATTTTAAAAAATTCATAACTTTCGCATACGAGCTCCGTTTTTGACATTCTTTATATGCACACGTAGGTAAAATTATGCTTTACAACTTTCGTTTAAACTCCGTCGGCTAATTTTGACTTTATTTTTTATATTATTATTTTTAACAGACAGGGACAGAAAAATCTGTTAAAAATTCATAACTTCTTCATCCGATGTCCGTTTTCGTCTGTCTTTTTACCGTTGTACTACTATTGACAAGACCTTCGATTCTCGTTTAGGTTGTGTTGGCTAAAAATCACTCGATCTTTATTCCGAGTTTTTAGTTGTCTACTGTTATACTGAAAATTAAAAAACTCATAACTTCCTTATACGAAGTCAGATTTGGACGTTCTTTTTATGAAAATTCTCGGTTTAACGAATACTATGACTTTCATTTAGATCACTAAGGCTAAAAAAGTAGTTTATTGCAAAATCATTTTTTACGCTAAATAGTGTTTGTCGGTTTTGTTGCGGATCTTCGATTGTCATAACTTCTTCGTTATAACTCAGATTTCGATGAGGTTTTCGCCTAAATGTTTCTAACGAGATTCTTTACAACTTTAAATAATAAAATTATACTTATTTCAATTTTTATATTCTCGTTATATTTCAATATTTGACTTTTGTTCGGAATCTCATAAGACTTCAAAAACATTCTGAATGATTCTAAACATAGTTTTACTTCATTTATAATAAAAACTATCTGTTAGAACTCAATACTCAAATTCATATAATATTTCATAATATTATTCATTATGAAACACAATAACTGAACATGTATGTTACAAGCTGCTTCATAACCTGACATCATGGCTCCGCACCCCAATTGTAGGTCGTCGACAACCCAACACCAGTCGACCCAAACCGAGCCACAAGTCCATTTTACTGCTAATCAATAACGGGCCCAAAGCAACCTAATGACACCTACTGAGCTTGCAGCTGCCTTTCAGACCATGCAGATGCGACCCCCAAATAGCTTGTGGTAAATGGACACAAGCTCGACATCGCATCTCACAAATGAAGCTGGTAACCTCTCAAACTTTTCTCGTTTCAATAACAACAATTATATTCTTGTGGGTGATGACACTTGGGTCCCCATTCTTGGTCATGAAAATGCAATCACATCCTACCTCAATCATCCTTTCAGATTAAACAATGTTTATGATTTCCCTAACATCATCAAAAATCTTGTTTTTGTTAAGAAATTTAATCATGGTAACAATACATCTATTGAATTTGACTCTTTTGGTTTTACTTTGAAGGATCTAATCACAAAGATACATATCACCCAATGTGATAGTCCGGACGAACTCTACCCACTCACACCAACACCTTCTCGCAAGTATTCTCTTGCTGCTTTTCATACCATGTCTCCCAACATATGGCACAACTGTCTTGGACATCCCACAATCTCAAATTTCAACTATTTTAGCTCTTGTTTTTCATTGGGAAAAAATTCAGTTACCTTTTAATGATTCCATTTCTGTCACTCATTTACCATTTGATATTATACATGTAGACATTTGGACATCTCCCGTAACCAGCAAACTTAAACATAAATACTATCTTGTTTTACTTGATGATTTTCACATTACACTTGGACATTCCCTCTAAAAAATAAGTCTAAAACCTTCCTTCTTCTCATTCACATTGAAAAATACATTCAAACTCAGTTTTCAACCACCATTAAGTCATTCCAATGTGACAATGGCCGAGAATTCAATAATACATCATCCACTGAGTTTTGCACCGCCAATGGTATACAACTTCGATTCACATATACATACACTTCTTCCCAAAATGATAAAGCAAAACACATAATCTGGACTCTCAATAACATGATCCAGACTTCCCTCATCCATGCATTTCTCCTTCCTTCGTTTTGGAACTATTCTCTCCACACCTCTTGGTAACGTCTATTTTATGCATATATTTATGATATTTTATTATTATTTTATACTATGTTTTTATGTTATTCAGAACTAAAATATACTTAATACGCTTTGAAATGTTCATTTACAGTTAAAATGGGAGGTGGAATGCAAAAGGAGGAGAAATGAGCTAAAAAGACGCAAAAAGAATATTGCTGGCTGATTGAGCCCTCTTCACTGTTTCGGGTATATCTGATGACTCATAAGTCCAACTGATGAGATTCGAAATGTTCTGAAAAGTAGATGAAATTTCCTACGACTTATGTGAGTCGGCCTTTTTGTTAATTCGGCATTTTGTCATATCCAAATTCGGCCTTGAAGATGAAGCATTAAAATTGGACAGAAATTCCCTCCCAGTTCTTATTCCCCAAGCACCACTTACCTTATTTTTATTTTCTTAATCCCTAAGCCACTATTAGTTTCCTTATTCCAATCCAACTCTAATATTCCATATTAATTCCATCTCCATTCAACTATAAATACCCCATATCATTCCACAATTTTCATCATCTATGATATTCCACTTCGACTTGTGCGACAAGAAAACTTCATAACTGTCGTTTTGAGGGTTTAGAAGGCATCCGGAAAGCCACTAAGATGACAAGAGCGAAGATCTGAAGGATTAGAGAGCAGATTCATGTTGGTAATCATGTAGTTTGTTAAAGTGATTATGATTCTATATGTAATTACTTTCTGATTTGGGTGTTAAAACCCTTTGCTTTGTGTTTATGATTAGATGAAACCTTGATTTATGGATTAATTGCTTTTTGGATTGTTTTATTCGTGTTTAATTTATCTTGTTAATCTTTTTAAAAGATACTTATGTGTTAATGATAATTATTTTATGTTAATAATCAAGTTTATTAAGTTGTATGAACATCTTCTGAATTGCTTGAATCATATAGTTTTGTGAAAACAAGAGTGTATGCCTAGTATTAATGAACATAAACCTAGGGTTAACTAGAAAATAGTAAGTTAATGTGTGAGCATGTGTGATGAACAACCACATATAAGTTTATTGAATTGACAAATTTAGTTAACTAATATTACAAGTCTTGCTTGATACGAACTGAACAATAGGAAACCTGTTAGTTTCATCAATTGATCATTGCTTGAATTGACTTGTTTGCTAAAGGATAAGTAATAGTGAACATGAACCTAATCATTTTAGAAATTAGTAAACATGAATAAATTAATATGTGTGTGCAATTATCTATGATTTTAAGATGTAATTTGTCTAAACCAAAGTACCTAAAGAGATTTGTCTTCAGTCAGTTTATCGAGATTTATTGTTTACTCGATTGTTTGAGATTTAATTCCATAAAACCATTCTTTACTGCTTTCATGTGTTTTGTGTAACCTATAATCAAACATTCTAAATTAATTCACTACCGTTCCCCTTGTGTTCGACACGCTTGCTAATCAAAACTATACTATACCCGATCAGGTTCACTGCTTCTAAGGTGTGGTTTAGATGCGATAAACTAGGAATTATAAATAAGAAAACCAGTGCATTGAATATACACATCACCTCCACCTACCTCATCAATATTCTTCCATCTCGAGCAATTATGAAAAAAACAACAGCTAAAATCCTATACCTATGAAAATCAACATACAAACACTTACAAACCTTTGGCTTCCTATGCTACCCAAACGCCTCTTCCACAATACCACACTAACTAGCACCGTACTCCCTTCCATGTGTGTTTTTCGGCTATCCCGACAATCACATAGGCTTCCTCCGCCTCCCCCTCTCCAAATCTAAACCTATCATTTCACGCCATGTTACCTTCCATGAGAAAATCTTCTCATATTCCAATCTTACTAAATATCGATTCAATTCATATGACTTCCTATATGAATCCGACCCTTCCCATTATATAACTCACCCTCTCCTTTTACTAGGGATGAGCATCGGAACCGGGTACCCACTTTTGGAACCTGAACCGCCTCGAAACTTCCGGTTTTTGAACTGGAACCGCCTTAAGCGGTTCCGGTTTTGGTTCTCATTTTTCTGGAACCGTTACCCGCTGGGTACCCGCCGGAACCGGTTTATATATATATATATATATATATATATGTGTGTGTGTGTGTGTGTGTGTTACTTAGACCGGTTTAGAATATATTGGTCTGATTTTGTCCGTCTTTGATCTGAATTGATTTGATTTGGATCAAACTAAATTGCGGTTTTATCAACAAAATATAACAAAATTAATGTAACCGGGTTACCCGCTCCCGGAACCGGAACCACCGGTTCCAGGACTAGTTCCACACATTTAAGAACTGCCTAGAGCGGTTCCGGTTCTGGTTTTAACTTTCTAGGAACCGCCGGTTTCGGTTCTCGCCAAATGAGGCGGGTACCCGCTTATGCTTATCCCTACCTTTTACCACATGACTCCAACTCTGACCACATCTTTCCATCGTCAAATCAAACTAGCCCACCATCCCTATCCTTAATCATACCTACTACTAATACCTCACCACTAAATTCATCCACAACCTCACACTCTCCTCCATACATACCCTCACCAACCCACCTCACCCCCACCCTCTTACATGCACACATGTTCCAAAAGTGGATTGTAAAACCAAATCCTAAATTCACCCTTCACATTTAAAACATTTCAACCATAACATCAAACCCATGGGTTGCTCTTCATGACTAAAATTGGCTTAATGTTATGCAAACAAAATATAAGGCCTTATTGAAACAGGAAACATGGGAGCATGTAACAAGGCCAACAAATCATAATATTGTTTGTTGTCATTGGTTATTTCAGCATAAATTCAACTTTGATGGTACTTTGGAAAGATACAAGGCACACCTTGTTGTAAATGGGAAAACTCAGGAGGTTGGGATCGATTGTGAAAAAACCTTTAGTCCCTTTGTCAAACTAGCCACGATACGAACAATTCTCAATTTTGCCTTGGGACGTATGACATCCCCATTTTTACGGCCAGAAAAGACTGATTTTGTTTATGCTTTGTTTGAAAATCAGAGTAACATTTTAAATAAAAGTGATGCGAAATTTGTCCCAAAACAATTTATGATAATGTTTTATCAAAAGAATTTTCAAAGAAATGCATTTCATTAAAAGACTTGGGATGTCATGTTCGTTACAGATCAAAAGCATAAACAATACAATATAAGCCTTACTACATTATTTCAAATCTACAGGCCTATATCCGCAATCCCTCATCCAAAACACCACATTTATGCTCATGCGCCACTACCTGTAATACAAGAAACTGAGTGGGTCAGGCTTGGGAGCCTGGTGAGCACATAGGGTTTTCAATCCACAATAAATAAGTTATTTAATTTCATTAATCAACAACAACCTGATTACCCGTTCCCGTTATCCTCACTTTGCGTCCCCAAACACCTATCATAAGGGACCTATCCTAAGGATCATCATCGGGATGGAAACTACTGCTAAGGGGGTTCTTCAGCAATAAATGTCCTAAAGGCAACGATGTGGGGGATGGAGTACACCGGTGAACACATCGTTCACAAACACCTACAGGTTGCGAGCCTGCTAGTGTTCCACTGGACTGTCTAGAAGAGTCCGTGGTCGTCATCCATAATCCGCTAGATGACAGAATCAACAAGATCAACATCGAGGCCTCTCATTATTTTATCACACATCACCTATTACATCTACCCATGTTTTACCCCAACATTTTTGTAGATATATAATACATATACAGTTTAAATCATTGAAAACATGTATAAAAACGTTCAATTAGCATAGACAGAAAGTATTCAGATAATATGCACACATAGCACGTATTTCATATAATCTACTTCATATCTATATGTAAGCTGAAAGTAACTATGCACTCACCTGAGTAGGTGGTGACTCGGCGCTTGGACAGCGCTTCGTTACTCTTAACACACTTTTCCTTCGGCAAAACCTAGTATCATTGCCACTAGGGTTTAGTCTAATATTCACCGAGCCTAATTAATAGTCTAGTTATTATTACTATTATATAAGCGTTAAACGATACTTATATAACCCATAATAATATCCCAAGTACTTATTATAAGGTCCTAATAACATTACTATATTAAAACATAAGCTAAACTAAAGATAGGTTAGGCGTAGCTCACTTACAACGGGTTTTTATCAAAACCAGGCTTCGTTGGAGCAGCGTTTCCGAGCCGAAAGGCTCTTTTCTCGGGACTTTGGGAGCCTCGGGGCTTCCTTCGGGTGCTAGGGGGGTTACCTAGACTTTAGGGGGGCTTAGGGAGCTTAGAAAGAGAGTATAGAGAGAGAAAGAGAAGTTGGAAGGTGTGAGAAATGTGGGTGCCACGACACTCTATTTATAGGCTGGAAATCACCAAAACTCATCGAGTTGGACTCCAACTCGTCGAGTTCCAGGCCAGGTGTCACCATTTGGTGGCTAGCCTTGGGGAGGAAGCAACGGCCAGGATTGCGCCTCGTCATCCGATTTTGCACAACACCTTCCCATCTTAGAAAAATCATAACTCTTGCATACGAGCTCCGTTTTCAATGTTTTTTATATCCACGCGTAGGTAAAAATAACATCTACAACTTTAATTTTGACTCCGTCGGCTAATTCTCGACCGATCTTAAATTTAACAGTAGGAGGAGATTAGACTGCTAAATGACCGCGAAGAATTCGTAACTCCTTCATACGGACTCCGTTTTCGTCTGTCTTTTTACCGTTGAGTTCCTATTAATGAGATCCTGAACTGTCATTTAGGTCGCGTAAGCCAAAAACCGCTTGAACTAAAATTCGAGTTTCGAGTTGTACATTGCTAAGCCGAAA
This sequence comes from Lactuca serriola, assembly GCF_051521515.1. Lineage (NCBI taxonomy): Eukaryota > Viridiplantae > Streptophyta > Magnoliopsida > Asterales > Asteraceae > Lactuca > Lactuca serriola. The sequence goes on along the minus strand of NC_136415.1, from coordinate 236,331,297 downwards.
CTTCGAAAAATCATAACTTTCTCATACAAAGTCAGATTTGGGCATTCTTTTTATGGATTTTCTTGGTTTAACATACTATAAAACTTTGGTTTAGATCACTAAGACTAAAAATTCTTCAATCATAAATTCACTTTTTACGCTTCCCGGTGCCGTGCCGGTTCCGTCGCAAAACTTCGACGGGTCATAACTTCTTCGTTATAACTCGGATTTCGGCGTTCTTTATATCCCCGGAATCGTTGTTTCGACCACTACAACTTTATGAAAAGATATCTTACTTATCTCACACTTTAATTTTGACGCTTATTTTTATCCTTTATTTATTATACATTTAAAAATAAGTAATAAGCACATAAATACACATAATTCACATAATAATCAAATATTTCAACATTATTACTTCAAAAAGAGTTACAATAGTTGACCTAGACTATTACATTGTCTAAAATGCTTAACCCCGAAACCCGGGTGTTACAATTTTCTCCCCCTTAGGATGATTCCGTCCTGGAATCATGCATCAGCAAACAGATGTGGATAGCGACTCATCATGTCACTCTCTGTTTCCGAAGTGAGATTCGGCCCATTCGAATGTTTCCATCGGACTAGCACTAAGTCGACCATCTTGCGTCGTAACTTCTTAGTCTTACGGTCAATAATTGCCTCGAGCTCTTCGATTAGCCTCTTATTATCATCCATTCTTAACTCCGAGATTGGAATTATGTCGGGAACTTCTCCTGTGAATTTCCTCAAATAACACACATGGAAAGTGTTGTGAATACCATCGAGTTCTTTGGGTAATTCTAGCTTGTAATCTTGGTTCCCAATCTTCTAAAGAACTTTAAACGGTCCAATAAACCTTAGACTCAGCTTTCCTCGTTTCCCGAATCGTATAAGTCCCTTCCACGGTGAGGCTTTCAGCAAAACTAAATCCCCAAATTCGAAGGTCATCGGTCGTCTTTTCTTGTCAGCATAGCTCTTCTGACAATCCTGAGCTGCTAACATTCTTTCCCTAATCACCTTTAACTTTTTAGCAGTCTCATGGACTATCTCGGGGCTCATAAACTGCTTTTCTCGAGCTTCAAGCTAACAAGACGGCGTACGAAACTTCTGTCCGTACAACGCTTGATAGGGAGCCATCTTGATGCTCGAGTGGAAACTTTTGTTGTAGGAAAATTCTACCAGAGGTAAGTGCTCGTCCTAATTCCATTGGAACTCAAGGGTACATGCTCTCAACATATCTTCCAATGTTTGAATCGTTCTTTCGCTCTGGCCATCGGTCTGCAGATGGTATGCTGTACTCAAACACAATTTCGTACCCAATTCCTCTTGTAGGCTTCTCCAAAATCTTGACGTGAAACAACTATCACGATCTGATACAATTGTTAGAGGAACACCGTGAAGTCTTACAATTTCCTTCACGTAAGCATTTGCGAGTTTATCCATAGACCACTTTTCGTTGGCTGCTATGAAGTGTCCACTCTTAGTGAAATGATCCATGACCACCCAAACCATGTCTTGTCCGTTCTTTGTCTTGGGCAGTTTAGTCACAAAATCCATGGTGATGTCTTCCCATTTACCCATGGGTACAGGTAAAGGTTCTAAACTCCCATACAGTTTCTGATGTTGTGCCTTAACTCTTGCACATGTTACACACTCAGCCACATACTTCGCAACATCGAGCTTCATCGCTGGCCACCGGTAGTAGGGTTTTAGGTCCCTATATATTTTAGTGTTACCGGGATGAATCAAGTACATGGTTTTGTGTGCTTCTTCCCTCAGAAGATCTCTTATTCCTCCTGTATTAGGTACCCAAATCCGATCTTGGAATACCTTCAGTCCTCGATTGTTTGCACCGAACACTAACGTTTCTCCCAAACATTCTTCTTTTCGGTCATTCTTCTCTGAAGCTTCTTCTTGAGCTTTCCTGATGCTTTCCACAATCGTCGAGACGAATTCAATTCTCAACGCTCTTGGCTTTTCCTTTCAAGGTTGACTTTACGACTGAGAGCATCAACGCCAACATTTGCTTTATCGGGGTGGTAAAGTATCTCACAGTCGTAGTCTTTAAGCAATTCCAGCCAGCGTCGTTGCCTCATATTCAACTCCTTCTGATTAAAGAGATACTGGAGACTCTTATGAGCAGTGAAAAGCTTGCACTTCATGCCATAGAGGTAATGCCTCCATGTCACACCCCAAAACCGGAATGGGAAACGTTCTAGGGTGGATGACGTCATGTCAAGTATCACAACATATGCAGTATAGTAATCAAAGTACAACAACCATTGCATTAATAGTAAGAATTTTACATCGGCTACATGTTATAGTAATAAAAAGTAATTACAGAACATAACATAGAAGCAGCTCGGTACTAGACTGTCTTCACACAAAAGCTCTTGGGACGTACCTGTCTATCGCTGACCTGAGAATACAAGTTATTTTGAAAGCGAATATCAGCATTTTATGATGCTGGTGAGTCCATATGTATTTAGTGTCATTTGTATAAATACACATTTTTATTCAAAATAACTTTATGAAAAGTAGTAGTTTAGAATCTACGGTGTATTAGCGTCCTTTCCAGAAAATCCTATATTTTGAAAATAAAAACAGTCTTCTACCAAGACTCGACAGAGTTATGTTTTAAAGAGTAATTTTCCCTTAAATACTATCATTACCAAAATACGGTATTTGACTTTAAAGAAAGTAGGAGAATATCACTAGTAAAAATACTAAGGGAAAATAACATATGCCTCAGCAGAAATACTGCTGACTAAGGCAAAAGAAATCATAGACTCCAGGAGAGTATCGAATGAATGATACGCCTGGCTCAGTCTAACAAAAGGAAACACAGACCCCAGACAGTATCAAATGAACGATACGGCTAACAAGGTCTAAAACAAAGAATACAAAGACCCCAGACAGTATCAAATGAACGATACAGCTAGCAAGGTCTAAAACAAAGAAACACAGACCCCAGACAGTATCAAATGAATGATACAGCTAGAAAGGTCTAAAACAAATGGTAATCCTAAGTGGGTTGTTTCAAGAATACTGTGTTAATTCTCGTTACCTTAAGGCCATAAATTATAAGGTAAACATGGAGATACTCGTAACCATGCTGATTTACACTAGAGTACTTGACGCCCTGCAAGCGTTGGAATAAATGTGACATTTGTCACCCCTTGGCTTAGTAGGCCGAGGACTATAGCTAGCAGTCAGGGTGCGGGAGTGTCAGTCCCGTATAGATCTATAAACACAATGCCCGCTCTCCCTCCAGGAGACTCTGGTTACTAACTTGACGACGGGGAGATCTATGTCATGAAGATGCATCTCGTATTTTGAATTCTATTGTAAGTACTGGAATAACGATATAGACTCACGAATGAACTGACTCCTTTGGAATTCTCTGAACTAGAAAGAGTGGTTAGAATCTCCTAACTATTCCTATATTAGTTACTAGTGTCTCTGATCTATGAATGACGAATGGAAGGATGCCCTTGCTACCCAAGGGAGGTGAACTGGCCGATAGAAACCTTTATGTCCATATATGTATACATGATATATAACTAATGTTTAAACGACCTTCGGACGGATAACTGATACCCACCAGACCACATCCAAACAAGGAAAAGGAAATAGGGCGAACTAGCCTTCCTAAGTCCTTTAAACATTATTTATATAACTATACAAATACAAGCATGCATTTAACGAAGTAAAAACATAGAAGAAAAACTTTGATGAAAACTTTGGAAAAACCTTTACACATAAGAAATTTACGACTTGATGTCAGTTTGTAAAACAAGTTTGAAAACCTTTGGAATCCTTTGAAAAACCTTTCATAACAACTTTGAAAATGATTTGTATAAAACAGATTAAGTGAAGAAAAACCTTTATCAAGAGTTGAAAGTGAGATTGGAAAATCTTAAGCTGGAGAAAACAGTATAACATGCGAAAATCCATTTTGCTATACAACTATCAATCACATGTGATTTATATAATAACTGTATAGATCAACTTATATCCCCCCCTATAAAAGCAGTTAAAATCATTAAAAGGTTCATTCAGGGGTATGAACTCACCTGCTGTAAGTGGATCAGATGGAGGTATCGGTTGGGTGCTCAGTGCCAAGTAAAGACTTGAACACACTTAGTGACCTATTAACATATGATGACATATGTTTACATACAATTAGTGATTATAATACTAATTAAACACGTATAAGCATCCTAATGTGCGGAAAACACTTTGGTCAAGTGCTAGGAGGCTATTGGGTTGCAATATGGGAGTGTATGGCCTAGTAGGGAGTTTACTCTTCAAGAGTAAACTCTTTATGGAGTTTTCAGCCCTAAGACCATATCCCCATGAGTTTACGGCCGTAAACTCATGGGTGGTGTGTTATTGGATGCTAAAAGGTCTTATATCACTTCTAGAATTAGGCTAGGTTCAAATCTAGGGCATAGGAAAGGGTTAAGGCTCCAAATGGACCATTTAAGGGAGTTCATGGCTGTAAACCTAGAGTTTACGGCCGTAAACTCTCACTTGGTCATTCCATTCATGAATTAAGGTCTTAAATGAAAGAGTATAAAGTTCTATTCATTTTTCCAAGTCAAATGGAGAAGTTAGGGCATCATTTGGCCTCATTATGGGAGTTTACGGCCCATGTACCAATCCTTGGGGGGTTTACAGCCATAAACTCCTAGGTCCTTAGTATCCTTGATGTTTAAAGGCCCTACTTCATTTGTGGTTGATTCTAGACATTTACCTAAGCCTTAGGAGGTGTTTAAGGGCAAATTTAACACCTTAAAAGGTGTTCACGGCTCATGAAGAGGGGTTTACGGTCCAAGAGTGTTCTTGGGCCGTAAACTCATGTTTACTCTCCATATGATAAGGTTTTGGTGTTCTAAACTCGTATATGCAAGTCCACAAGTCATATCTAAGCCCTAGGAGTGATTTAGAAGGGTTTTGGGGCTTCAAAACCCCACTTATGGGTGTTTACGGTCCAAGAGTTTTCTTGGGCTGTAAACACATGATTTTGCCACTTTTGGATGTCTTAAACGCGAATTTGCATGTTAAATGAGGTACACAACAAGTTAGGATAGATTACCTACGATTTTGGAGCTCGAAATGGGCGTTTTTGGATCGAAAGCAACTTGTAGAGAGAGAGAGAGTAGAGAGAGTGGAAAGTTTCAAATGGAGTCCACTCACCCTTATATAGGGTTTGAGTTTGTGGCTCGGAGGAAATTTACCCGATACTGACGTTAAACGGGGCTTTTGGTCGCACCCGATTAAATGGTCGTAATTTGACTTGGTTGTAACTAAAATTTTTCAAGGGAATATTAAGGGTGTTTCTAATTTGTTCCAACCCTTATGAAGTCATAATAAAGTCTCTATTTAATTAACCTAATCCAAAAGGTTAACGGACGATGAGGTTAAAAAATGACAGGATAAATTTTGGGTTGTCACACTCCATATCTTTAAGGCAAATACTACCGCTGCCAACTCCAGATCATGAGTGGGGTAGTTCTTTTCATGCTCTTTCAATTGTCGAGATGCGTATGCTATCACCTTTTCTCTTTAGGTCAGAACACAACCCAACCCGACTCCAGATGTATCACTGTATACCGCGAAGTCTTCAACTCCATCGGGTAGAGAAAGTATCGGTGCTTCACATAACTTCTTCTTTAGCTTCTCAAATGCCTCATCGTGTTTCTCACTCCACTTATATGTAGCTCCTTTGTGGGTCAAAGTTGTTAATGGAGCAACTATCGAAGAAAAGCCTTGGATAAATCGTCAATAATATCTGGCTAATCCTAGAAAGCATCGAATCTCCGTGGAACTCTTTGGACGTTCCCACTTCATTACCACTTCGATTTTTTCTGGGTTAACCATTATTCCCTCCTGGTTAACCACATGACCCAAGAATTGGAATTCTTGGATCCAAAAATCACACTTGGAGAACTTAGCGTAAAGCTTCTCCTTGTTTAATACTTCCAACACTTCTCGTAGATGCTTGCCATGTTTTTCCTGGCTTCTTGAGTAAATCATAATGTCGTCGATGAACACTATCACGAATTTATCGAGGAATGGTTTACAAACCCTATTCATCAAATCCATGAACGTTGTTGGAGCATTGGTTAGTCCAAATGACATAACCAAGAACTCGTAGTGTCCATATCTAGTTCTGAATGCAGTCTTCCTAATATCCTGCTCTCTCACCTTCAGCTGATGATATCCTGACCTAAGATCGATCTTTGAGAAATAGCTCGAACCTTGCAGTTGATCAAATAGGTCATCAATCCTCGGCAATGGGTACTTGTTCTCCACCGTTGCCTTGTTCAACTCTCGGTAGTCTATACACATTCTCGTGCTTCCGTCTTTCTTCTTCACGAATAACACTGGAGCTCCCCAGGGTGATGAACTAGGTTGAATGAATCCGTTGTCCAACGGCTTCTGAAGTTGCGTCATAAGCTCCTTCATCTCCGTCAGTGCTAATCGGTAAGGTGCCTTTGCTATCGGTGTTGTACCTGGTAACAAGTCTATCCGAAACTCCACTTGTCTATCAGGTGGTAATCCGGGAAGATCTTCGGGAAAGACTTCCGGATAATCACATACGACTGGTATGTTTTGCACCTCCTTCTTTTCCTTCTTAGCATCGATAACAAATGCCAAATATGATGCACATCCTTTGTACAAACAATTTCTGGCTTTCATCAGAGAGATGATTCCAGAATTTACTCTGCGTTTGTCCCCGTACACCATAAATGAATCTTTTTCGAGTGGGTTCACCCTTACTATCTTCTTCCTGCAAAGAATCTCAGCATCGTTGGCGCTAAGCCAATCGATTCCCAAAACGATGTCGAAACCATTTAACTTTATGGGTAACAGCTCCATGTGGAATTCATTTCCGTTTAGGTTGATGACGATGTTCTTAATACAATTACTAACAGGTACGAATTTGCCACTGGCAACTTCTACAATCAGGTCATTATCAAGTTTTTCTACAGGCAATGCTAATTTCCAACCAAATTTATGCGACACAAAGGAGTAGTTTGCTCCGGAATCAAATAGTATATTGGCAGGCAAACCATTTACAAGAAAGGTACCTGAAGCGATGTCTGCTGCCTCCTTTGCAGCCTCAAGCGTCACCTGGAAGGCTCTTGCCTTCGGCTTCGGTGGAATGTTGGGTCTTCCTGCCTCCTTCTTCCTTGGGCAGTCCCTCAAAACGTGCCCTTCTTCATTACACCCATAACAGGCCTTCTGGGTGACGGTGCATTCATTGGCATAGTGTCCAGGCTTTCCGCATTTGAAACAAGTGACCCCTCCGTCACACTTCCCAAAGTTCTTCTTCTTGCACTTATCACACCACTTCGCTTCTGATCTTCCTCCTCTCGAACCAGACTTCAAGAATCTACTCTTCTTGTTAGACTTCGAGGATCCATCAAATTTCCTTTTCTCACCAACCTCAGCCCTCTCCAGACCCCTTTCCTTTTGTTGGGTCTCCACATTTTTAGCTGGTCGAACAGCTGCCTTCAGAGTGGTTGCCATCTTAACTGTTGGGCCAAAGTCAGCCGGCAGTCCGTTTGCGAATTTCTCAATTTTGGAGAGTTCGGTTGGCACTAGGTATGGAAACAACTTCATCTTTTCCGTGAATGCAACAACATAGTCATCGATGCTCATTCTCCCCTTCTTCAAGTTTTGGAACTCATTGTTCAGATCAATCAGATCTATCTCCAAACAGTATTGCGCCTTTAGTTGTTCTTGTTGGATTAATTTCTAAGCCCATAACTATAATTGGTAAGACTTGACCCGACCCGGCATGGTCCATTTGGGTTGCATGGCATCATGCATTTGGATAGACTATAATGAGAGAAATAAGACACTTATGGTTATTAATATATTATAAGTTCTAGTATATTAATAATAAGAATAATAAGATTATTTAATTAGTATTGATCAAGAATTAATCTAGGATTAATTAAGTGATCAAAAGAAGACTAATTAAATATATGGGTTGATTGTGCAAATCATCCATACTTATATAGTGGGCTAATGCTCCATGGATTATCTAGTTGGGCTAAAACCCATATGATGCTCCATGGATGCTCCATGGTGTTTTTGTACCCATGGATCATGGAAATGAAAGGCCATGTCAATTAGGGTTTACATGGTGTAACCCTAACTATATATGCATCTTATTCTTGACCAAAATCGGCCACTAGAGTGTGTAAAAATAAGGGCTAGCCAATTTCATGAGTTGTGGATTTCTCTCAAGTTATTCCAAGTGTATTTGGTGTTGTGTGAACCATTTGAGGTGTCACACTTGGGGCACTAGGCACTCAAGCTTCATGAAGACTTTCTACATCAAAGAGGTATGTATTCTATCTTGTTATATTGATAGTTTTGTATGCTAGATTAGGATAATACCTTGGATGTTCATATTTGCATGTATAATAGAGAAAACATAGATCCAAGGTATTTAGGGTTGCATGTACACTTAGGATTGTTAGAATGCTCATAACCCAACAGTTCTAAGAACTCATCCCATGACATCTTCAGAGCTTCTCCTCGTGGGATTGTATCCACCAATAGTTTCCACCAGCTCAAGACTCCAGTTTTCAGTTGTCTTATAGCGAAGACGGTCTTCTGCTTCTCGCTGCAGTCGCAGCTCTCAAACACCATCTCCATCTCGGAGATCCAATCCGTAATCTCAACAGGCTTTGGGCTTCCTGAGAGACTTGGTGGTTTGACACCCAAGAAATTCTTGTACATCCGCCCATCCTTGTTGTTTCTCCTCTCCAGGCCATTCCTTTGCTCACCTTGAGTCCCTACTTGACTCACTTGGCGGTTGTAGTTCCCTTCCTCAGATTGCTCGGGAATTGGCTCGGTCGACTCAACATGTATGGTAGGTTCGTCCCTATTTTCGTGGAACATCTGTCTCATTTCTTCCCTTTGTTCAACTAGCATAGCCCGAATCATGGCTTGAACTCCAACCATGGTGATTGGCTCAGGTGCAGCTTCTACTACAACAGGTATTTGCTGAATCAATGGGGGTTGGTTTCCATTCACATTCCTGGCTCCACTGCGGGTTCTCGCCATTTTGATTTATACACCGAATAAGGTGAATTTAGATCTTTATTTAGGATAGACGTTTAAATCATCCTTATCTCTCCGAAACGTTTATATGCTAGTTCTAATATCATACTCGTACGTTTAGAATTCTAAACACAAAAGGTTTCCAGATCCGGTCGGCAACAGACCATAGATCCGAATAAATAACAGCATATAAGGCACAAAGCATTTAGCACATAAAAGCATTTTAGGCATAATTCCTAAAATAAGCTAGTGCTCACACCTCACAATCATCGCTTAGCATTCTAAGTTTAAGTCTAGAAATCCTACAAATTCCTAGTTCGCTGAAACTAATGCTCTGATACCAACTATGACATCCCCATTTTCACGGCCAGAAAAGATCGATTTTGTTTAGGCTTTGTTTGAAAATCAAAGTAACATTTTAAATAAAAGTGATGCGGAATTTGTCCCAAAACAATTTATGATAATGTTTTATCAAAAGCATTTCCAAAGAAATGTATTTCATTAAAAGACTTGGGATGTCATGTTCGTTACAGATCAAAAGCATAAACAGTACAATATAAGCCTTACTACATTATTTCATATCTACAGGCCTATATCCGTAATCCCTCATCCAAAACATCACATCTATGCTCATACACCACTACCTGTAATACAAGAAACTAAGTGGGTTAGGCTTGGGAGCCTGGTGAGCACATAGGGTTTTCAACCCACAATAAATAAGTTATTTAATTTCATCAATCAACAACAACCCGATTACCCGTTCCCGTTATTCTCACTTTACGTCCCTAAACACATATCATAAGGGGCCTATCCTAAGGATCATCATCGGGATGGACACTACTGCTAAGGGGGTTCCTCAGCAATAAATGCCCTAAAGGCAACCATGTGGGGGATAGAGTACACCGGTGAACACATCGTTCACAAAGACCTACATGTTACGAGCCTACTAGTGATCCACTGGACTGTCTAGAAGAGTCTGTGGTCGTCATCCATACTCCGCTAGATGACAGAATCAACAACATCAACATCGAGGCCTCTCATGATTTTATCACACATCACTTATTACATCTACCCATGCTTTACCCCAACATTTTTTTATATAAAATACATATACAGTTTAAATCATTGAAAACATGTATAAAAACGTTCATCCAACATAGACAACAAGTATTCAGATAGTATGCACACATAGCACGTATTTCATATAATATACTTCATATCTATATGTAAGCTGAAAGTAACTATGCACTCACCTGAGTAGGTGGTGACTCGGCGCTTGGACAGCGCTTCGTTACTCTTAACACACTTTTCCTTCGGCAAAACCTAGTATCATTGCCACTAGGGTTTAGTCTAATATTCGCTGAGACTAATTAATAGTGTAGCTATTATTACTATTATATAAGCGTTAAACGATACTGATATATCCCATAATAATATCCCAAGTACTTATTATAAGGTCCTAATAACATTACTATATTAAAACATAAGCTAAACTAAAGATAGGTTAGGCGTAGCTCACTTACAACGGGTTTTTCTCAAAATCGGGCTTCGTTGGAGCAGCGTTTCCGAGCCAAAAGGCTCTTTTCTTGGGACTTTAGGAGCCTTGGGGCTTCCTTCGGGTGCTAGGGGGTTTACCTAGACTTTAGGGGGGCTTAGGGAGCTTAGAAAGAGAGTGTAGAGAGAGAAAGAGAAGTTGGAAGGTGTGAGAAATGTGGGTGCCCCGACACTCTATTTATAGGCTGGAAATCACCAAAACTCGTCGAGTTGGGCTCCAACTTGTCGAGTTCCAGGCCAGGTGTCACCATCTGGTGGCTAGCCTTGGGGAGGAAGCAACGGTCAAGATTGCACCACGTCATCCGATTTAGCACAACACCTTCCCGTCTTAGAAAAATTATAACTCTTGCATACGAGCTTCGTTTTCGACGTTCTTTATATCCATGCGTAGGTAAAAATAATATCTACAACTTTCATTTTGACTCCATCGGCTAATTCTCGACCGATCTTAAATTTAAGACTAGGAGGAGATTAGACTGCTAAATGACCGCGAAGAATTCGTAACTCCTTCATACGGACTCCGTTTTTGTTTGTCTTTTTACCATTGAGTTCCTATTAATGAGATCTTCAACTCTCATTTAGGTCGCGTAAGCCAAACACCGCTCGAACAAAAATTCGAGTTTCGGGCTGTACAATGCTAAGCTGAAACTTCAAAAAATCATAACTTCCTCATACGAAGTCAGATTTGGGCATTCTTTTTTATGGATTTTCTCGGTTTAACATACTCTAAAACTTTGTTTTACATCACTAAGGCTAAAAAGTCTTCTATCATAAATTCACTTTTTACGCTTCCCGGTGTCGTGCCGGTTTCGTCGCAAAACTTCGATGGGTCATAACTTCTTTGTTATAACTCGGATTTCGCCGTCCCCGGAATCGTTGTTTCGATCACTACAACTTTATGTAAAGATATCGGACTTATCTCACACTTTAATTTTGACGCTTATTTTTATCCTTTATTTATTATACATTTATAAATAAGTAATAAGCACATAAATACACATAATTCACATAATACTAAAATATTTCATCATTATTACTTCAAAAAGAGTTACAATAATTGACCTAGACTATTACATTGTCTAAAATGGTTAGCCCCGAAACTCGGGCGTTACAGGACGACAGTGAGATATCCATCAATTGGATGTTAAAAATGCTTTCTTACATGGCCACTTTCTAGAAATGGTGTACATGCACCAACCACCAGGCTTATTTGACACTAGATACCCTAACCACATGTGCAAATTGCGCAATCTCTATATGGCTTGAAACAAGCACCTCGCGCATGGTATCAATGATTTGCCTCTTATCTACTAACTATTGGTTTTGTGTGCATCCAAAGTGACACTTCTATGTTCATCTACAAAGAAGGAACTGAAATCAGATACATACTTTTATATGTAGATGACATCATCTTAATTAATTCCTCTCCAGTATTGAAGACTTGCCTCATTAAGGCCTTATAGAAAGAATTTGACATTACTAATCTTGGCCCATTGTCATACTTCTTGGGCATTGTTATCACTCGCACCAATAGTAGTATGTTTCTCTCCCAACAAAAATACATTGATGAAATCATAAATCGTGCCAATATGTAAACTTGTAAGCCTGTAGCTACTCCAGTTAACACTAATTCTAAGCTCAGTCTTCATAACGGCAAACTAGTGGCTGATCCCTCAATATATCGGAGTTTAGTTGGTGCCCTTCAATACCTCACTTTCACTCATCCAGACATCACATATGCCGTGCAACAAATCTGCTTGTTCATGCATGCCCCTAAGCTACCTCACCTTAATGCATTAAAACACATCATTCAATATGTAAATGGAACTCCAGATCATGGTTTAATGTTATATTCTTCACCTACAACAAAATTAGTTTCTTATGATGATGCTGACTGGGGGGTTGCCCAGACAATAGACGCCAGACATCTAGATATTGTGTTTTTCTCGACGACTATCTCATCTCCTGGTCTGCCAAGCGACAAGCGACTCTTTCTCATTCAAGCGCTGAAATAGAATATCGCGGTGTTGCAAATGTTGTGGTCGAAGCTTGTTGGCTGCGCAACCTGCTACTTGAGTTGCACACCCCATTGCGACGAGCTACAATCGTCTATTGCGATAATGTCTCTACTGTATACTTGTTTGGAAATCCTGTCCAACGTCAGCGTACAAACACATTGAAATGGATATACACTTTGTTTGGGAGGAGGTCGATATTGGTCAAGTATGAGTTCTTCATGTCCCTTCCGCCTACCAATACGTTGACATCTTCACTAAAGGACTACCGCGACAATTGTTTCTAGATTTTTGAGACAGCTTGAGCATCCGCCCTCCTCCCGCTCAAACTGCAAGGGTCTCTTAGTCGACATATATGGAGCTGATTCCATTATATTTGTAATCATGGTAATTATGTATTTGTGTAACATCCCAAGTTTTGTCATTTGTAGTCCGTGGGGATGGAAGGGTAAAGCCATGAAGAGCCTAAGGGCTAAATTGTAATTTTGGGAGCAGGAGGAGTATGTTGCGCGTACATAAGGGTATGTTGAGTGTACTAGGGCGCGCCCTATTACGCTGGGCGTACACTTGTGTAAGCTGGGCATAAGCATAACAAAAGGAAACCCTAATATCTCGGGTTGGGGGCTATATAAACATCCTTATGGCTCATTTTCTATCCTCCTTCTCAGCCTCCATCTTCCAGAAACATCCCCAAACCCTAGTTCTTATGTGTGAGAGTGAGTTGGTGGGTATTTTGAGCTCTTGAAGGTGAAGCTATTGCAACAAATAGTTGAAGAAGGAGATTGGTTTGAAGATCTGAAGTTGTGTTGTGCCCTAGAAGCTCCAGAAGGTAAAAAGCTTCAATCTTTATGCTTGTAGGTCATAGATATAGCCTTTCTAGCATTATGGAACCATTTCTTGTCCCAAAAACCCCAATATGGTGCATGATGCATTTTGGACGAGATAAGTTGTCCTTTTTGGACCTTGAAGAGGTCTTAAGTGATAAAAACGAGGTTCCAATGGCTTAAGATGTCCCATGCATGAAGTAGAAGGGTCTTAATGGATTAAGACCTTGGATTAAGAGCTTTCTGGACGTACAAAGTGTTGGATTAGATGTCTAAGCCCACAACTACTATTGGTATGTACTCGACCCGAGTGTAGCATGGTCCATTTGGGTTGCATATCATCAGGACAATTTGTTAGGATGAACTTTTGAGAGAAGGTAATTTATGGTTTATTAATATATTATAAGTTATAATATATTAATATGAAATCATATGTTTTAATTAGTATTGATCAAGATTTAATTTGAAATTAATTTAGTGATCAAAAGAGACTAATTAAATCTATGGAGACTAATTATGATAATTAGTTATATTTATATGTGTTGGGCTTATGATCCATGTTGGACCAAGTTTATGTATGGATACATAAAGAGTTGGGCCACATGAACCATGGATCATAAAACCCATGGGTATGGATTTGGGTTATACCCATGACCCTTGGAATCCATACATATAAATACATGCTCTTAGCCTTAAAAACGCCACTTGAGTCATTCTTGGAGTTCATGGGTGTTTTAGGTGCATGGAATTCTCTATCAAGTTCTACCTTTGTCGATGATGTGTTTTGACTTCATTTGAGGCTCCCACACTATTGGAGCTAAGCTCTTTAAGGCCAAATACACCAAGACTTCAAGCTCCATCAAAAGGTATGTTATCCTAACTAGTATCTTATATGGTTTATGTCAAATGTATGCTAGTTATAGGTTGAATTCCTTGGAAACTATTTGCATGTATAATTAGTGAAAACATAGATCCAAGGTATTTAGGGTTGTATGTGCACCACAGGATGTATTATACCAAAAACTCAAAAGTGGTATTAGAGTCATTGGTTGTTTTCTATTATATTTGATGCAAATGTTTGATTTTCATAGTTGAAAACAAAAAGGAAAAAAACATGAAGTTTGTTAAATTTTAAGATAATTACTTGATTTTATGGAAAAATAATTATTTGTAAAATTTGAGTCACTTTACTACAAGAGTTAAATTAGGTCAATTTATTAAAAGATAGAATGATATAATTATTTTATTTGTTTTAAAATTTTGATCTAAATTTTTTGAGTTACAAATATTGTCATAAAATTTTGGAACTCAAAAGTCTTTTTTAAAAGTTATGATCTTAAGAGTTTTGAAACTTCCATAAGTTATGGATTATCAAAAGGTTTTTCGTGTTACCTTGTTTTATTAGTTTTTTAGATTAATGAAAAAAGTTTGTGTTAGTTGTTTTCAATCCAAATTAATCTACAAATTGTTCATAAAATGTGTTTTTGTAACTTGTCCTCAAGTTATATGAAAAGACATATTTATGATTCTTAAAACGCATAAATAATGCCATAGGTTACAAAATGAAGAGTCTTTTTCTCATAAATAGTTTTTATGAACTCCATAACTTCTCCTCAAGTGATAGATGTTCAAGAGTCTCTTCATTTAAGTCTCTAAAACTTTAATTAAAATCATAAGTTATGAAAATCAAAGACGTTTGAATAGTTTCAAAACTTGCCCTCAAGTTTTGGAATTTGTAAAGATTTACTTATGAATGCTTGAATTCCAAATCAAGCCCTAGAATTTTAAAAGTTTAAAACTCAACCCTTATAGTATTATTATAATTTTAATTATATAGATATGTATAAGGTAAAGTCAATCTTACCATTAGTAGGCCTCATTCACGAAGCCGGTCTATAAGGGGGTATAAGGTTACTGCCTATAAAATGACAGTTTAATGGATGTCCACTCTCACCCACCGCTTCCTTGACTGGTGGAGGGTCGTTAGCCGAACGGTTAGGATAAATACTATAATTCTACCTTTATTAAAAGTATAATGATAAATATTAAGTAACTAAACACTTATAAATTCTCAATCTTTGTTACTTAGGAAAATGTGAAATGGTGCTAACCCATGAAATTACACTTTACACCTTTGTTAGGTCGTTAGTGGAGCGTGTGTAGTTAATCGACACACTAACATGGGACTGACAATGTGTGGCGAAGGGTAACTTAAGTTTATCATAGATTAGTGGAGCGTGTGTTGTGAACCGGCACATCAATTAGGTGATAAAGTTGAGGGTACCAAGTCAATTTGCATGGTTATTCACACCTTGTTTGTGATCCTCGGCATCCCAGTCACAAACTTGAGAGGGCACAATCGAGATTCAAACATGCCATTGAAAGTTCAATGTATCTTAAAAGATCTAGGAGTTTCAAATCCAATTAAAACTTAATTATATTTCATTTTCATGGTGGAAATTGGTAAATCGTCATTTACCTACCTTCAACTATTTTATAGCTTGGATTACGGCATCCCTCTTCCAGTTATAAATAGGTTGTTGGATCCTAGCCTTAATATTTCATATTGGGTGTTATATTAAGGACTTTAAATCAAGTAAACTTGAATTTCTCCCATTATAGATGTCTAGTTAAGACAACTATGGTCTTCCCAAATCATTAGGAACAAGCTTTCCTATTGAAGATGATATCCCACATGGCAATCAAGGTGAAAGATTAATCCCTTTGTTGTGCATTAATGGGACTGGAAATCATGCTTCACTTCCTCCACCTCCTCCAATTATTCTCCCTATCCCACAAGTTCAAATACTTGAAAAGTTCAAGGTCACTCAATCCCTATTGGCAAGCTAAGAGAGTCGGGTATCGAAGTCTCGAGGTAGCTGGCTGTTGACTTGGTTCTTCAGTCACACCCTGATGACAGATCAAGACATGACCCTTAATGATCTTATCTATATGCTTGATGCTGCTAAATCAGCAATGATGAGGGGCACTGGTAAAGCAAAATTTAATTGGAAGATCAACTTCCATGGACATTGACAATGGTAACATTAGAAGTCCAGAAAAGATCTCTCTTCCTAATGGAAAGGGATCGACCATGGTAAAGTCGTTTGACCTAATGGTAAAGAGAAAGCGTAAGTATGAGATAGAATCATGTACCATTTCCAAAGAGTCCATATATTTCTTTTTCCAAAAGAAGGGACATTGGTTGTGAAGCTCCCAGATTTACCTGAAAGATCTGGTAAACTCAAAAGTTTGACTCTACTTCAGGTAAAGTCCATTATCTAAATCTATTAAGTATCTTTTGGAGATTCTTAATACATAATGTAATCTAATTACATTTTGATGTTTTAGAAAATGAAAGGAAGCTTAAAGAAAGTGTATGTTGATTCTGATCGCGAAAATGGTTCGGTGATCAGAATTTTGAGCAACAGCTTAAGAGTTACGATAGATTGCTTAGGAATAGATATCAACATAGTTTTCATATGTATTTGCATTGTAAGGATACGATTTTTCCGCAAGTTTTAAAATAAAATAAAATGATTTATTTATTTTAAGTATCCTTACAATAGCATTTGTGAAAAATTGTTGTTTATATGTTTCCATTGAAAGCAATATTGGAAAATAAAATATGATTCTTTCATTTATGGTAGTGTCATAATTTACCAAATAAGGAAAGATTCTCATCACCTAAGTTTCAGTTGGATAGAAACTTGGAATCATGCAAGTTGTATTGTGTGATAAATGAGAATTTTCATCTTTGGTAAATTAAGACTAAGACCTTGTTCACATGTATGTGTGAGTCGAGTGAAGGACTAAAGGATTGGGTACACTTGGTTGTCCACTGATCAGGTTCACCACAAAGGTCAATACGATTATTTGTTATGATTTACTAAAGTTTAGTAAATATGGTTATGCTTACAAGTTTAAGTGTAATTCTGAAACATTGGAAAAGTTTCAATGTATGGCAGAACGGATGAGAAAAATCAAATAAGGCAGAAAGATAAAAGTTTCTCCAATTTGAAGAGATGGGAGAGTACTTGAGCATCTTGTTTTATGACTATATTAGTGATTATGAAACCATATCACAATTAATTCTCTAAGGATACATTAGTGCAGTTGTTTGACTAAGGAGAGGAATCATGAATGGTTGAAATGGTTAAATCAAAAGATAAATCGTACTTCGTTCCAAAATCAAATCTTAGAGTCATACTATAAGATTGTAACTTGAGTGACATAATCTTAAGAAAGGTTTAAAACACTTGTCAAATGTAGAGTAAAATGTTTTCTTACTCTAGTATATTTTAAATTGGTAAGTTGTGATGTTTTGATTAAGACAAAGACCAACTAAGACCAATTGTGAGAAGCGTTTAACTTGATAAGAATCCGCACTAACTCTTGAATATTTGTTTTGTCAAGGAATGGTTATTGACAAAAAGAATCTTATATGTCAAGAGGACATCGGGAGTCTTAAAGATCTTGAATAGTTTCAAGAACTAATCAAGAGTAAACCTATTGTTAATCACTAGCACACAACTTAAGGTTTGTAACCTATTGTGTTGACATATTCTTGTGATTAAGGTTATGACAAATTCACATGGATAGGAACACTTACACCACAAAAAATCTAAGTGTCGTAAGGTTTCTCTCCAATTCATTAAAATGATGGTGAGGAAACGCTTTCACTAAGTAGATTTTGAAGTAGATAACAATTGTGATATTTGCATTCTCAAAGTCGTTAGTGGAGCGTGTGTGGTTAACCGGCATACTAACATGGACTTATGAGAAATGGCAAAGGTCTAAAAATTGAGACTATGATTACGACATCCCTTTTCATAGTTCTGAAATTGTTTAGACACACATGTGAGCTATCTAAGAAAAGGTGTATGATTTTGATAAATTCTTGTCAAAGCAATCTCGTATCAGAAATCCAAACATTAGTAAGAAAGTCAATAAAGTATTGACTTCTAGAAGTCCATCTGTTTTCTGATTCATGTCAAAGCTAGTGGGAGCATAAGTGTTATGCTAATAATCATCATGTTAGTGGGAGCATGATAATTATGATAAGTATTGCAAGTTAGGAATGTTAATTATAGAAAACAAAGTTTCAATTCTTGAAGTTGCAGGGGTTGGAAAAGTTGTTTTGCTATAATTAAGGGAGAGGATATACTTCATTTCAATTCTAAAAGCTTAGATAGAGATTTTAATCACCTTTAGTCAAGGCTATATATATATATATATATATATATATATGAATTTTATGTTGGAATGGTTAAGAAAATTCTATATATTGCGTTCTCAAAATCCGATTATGATTACGACATCCCTCCTCATATTCAAATTTTGAGAACATGGAAAATAAAAATTTTATAGCATGAATCGTGTCCCATATGCTTCAGGTATATGATCGATTACATGTGCTATAATATTTATCCTTTCTAAATTTTCCAAATGCCTGGGGCATTAAGAAGGGAAAAGGTCTAGAATTGGATATGACTAAAATGATTAAACAATTGTCGAGGACAATCTAAGGTTTACCAAAGATTGGTTTCTCATGGACAGTTGGAAGTATAGTGTTAATTTTGGAAGGACCATATTGACATATTCTGAAAAGAGGCAACTCTTGTTCAGAAGTGATTGTCAAAATGGGAATATGGAAATATTCTCATAGGTGGAAATTATTCAATCTGTGTAAGATTAGAAAACTTAATGCAAGAAGGATGTTCAAAGCAATGTACTTTGAATATGAGGCTTCGTTTCCATGGAGTTGATCTCCATTGGAATAATCTGTAATGTCTGGTGACAATTCTTTGTGACTTTGTGCATAATCATTATAGAAGATCAGTGCATATAAGTTTAAAATCTAACAGATTTCGATAAATGGCAGGAATTTGGAATTCTTACATTTTTTGATAAGGATTTTGGGAGTGTGAAATGAGAACCATTGGAATTATATTCAATCGATCTATTTCACAAACTAAGGATCGTAAACAAACATAGTGTGCATACTTTGTGTATGGCATAACTGGTGTTTAGAAAAACATAGTGTACATGCTTGGAGCATGGGACAACTAGTGTTTTTTAAATTCAAGTATAAAGTTAATAAAATCGAAACTTTGAATAATGAGTAATCAATATGGTGCTTAGATAAAAGGTGTTTTATTTACTCTCAAAGTGTTGGGGCCATATAGGATTAGTATTATTCTTATGTTTCACTTTGCATGTTTTGACTTCCAAAATAACTAGGTCATTCTTCCCCAATGACTAAGTTATTGAAACCATCCACAGTCGTTAATACATTGGAAGTAGGTATTAAATCAAGACTGTCATGAGTTGGCTTGTAGATGTCTATGATGTTGGACATGGCAAGAGTTGTTACAACACTCATGAGTACTCATAAGTTCTAAGTATTGGATTCAATCCATGCTCATTTGAATCACTTCATGGATTTTATCACGAGTGATCATGAGACGATAATATCCTATATTCTTCAAACTTAGAGATATGAGTTGTTACTATGAGTTGGTTATACATTGATTGCACGAAAACGCATTGGTAACTCGATGTTATAAAACGCACATTTGTCTATGATTCAACAAGCAGTATCACAAGCCATATGAGTCGAAGTTTATCCATTCCTTTTATCCTTAAAGGGATAAAAGCGATATCTATGGGCCCCTCAATGATTTAATGATGACACTTGTGAGTACTTGACCAAGCCAGGACTGATTTGATTTGTTCAATCAGTCAGACTTCATAAATCGGAAATCGGGAAACAACAAATGGACAGAGAGAATGATTATAATCCATGTATCAGTCCATATGATATCTAGAATGGAGGAGTGTATGATCCCTTACCTAATGAACATGTCATTGATTTGTTCAAAGTTCGGCAGCGGCTTTAAGAGTTACGATTGCTAGTCGGGTTATGAAGTCGTACTTGCAATGATAGTTTTAGACTTATCAAAGTGGGAGACTGTTGGATTAGATGTCTAACCCCATAACTATTATTGGTATGTACTCGAACCGAGTGTAGCATGGTCCATTTGGGTTGCATATCATCCAGACAATTTGTTAGGATTAACTTTTGAGAGAAGGTAATTTATGGTTTATTAATATATTATAAATTATAATATATTAATATGAAATCATATGTTTTAATTAGTATTGATCAATAATTAATTTGGAATTAGTTTAGTGATCAAAAGAGGCTAATTAAATGTATGGGGACTAATTATGATAATTAGTTATATTTATATGTGTTGGGCTTATGATCCATGTTGGACCAAGTTTTTGTATGGATACATAAAGAGTTGGGTCACATGAACCATGGATCATATAACTCATGGGTATGGATTTGGGTTATACCCATCACACTTGGAATCCATACATATAAATACATGCTCTTAGCCTAAAAAACGCCACTTGAGTCATTCTTGGAGTTCATGGGTGTTTTTGGGTGCATGGAATTCTCTCTCAAGTTCTACCTTTGTCCATGATGTGTTGTGACTTCATTTGAGGCTTCCACACTATTGGGGCTAAGCTCTTTAAGGCCAAACACACCAAGACTTCAAGCTCCATCAAAAGGTATGTCATCCTAACTAGTATCTTATATGGTTTATGTCAAATGTATGCTAGTTATAGGTTGAATGCCTTGGAAACCATTTGCATGTATAATTAGAGAAAACACAGATCCAAGGTATTTAGGGTTGTATGTGCACCATAGGATGTACTATACCAAAAACCCAACACAAAGTAATAAAGTTCGAGACTTTATGAGTCCTAGGCACATTTGGTCACTAGATTTGGAGTTTGGGCTTAAGTGCTTAAGCCATTAAGCACTTATTATGGTTTTGGTGAAACCATGCGTACGCACAAAGTAAGGTTCTGTACGCCCAACGTATTAAGTCAATGACCCCGTTTTCCAGTCAATGCGAGACTCGTGTACGCCCCGCGTAGCCTTAGGGTACGCCCAGCGTACGCCTTCTGTGGACTTTTGGTGATTTGGGCTTTGGGTTTGAGCCTAGCTGGAATTTCTAAGTAGATATGTTTTGGACCAGTTTTGGTGATAGTGGAGCATGCGGTTAAGCCCAATAAGGAAGTTGGTCCCAATTTAGTAAATTGGGCCAATAATGGGCCTTGCATAAAGACTTTCAAGGTTATGGACTTGGAATTGGGCTTTCACCAAATAAAAGAGAATGGAAATGATGGATTGAGTGGACTCCTTAGCCAAGACTGTTATGTTGTGTATTGACTCGACATTTATTATGTGATACTTTAGGTTTTCCGGTGAGACAACGATCAGAGGTTTTCGGTGCAACAACACTACTTGCGAGGTGAGTTATACTCACTATATCAATAGGGTCTAAGGCACCAAGGCCAGCCCTTTCTCGGGCTGTATATTGGTTTTGTTTGATATGTTTATTGATCTGTTAGATCTGTATCCTGGTAGTTAGGATGGTATTATGTTTAGTGACCAGGTTAGGTCGGTATCCTGGTTAGGATGTTACTATGCTATATGATCTGCTAGATCGGTTTGTTTGTCTTTGGATTGTTATGTGATTATCTGTTATATGTGCACATGGTTGTTTGATTGGCGTTGGGTTGAGGAGGGTCCTGCTTTGTGTTGTAGGCCAACATACGTAGGGCGGACCAGTCACATTGTAGACTCGAGATGCATGGATGTTTTGTGTTTGTTATATGATATGGTTATGGTAATGTTGAGGTTGGTATTTTGGGGGTAACTCACTAAGCCTTCGAGCTTACAGTTTCAGTTTATTGTTTTAGGTTCAGCGGATGACCGTGGGAAGGCGAAGGCGTGACCGTACACTTCTTCGATTGATGATTATGATTTCTGGGAACTCTGATGTTTAAACTATTTTGAAAAAAAAAAATTATAATAACTGAATGGTTTTATATGATTTAAAAAATTTTAAATTGGCTCGAATTTTATGGATGTTACAATTTGATAGTGTATATCCTTTCCTTAGTTATAAAAAAAAACAAACAAACTCCTAAAAAGCTAGTATAAGTAGCTTATAAGCTATTCAAAATCCTTAGGGCGTGTTTTTATAAATTTCAACCCCTAATTATCGCCCCTTTCAGACCGAAATATCTAAATGTTTTTATAAATTTCAAATTCTACAAAAATAAATCAAATAATAAATTTAAGTTAAATGAATTCATTGATTTTAAAACATGCCTACCAAACATATAATATATTCAAAATCCTTAGGGCGTGTTTGGCAAAAGTAGTTGTTAGCTGGAAACGGGTAGCGGTTAGCTGGTAGTGGGTAGCTGGTAGCGGGAAGGTGTAATTTTTATTTGTTATATGAATGTTTGGCAAAAGTAGCTAGAAGCTTTTGAAATATATAAAATTACATAAAAGGACAATTGATTAAAAATAAAAAATATATAAATATATTTTTAAGGGTAATTATGGAAATTGATTTCAAAAGCTCCGGAGCGTTTTGTTAAAAGCTACATGAAGTAGCTTTTAGAATCGGAGCGTTTTGTTAAAACTAAAAGCTAAACGCTCGTACTGCCAAACGGAACTTTTTTGTTTAAACTAGAGCGTTTTGTCAAAAGCTAAAAGCTAGAAGCTCTCAAACGCTTCCAAAAGCTCCGTGCCAAACACGCCCTTAGAAATCTAAATCTATAAGTCCTATAAAAACCTTAGCCGTTTATAACATCTTTTATTTAGGGTATGTTTGGCGTACTGGATGAAAAGGTAGCTGATAGCTGAAAAACTATCTGATAAAAAATGACGTTTGGTAAAACTAACTGAAATATATAAAACTACATAAAAGGACATTTAAGAGTATTTATTTATATAATTAATTTACGGATATATTTGGAAAATAAAAAAAAACAAACAAACTCCTAAAAAGCTAGTATAAGTAGCTTATAAGCTATTTTTTGACTTGTTAAATAAGACAACATAAAAAAACTTGAAAAATAAGTTAGTTTATCTTGTGACACGTCAAACACAACCTTAGCATTAGTAACACATATTTATTCATCATTTTGATTTGTAATTTATTTTATCATTTTGTGTGTTCTTGAATGTTTTTAATAGTATCTTACTTTATAATTTTAAACATAATAATGTTATTTTCATGATTGATTTTTTTTTTAATTCTATTAAATTTTATATTTCATTATATATGATCATTTTATCTAATCTATACATAAAGAGCATTTGTATATTCAAACCATTTTACATATTAATTTAATTCACAATTATATAATTACGACATTGAACTTTATATAAAAAATTTTGTTTGCAAATCTATGTTTAATGATTACGCTTTTTAAGTTTCAACAAAGAAGTAACATGGGCCATTCATATAAAAAAAATTAACGTAGATCGGATATTCATGACAATGTATATATTAATTTTAATTAATTCTTATAAACTTACATACAAAAGTTTAATCTTTGAAAATTACAATTTGAAATTATCAATAGTATTTTTTTTTCTCGATTGTGGTTTCAATTGATATTAACCTAGTATTTAAAAAAGCAATATATACAATCTCTATTCTAATAAAAGAATAATTTTAACCTCCTTTTGACATGTGTCATCCTATTAGGCCTTCTAATTAATACATATTTTATTCATCTTTTATCATGTGTCATCATATTAGGCCTAATAATTAATGCATATCACTTGTCAATCTATTAATTCTCCATTTTCAAATTTTAAATTTTAAATTTCTCACTCTAATTAAATTAAATTAATAACATTAGAATAAAATTAAAATAAAATTGATACAAATTATATATGATATAATATTTTTATATTTATTTAAATTAACGATTATAAATTTATATAACTAAATAAATATATTTTAATTAATAATTTCTTTAAAATAATTAATTAATAATTTTTTAGTTCTCATTAAGAAAGTTTAATTAATTTTGTAACCGTGGTTTCCACGGGTTATAAACTAGTGTATATTATACATATCTATATGGGAGGACGAAGTCAGGAATAGGCTGGAGATCGAGTTAGGTCGGGGTGTAGTACCACCGGGATGTAGTACCGTCGCCGGTGGGAGAAGCGAGTTGTACGATTTACTGCTCTGCAATGAATTGGTGAACCAGTAACCTCTTGTTAAATGCGTGAAGAACCCATGCTTTCTTTTGTTGTTGAAGGAAATCTTTGCAGAAATATTTAAGGGAGATGAAAGAAATGAGTGAGTGAAGATCGGTTGGAATTTAGGGTTCGATTTTGATGATTTTAAAGAGGTAAAGAAAGAAAAGACCCTAGATCGTTGCAGTCTAAAAAGATAGGCGCCCTCTCTTTGGAATCCTAAAATCGCTTCTCTTTTCACTGTATTTAATTTTGGGCTCAGTTGGGTTAAAAGTGTCCTCTTTCTCAATTGTTTATAAAATATATAATCAATTTGATAAACACTCAAATAATCAAAGGATCCCAATAATCAATTTTGAGTAATTAATTTTGTGTCGATTAGTTTGTCAAATTATTTTAGATTTTTTTGGTAAAAAATTAGCAAAAGTTTATTTTTAAAGAAAAAGTGTTACGTTTTATTTTATTTTATAATTTTTTTATTTAATTAAATAAAAAATAGTGATTATGCAAATGGGTTGAATGAGTTGGGAAAGATAGAGTTTCAAGGTGTTGTAGGTTGGAATAAATGGATGATAAATCAGAGAAAAAAAGTTGATGTGACAATGAGTTGAATGAGTTGTGACGGAATGACTCTCTTCCTCCTAAGCTAATAGTTGATTTAAGCCCGTGTGGACTACAATAAGAAAACCCGGCTAGGCAACTCATCTTAAGAAAAGGATCACAAATCAAAATTGTACAAATCTTTTGACATTTATATTTCGTCTTTACAATATTTATATCTCGTAATCGAGTTTTTATTAAATCGATGAATTTTATAAACCAACAACAATCTAGAAAAGGAACCAAATAACTACAAAGAGATACCCATTTTGGTAAGAAAAAAAAAATCAATTGATTATGAATTTGCCATTCCATGTGAACAAACCAATTAAAAGAATACGAATCGATCCAATTTCATAATCAAGTTGAATGTGATTGGTGAACTTTTATATTAATAGTTATACGTCCACAAACAAAAATTTGAAAAAATAGGCCAGAAGTTTTGTAACATACTCAATTAAATGCAAATCTTCATTTCACAACCTTCTTGAACTAGAAACAGTTGACAATTAACAGATAACGCTTGATCCCCATTTTTCGTGTTTAAGTCTTATATTTAAACCGTAAGACTTTTCTCAAATATATTCATCATGCGTTGCAACACACAACTTACTTTCTGCACATTTTGCACTTTTGGTTGTCCTTATATGTATATAGAGCTCGCTATATATAATACAAATTTTAACATCAAACTCCCGATATTGAAGAAATTGACATTAGAGATCATAGATATAATCATCGAAAACTGAATGACAATGAGCCTAGATGATGAACTGAACGAACCTATGTTGGAACGGAAGCAGAAGAAGACGGTGACACAAAAGGCTGTTCGGAAAACCTTCAAGATCACAGCTCATCTAGCCAACCTTCTTCCCACAGGCACTGTTCTCACATTCCAGATCCTTGCTCCAGTTTTCACCCATGAAGGCAAATGTCGGACCCAA